>NC_044035.1:265629568-265991234 GCF_901765095.1 Microcaecilia unicolor | reverse complement strand
AAAATGTGTAAAGTGTTAACTTTGGGGAGGGGGAGGGATAATTTTAATACACCATTTGCCCAGGTAAGTACCAATGTAGCTTTAATTTCCACTTGGATCACCACTCTTACTTATGCCTCAAAGCTCCTTGCTTTAACCCCCTTGTTCAAACTCCAGCTATGCATTGCCACCCCTCCTCAACAGCATGGCAACTGCCTTGATCTACCTGGGATAAGCTATATAAATCTGTTTTACTCTTTTAGGATCTTGCCAGGTAATTGTGACCTGGATTGTCCACTGTTGTAAACAGAATACTGGGCTTGATGGGCCTTTGGTTTGTTCTTTTGTTTTTAACTACTCTCTTCTTCAGATTTTATCTTATCTCAGACTGTGTCATCCAGTCATCATCAATACATTCAGGAATCTCCTCCCTATTAACCCGTATACTCTGTCCACCACTGTCTCATCTCTCCTCTCATCCACTATGTTATCAAAGTTTAGAGATGAGGCAGTCTCTTGCTATAACGCTAGCCTCTCCTTTGCTTTAGATACTCATGCTCCTCCTCTTTTCTATCATTTAAGGCACAACTGAAACCCAGCCTTTTCTTGAATCCATAATTTGTATTCCACAGTCCAGTGCATTCTTTGCAAGAGGGTCAAAAGAGTTACCTGTGAGCCAGATAACATTGGCTGAGCTCATAGAGTGTAGGTAATAAGATGGTACAGTGGGAATGATGGGAATTGTTTGAATTTATTTAGGGAAGGTATGCTATAAAATATATTATAGGAGCTTAGAAAGAGGGGAATTAATGAGAATCAAGTTCTTGGTATTGGGAATCTTTACATTGAAAGTGATATATTGTAGACTTTCTGATTGACTGGAAATGATGGGTGGTGAGGTAAGAGTGAAGGAATGCTGGGAAACTGGTTTGGTGGGGTTTTATATGAGGAGAATTTGGGTGGTGGGTGGCTGATGGTGGGAGTGTGGTTATGGGCTGTGGTAATTTGTTTTTCCTGTCCTGTCCCTCCGTTAGTTATTGTTGTGTGGATAACGAGGGTTAGGTATGAGTTGTGGGTTCCTTGTTTTTTTTTCTTTTTGGGATTGCAGTTGGTTGGGAGATGGGGGAGGGGGGTCACAATAGGAAAACATGGATAATTACTGATGACCTTCTTGGGTAAGGGAAAAGGGAAAAATGAAAATATATATTGGGGGTGTGGTCTGCTTGTGTGCAATACAGCCACAATTAGAGGCAAGGACTTGGCGACACCGCAGATCTCATAGAAATTAAGTGTTGTTGGATAATTTGTACATGTATGGGGTTGAGAAAGGGCGGCTAGTTCGACATTAACTAGCTGCAAAAAGAGAGAGGGATGGGTGTCAACTGAAGGCTATACCGGAATGTGCTGAATGACTGAATTAAGATTTCAGTTTTGTTGCTTGATTGTTTGTTTCTTGTTAATAAATCTGCGACCAAGATTTGATCTAATTTAATGGGTCAGGGATGTTTCTTATTGTTGTATGAACTGGTGAGATTGAGAAGGATGCGAGTGCCAATGTTATGCCTCTGGTTAAAATTATCTGCATTGCAGATTTATATTGACCTCTTTCCATTCTGCTGTTGCACTCACCAAGCAATTCTGTTATGCCCATCTAACAAACTTTCTTGTCTCCAACTTTCATTATCTCTTTGCCACAATTTCCTCCTCAAAGTGCCTCCATTTTCAAACCACCTCCCCTTTCATTCTCTGCTTGTATCATGACAGGGTTCACAAGGTTACCTTGAGTTCTTTAAGAGGTCACCACCTTTCCCCCCTTCCCCTCTTTATTACTGTGCCTTTCCTTTGACCCCCATTCTTTCCTTCTGCAAACATACTACCTGTTCTTCTGATCCCATTCTAACCCAGCTCCTTATCTCCATCTCCCCTGCTGTCATTCCTCCATTTGTCATATCTTCATTTGTCAATCTTCCTCCATTTGTCAATCTATTTTCACTCTACCTGTTCCTGCTGCCTTCTGTCATGCTGTGATTATACCACTCCTCGTAAAATCTTCATTGGACTCTACCTGCCTTGCTATCATCATCAACATAAAAACTCATATATCGTCAATACTGAAAGCTCTAGATGGTTTTCAATAGAAAAAAAAAGTAAACCAGTTCTCTACCAAACTTAATTACAAATTTAGGGCTCCTTTTACAAAGCTGCGCTACTAACAGCACGCAGAATGTGAAGAAGCCCATTATACTCCCATGGGCTTCTTTGCATTCAGTGGGTAGTAACGGCGGTTAGCTTAGCAGGGTTTAAAAAAGGTCTGGACAGCTTCCTAAAGGAAAAGTCCATAGACCATTATTAAATTTACTTGGGGAAAATCCACTTCTATTTCTGGGATAAACAGCATAAAATGTATTGAACTTTTCAGGATCTTGCCAGGTATTTGTGACCTGGATTGGTCACTGTTGGAAACAGGGTGCTAGGCTTGATGGACCTTGGTCTGTCCTGGTATGGAAATACTTATGTACTTATGTAATCAGTAGCACAGCTTGTAAAATGAGCAATTACACAATAACCAGGTTTTCAATAATTCTGAAACCTTAAATAGTTACATTCAACCCTCAATGAAAGTGGAAGGGAGTTCCATAAACTGGGTGCAAATGCTTTAAACATTTTTACAGTTGGATGCTAATTTAATGGAAGAAGCAGAAGGAATATCAAGTTTATTAAGTTATGCTGACTGTTTAAAACTTAATTCTACTTGAATCAGAAAATGTTAAATAGCCTGGGCTCAATCCATGAAGTATATTAAAAGTCAAACACGGAATTTTAAACTATCCCTCTTCGCTTTCAAATCCAAAATACACAAAGGCACCACACACCTTCAATGCAGTGGCGTAGCCAGATAGCCAGTTTTGGGTGGGCCTGAGCCCAAAGTGGGTGGGCACAAAATTTTCTCTGCTCCGCCCTCCCTCCACGACTATACCCACCATTTCTCCTTCCTCTCCACCCCTATGCCTACCATTTCTCCCCCTCCCCACCTATCCCCTCTGTATGCAGCATGTGTCCCTCCCCTCCACCTCATACACAGCCAAGACTTCTCCCTTCCTCACCCCTCCACCCTTTTGCTGCATCTTCCTCACCCACCAACCAAGCCTCATCTTTCCATCTTCCCTCCCCCCTGTGCAGCATCTTTTCTTCCATCTTCCCTTCCCCCTGTGCAGCTGCTGTGTCCTCCCGTCTTCCCTCCCCCATGCGACATCTTCCCCCCCTCCGTGCAGCTGCAGCATCTCACCCTCCTTGCAGGCCCGCCCAGCAGCAAAGCTCCTGACGGCGATTCCAGTCGCAGCGATTCCCACACGCTGCCTGCCGGCTGCCGCTCAACAATCTCCTCACACTACTAAGCGCTAACCCGGAAGTCTCTCCTGCAGAGGAGAGACTTCCGGGTTAGCGCTTAGTAGCGCAAGGAGATTGAGCAGCAGCCGGCACTGGCAGGCAGCGTGTGGGAATCGCTGTGACTGGAATCACCGTCAGGAACTTTGCTGCTGGGCGGGCCTGACCCGAAATTGGGTGGGCCCAGGCCTACCCGGGCCTGCCCGTGGCTACACCCCTGCTTCAATGTCTTGTCTTCCTTTCATTTCAAGCTATTCTTTATCTTCTCTTGTTTGACTTTCATCTTCTACAGTCACAGAAGCAGCCCTTGCCAATGTCTCTAGTAACCTGTTCTTGGACAAATCCAAAGGTCTACTGAACCCTCATTCTTCTTAACCCTGCTTTTGATAGTGTTGATCAAGACCTATTCCTTGATCCTCTGTCCTGACCTCGACTTTGAGACTTTGTTCTCTCTTGGTTTTCTTCTTACCTCTTCCATCACATATATGTCTGACTGCCATTTGAAACTTATCTTTCCCCTAAATCCATCTTCATGCTTCCCCCTTTGTCCTTTCTCTATTTCAGTAGACAACACTATCATCCTCTTAGTTCTCTCAGCCCATAACTTTGAGATCACCCTCTTGTTTCTCTACACAAATCCAGTATACTACAAAAGCCTATTCTTTCATTATTTATAATATAGTATCCCGAAATCCATAATTATTTTCTGAATATACTATCAATACTCTCATCACCTACCATTTAGATGACTGAAACCTGGTCTTCACAGGTTTCCTACTGAATTATCTTTCTCCAGGTAATTTGTTCATTACCTGGAGAAATCACCAATGATTTAAGCTCAGCTTAAACATCATGAACTCATGGGCAAATGCATTCCAACTAAAACTCAATACAGAAAAAGCACACTGTCTCATCATCTCATTCCAATACAATACATACAAATCCACAAACATCAACACCCCAGGATACACCCTCCCTATCTCAGACAGCCTGAAAATTCTCGGAGTAACAATCGACCGAAACCTCTCACTTGAGACCCAAGCTAAATCCACCATAAAGAAAATGTTTCTCTCAATGTGGAAACTCAAACGCATGAAACTATTCTTCCCGAGGGAAATATTTCGCAACCTGGTACAGTCAATGGTACTAAGCCACGCAGACTACTGTAATGGAATCTATGCGGGATGCAAAGAACAAATTATAAAGAAACTTCAGACCGCCCAAAACACAGCAGCAAGGCTTATATTTGGAAAAACGAGTTTTGACAGTGCCAAACCACTCCGAAAAAAACTGCAGTGGCTTCCAATTAAGGAACATATTGTTTTCAAAATCTGCACGACAGTTCATAAAATTATTTACGGCGAGCACTGGGATACATGACAGACCTCATCAACCTGCCAATCAGAAACACCACAAAATCAGCACGATGATACCTAAACCTCCACTACCCAAGCAACAAAGTCCTCAAATACAAATCCACTTATGCATCCAGCTTTTCCTATGTGAGCGCACAACAGTGGAATGCACTACCAAAAGTAATAAAAACTATGTTCGACCACCTGAATTTCCGGAAAGCACTAAAAACAGATCTGTTCAGAAGGGCATATCACACCGACTCAACATAAAAAACCTGGACACTTGCGACACAACGTAACCAAAGACCATAAAGGACATATCCTAACTCTTTCTCTCCCTCTCTATGTTCTCCCCAATTGTCTCTAGCATACATGTACCTCATTCTACCATAAAATCACCTTGTAATTGTTAATACACTGTTTACGGTACTATGTAAGCCACATTGAGCCTGCAAAGAGGTGGGAAAATGTGGGATACAAATGTAATAAATAAATAAATAAAAATAAGTAACTATGATTCAGCTTATTCTTCCCAATGTGCATCACTTTGCATTTGTCCACATTAAATTTCATCTGCCATTTGGATGCCCAGTTTTCCAATTTCCTAAGGTCTTCCTGCAATATTTCACAGTGTGCATGTGTTTTATCAACTTTGAGTAGTTTTGTGTCATCTGAAAATGTAATTGCCTTACTTGTTCTGATTCCAGATCATTTATAACTATGTTAAATAGCAATGGTCCCAGTACAGATCCAGGTGGCACTCCACTATTCACCCTCCTCCATTGAAAGAAATGGCCATTTAATCCTACCCACTGCTTTCTGTCCAATAACCAATTCCTAATGCACAACAGAACATTGCCTCCTATCCCATGACTCTAATTTTCTCAGGAGTCTCTCATGAGGAACTTTGCCAAAAGCTTTCTGAAAATCTAGATGCACTACATTAACCGGCTCACCTTTATCCACATCTTTATTTTTGTTGCCAAAGAAATGAAGGCAAATTGGTGAGACAAGATTTCCCTTGGCTGAATCCATGCTGACTCTGTCCCATTAAACCATGTTTATTTACATGTTCCGTAATTTTATTCTTTATAACAGTTTTCACTATTTTACCCAACACCGACATCAGACTTACTAGTCATAGTCATATTGGCCACCCTCCAATCTTCAAGTACCATGGATGACTTTAATGACAGGTTACAGATTACTAGCAGCAGATCAGCAATTTCATGTTTGAGTTCTTCCAGTACTCTTGGATGCATGCCATCCAGTCCAGGTGATTTATTTAAGCTGGTTCTTTGTGATTCCTTGAAACCTCTGGAATTATTCATGTTAGCATAGAGAAGTTCAAGTTACCCTTCACACACATGTGTCCTAATTGGTTCCTACTAACTATATTATCACTGATGACATCACAAATATACTTATGAACCAAAAGACCGTATTCCATGTGTAGTAATTTCTGACACTTCTCCGGACATAACTGCTTCAGAAGAACTGTGTGGGGGGAGGGGGATTGGGTCTGTTGAATTTCAAAACTATATGACTGGGCAGCAAGGAGGCTAATTTTCTGCTCTATTAGCAAAAATAGCCTGTCTGATGGTATGCAGCAAACCTCTGTGAACACAATCTATATACATGCAAATGTATCCCTTGTTTGGAGAGACATTCGTGAGGACAGATTAGGGAGGAATTTGTCTTTTCATTCATGCATATATTTTAAAATTCAAGTATAAGTGTGTATATTAATGCTGAAAAAACTTTATTTACATGCTCAGTGGAGTATAGTTTAAACCCTGAAGATTTTTTTCCAGAGAAATCTTTTGAATATGGACCATATGCCTCTGTTAAATTGCAAAGAGCAGATGTAAATTCTCCTGCCTTGGAGATTAAAAAAAAAAAATCATCCCCAGGTTAGGGGGGAAGTTTTCAACATGTTAAGATGGGTTATTTTACCACAAGTCAGAGACCCTGTGCTAAAATAACCGAACTTGTAATAAAACAACCCGACAATAGTACCCCACATTGATAACTTCTCCCCCTAAGGGGGTCTTTTACTAAAGCTTAGCTTGAGTTATCTGCAGCAGGGCCCATTTTATTCTTATGGGTCTTGCTGCAAGTAACTGGAGCAAAGCTTTAGTAAAAGACCCCATGATATTTTTCACAAGATATATTGGAACTGATGATTGACAATTCAGGGTTGAATATTTCAGTTATATATTGACTGTATTATTTCCCCTTTAGTCAGATAGTTCCTTTCGCTTTCATGAAGGAATTTTTTGATCCAATGTTGATTTTTCTTTCATATTGATGTTGTTGGGTTTTTTTTGTGTGTGAGTTAGTGTATTTATAAAATAGGTGCCTTTTTGGATTTTCTACACAGGTGTCCTTTTATAAAATGACCCACAGAATCAACAAGAGACAATAATTGCCTGCTTTATATTTACAGTTTTGCCCTTATAGTTTAATATAATTTGTACCCTGGTATGATAGCGTCCCATTGATTATCTGCCTTCCATCAGGTCTCTGAGATGCCTCATGTCTGAATTTTCATTTAGTGCAATACATTCTAATTCTCCCATTTTATTATTTTTGACTTTGGCATTTTCACACAGACAATTCAAAGTCTGTTTTTGATTCGTATTCACAACCTGTCTAGCAGTTGACAAGGTAATTTGGAATCATTTATATTTGTCAGCTCTTTGTTAGAATTCACCTCTGCTACTTCAGTCTTTGTGACAACCTCATTCTATCGGGATATTCTAACTTCCTCATTTTGTCACCTTCCTATAGAGGTGATGGGCTCCTGTCATGATATCCAGGGTGACTTTCAGAAAGGTTTTTGTGGTCCTTCTTAATAGAGGTGTATCAAGACACAAAGAGAAAAGGCTTATAACTTTTCCTACAATCCCCCCACCACCCAACAACAACAACAACAACAACAACAAAAAAGAAATCAGGTGACTAGGGCATGCTCTAATTCCACTTGGACATAGTAGAGTAGAAGAAGAGGCTGGAGTGGAAACAAAACAAATGCAACTTTATTTGTATAACACAGCACATCAGTTGGCAGAGGGTTCAGGGAACCCTCACCACCCTCTGGTGATACTGAGGAAAAGAAGAAACTTGTCTATCTGTGTATGTTTCCAGGAAGGTGACCTGCATTTCATTCCATCCAATTGTGGTTCAGGAATGCCACAGGATTGAAAGAAATACATTATCCACTACAACTACAGGGTTCCTGAGGATCTCAGCTGATTCCAATTGCAAAGGACCTGCACCTGAGTGTCAGAGTACCTGAGTTTCATAGCAACCAACATCTGAACTGTAAGTAATACCTAAATTAAACTGTGCTGTCCTGCTACCCACAATAACAGGCATTACTATAAAGGAACTGTGTATACCCCCTGCTACTCTCTGTAGTAGGAATAAGAAGATAAGGAGAATTGGACTTTCTCTGGCTTTGGAGTTGCAAATATCAAGCCACAGAGACTTTATATAACTCGGTTGTACCATTGTTGCATTTGCCTGTTACCTGCATCTTTTGCATTGTTATTTCACTGCCAAATAAGTGACTTGTGTAAACAATTGGTTCAGAAAACTGCTTTGGACTCTCCTGGCTTATTGTGAGAACGGATAAAGGGAGAGAGTGTGGAAAACAGCCTTTTGGCTTCCCAGAGGTTTCTGATCCTGGCTCTGGTCCCAACCAATAAATCTTGTTTCTGTGCAGGGGTATCCAAAATTCAAAAGCACACTAGTCAGCTGCATAAGTGAAATACTAACCCGTTTACACATGGGTTACTGTAATTTAGTAAATCAGCTCCATAAAGACTAGCACTTTTGGAAATTAATCAAATTAAGATAGCCAAGGGAACGTTGACTTTCAGTTTGTCTTCCAGGTCTACAGATATTATATTTTTGAGCTGCACATTATTCATTTCTTAAGGTGATGACAGAGTGATTCAATATCTAAGAAACAATAACCTAATCATATTTCAGGCATATTGTCATGAATTTCAATTTTGCTCATGTATTAGGAGTAGACTAATAGAGCAGCACTTTGAACACCAGGGGAGACTTATCCAAATCCCACTGCTGCTCCCTGTGACCTTAGGCAAGTTATTTATTTATTAGGATTTATTAACTGCTTTTATGAAAAGATTTGCCCAAGGCAGCGTACGGCTTGACATAAAGCTTACAGGTTTATTTACAGTATAATAATAATGAGGTTACTGAATATAAACATAAATAGAATCAATGAGGTAAACTTGGAAATGGCAAATTGGATCCTAATAATATTAACCCTTCATTGTCTCAAGTACAAGCTTAAAGGGGCATTTTCGATGTGACATCTAAGTCTGAATTGAGATGTTTTGCCAAAAAAGTCTGAAAAAAGTCTAGCTCACAGCCATAATTGAACCAGAAAATTGTCTAAAGTTCTAATTCCATTATGGCTTTGAGCTAGACATTTTCATGCTCAACACATCCATCTGTAAGTGTCATTTTTGGAAAACAAAATTATCCCTGGGAAAAATGTAGAAGAACAAGCCAACCAGGGGACACCTGTCTGGCAGCATTCCTAGTAAACTGGCCACACAAACATCCCAGCAGTGCAGAGGGGCAGCCTAGTGGTCAGTACAGTGGATATCACATAAAGCGACCCAAGTACAAATCTCACCTAAACCTCTTTTTATTGTATAGTGATCCCTCCAGGAACAGAGAAAATCTACTGTACCTAAAGATCTTCCACTACAATAGCCCTCAGGCTTACAGGCCATATATACATTTAGGCAGAGGAGGTATTTCTATGTTCTAGGAGGGTTCACAAATTTTTATTGAAATTAAAGAGTTAAAGTGGGAATTGAACCTGGATCCCGTTGTTTATTCTCCACTGAATTGACCGCTAGGCTTCTCTATCCACTTGCTTGCTGCTTTCTTAGGAACAGCATAATATCTGGAGCTATCATAGAGCCAGGTATCTACTGTCACTGTCACATCTTTGGGGGGTGGGAGAGAGTCAGTGACCACTGAGGGATTAAGGGGGTCATGCCTTAATCCCTCCAGTAGTCACCTGGATGGTTTTTTTTCTGTTCCATTATCACTAAAAAATGTCTAGATTTTAAGCCCACTCAAGTCCCACCCAAAACATGCGTTCAACAGGGTGGGGCCCCTTGTGACTTAGATGAACTGTGGGGTAAAATGTCCAAATTCCGAATTTCAAAAATTGCAACCTAGATGTTTTTGCGAGAAAAAACATCCATCTGTCACTTTGTGCCACTTTTGAGACATTTTTCTCCTTTGAAAATGAGTACCTTAGATTGTAAGCCCTCTGAGGACAGGAAAATACCTAGCGTACTCAAGCTGCTACTGAAAAGGCATGAACCAGATTCAAAACTCTGCCCCCTCTCTTTCCTTCCCTACAGTTTTCAGGCTGTAGTTAATTCAAATGAGCACAGTGTATGTAAGGCAGGCTGCAAAATGAGCTAAGCAAGTTTTCAAATCTTGGTCACGTTATTAGTTATTATCAACAAGAACTGCAGGAAATTTGGTTCATGTTTACTTTCTTTTTTGTTCATTGTCCCATTTAATTTATTTTGCTGGTTTTGATCATTCAGTTTTGTGAGCAGATAACTAAATGCTTTTTTTTTTTCAGATTCAAAAGCAATATCAAGATGTTTTGAAGGCCAGGGGGATCATGTTATTTTTAAGGACTGGAGATCATGGTTTGTTTGTCTGTGCATTTCAGCCTATTTGTTTTTAATATTAATTCTGGGACAAGTTTGGTTCAGCAAAGCAAGCCTGAGCTATAGGTAACTGTTTTTGTTGGACTAATTTCTATTTAGAAAAAAATTAAACTCGCAGAAATGGAAGTAGGAGTACCAGCAGGTAATCAACAGACAGGAATTGAGGGTGTATAAATAAAAGAAAATAAAATAAATAGAGGGAGAAGAGGAATTATCTACTTGTCCCCTGTTTTTTTTTTTTTTTTTGCTTATTATTTTCAGCATTAAAGACCTAATAACATTTGCATTTTTTCCTGAGTACACAAAGAAGTAAAATCCGGCAAATAACTGGCAGTCCTGTCACCATATACCCATCTAAATTGAATTTAGTAGCATCAGAGTGTTTTCTGATCTGTCCTAATCTATGCCTTTAAAATACCAGGTCTAAAATGGCAGAGACTATGGAGTGAAAGTGAACGAGAGTCAGCCTGCCTAGGATGTGAATAATGCAGTGATGAATCACTGCATCCTCACATGATCTGTCTCTCCCTCTGTTCTCCTTAGGTCATGGCCGATGCCTTCAGCGGTGTAGCATGGGGAAGCTTGTACTCTTCCTGACCCATGTAAAATTGGAGATGTTTTTTATTGTGTGTCAATGCAGACCCATATATATATATTTTTTACATTTTTTGTTTCATTTCTACTGTCTAATAGACCGTGATCCTCTCAGTGAGGAAGATCACTGAAAAATGTAACGGAATAACAAGATACATCCTAAAAATGAGAAAGAGAGCAAGAAACTGGGAGAGAAGTAACTGGGAGGAAAAATGCATTCGATAACAGATTTCTGACATGCTTGTCGGGGCTGCGTAGAGCCTTTCGGAGTAAATGGGCTTTGAAAACAACATATCAAAATACAGAGACCATTTGATACTAGTTCCTTAATGTGAAACCCTTGGCGGCAGCTAATGCAGGCTTTCTGTTGTTGTTGCAAGAAAGAAATTCTTTTAAGTCGAGCAGGAAGACAACATTTAGTAGCGTGATGACTGCAAACAATTTCAGCAGCAGAGGGAAGAAAATGGCCTTCTGGTCACTGGAGCACAAATCCATTCATTTTGGAAAAGCAAGGTCATTAGTTTTCATGTGCTCCCGCTTGCTTATCTTTACAAGTGTTCAGAGCTGTTCAGAATTTCTTGGGCTCCTATAGTGAAACTTCATATTTGTGTTCCATACAAATTGATTGAGGCTACAATGATCAATCTTCATGACTGCCGAACCTTTCAAGTGAAAATGACACCTGTTATGTATAACCTAGTGTTTCAAAAACACTGGTCAGAAGCAATCAATCTCACCACAGTTACAGAGAATCCCAGATTGCATCCCGGTTACATCAGAAGATGTGAGGTCACCTAGCCCCATTGGACCTATTTAGATTCACTAGAGGTGGGGCAACTGGCGATTCTCCTACAATGCCACGGTGAATGTAAGGGAAGCCATTTAAAACCTTTAAACAGTAATGATTTAAGAATATGTTTTAAAATTCAACTCCTTGGTGCTTAGAAACTGATAAAATACAGACATAGATAAGTAAATCCTACCAAGCCTTCTTAACTTTAGCCCAGTTGTCTTCTCTGTGTGCCTATATTTTTTTGTACAATGCTGCACACATCTAGTAGCACTGTAGAAACAACCAGATACCAATGGACTTCCAAGAGTTCATACATTGGAAAGGGTTAACCAGTAAGCTTGACTAGTTTTGCTTGTGATATACACTTTTTGAATAATAATGAGATGTTTTGGCAGAATATAGATTCAGTAGTTAAAGGCTATTAAAAAAAGTTCACTTGTTTTGTGAACTTTTTTTTTTTTAATGTTTTGGCAGAGAACAAAACTTAATAATGCCCTCTACTGGACACTTTGTGTGACAACACTTAGAAGAAACCAAACTCACAGCTGACTTCCGAAGCCAAACAAAGTTTGTTGATTTGTCTGTTTTAATGTCATATAACATTTTATTTATTCCTATTCCAACAGCTATGATTGGCAGAGTCCTTTATAAATCACCTTTTATAAATCGTCTTGCTTCCCTGTGCCATGTAGAAAGGCAAGGATGTATTTTCTTATGGAAGATAGAGCTGTAGGTCCTTAATTACTACTACTACTATTTAGCATTTCTATAGCGCTACAAGGTGTACTTTTCAGGATACCTGGAAGTAATTTGCCAGCTAACCTTCAGGCGTGATCTTTCCCTATATACCAAGATTACTCACTCATCATGTAAAAACTGGATGTGTATCACATCTGTTAACAATGTTAGCAAATGGCATGGAGGATAGTGAGTGGTTAGTGCAGCTGGCTCAGAACCATGAAAACCAGGGTTCAAATGATATTCTTCCTACTGACTTATTTTGTGAACATAGGTAGGTGATTCAAATATCTATTATCGTAGGCACAAAACTTAGGACTCCAATCTGCATTTTGACAATAACATGCGTTATTTGTCTATATTGCAGCTTAAATCAAATTTACTCCCTAGTGCATATTAAATAACAGTGTGCTGCCAAGCATGCAAATGCATTCAAAGCTTCTCATTATTACACAAAATAAATAACATCAGCTCAGATTTTGCAAGCTGCCTTATTTATTGAAAGTTAACAAGTCCTGAAATTTCTCCAGAAGCATCGGCCCACTAACAGAAGCCAATGCTCCCGGGGATGCTTTGTAAAGGGGCTGGAAAAGGTAAAAATAAAAATAGCCCCTCCATTTTTCTCAGATACTTAATAAAATATTTCAAGTCCCCTAGGTTCTCTTCCAATCCCCCTCCCCCCCAATCTTGTAAAATGTTGTTAGGCCCTCCCAACCCTCTATCTCTTTCGAAAATAAGCTGGATAGCCTCTCTCCTACCATTCACCCCTGCTATGCCACTGGCCAAATGCTGAAGTTGCACAGAACAGCTGGAATCCCTGCACCAGCCCTACTTTCAAAAAATTCTGAAATGTGTGATCCTTTTAAAGAAATGTCACTGTAATAGCATCTGATAAGAAGAGACTGTATATTAAATTGAAATCATTGAGTTGAAAGAAACAGTTTTACCTTTCCACTTCTTCCCCAGTATCTATTTTTAATTTTTAGTGAACCCTAGATCTTGATTGCAACTTTTCCTTAGTGAATCAGATGTTCCATCTTATTGACATGCAGAAGTTCCCTGGGTCAAAGAAGGAGAAGTCCAATGGCCAAGACCAAAGCAAAATACCATCCTTGACACTCAAGTGTACTGAATGGAGTGGTACAGCCAGACCATGGATTTAGTTCAGCATTTCTAATTTAATACATTTGGAGGTCAATGTTCAAAGATCCAGTGAGTAGATAAGTTCCAAATCCAAGCTCAAAGTATGCTACATACAGGTATATTAAATATTTCTATACCAAAAAGAGTTACCAATCTTAGGTCCCTATATACTAACTTGAAGTAACCATGAGATTCACTCCCTTATTTGGCAGCCTGACCCCTAGCTATGGTGCTATTTTTGAAGAAAGAGTGGTTGGAGAAGAAATGGCTGAGGGTTGCCCTTATCCACCACTAGACTCCAGGAATATCTGACATGAGCTGGGGTGGAGGTTCTGTGAGTGTGGGGGAATTTGAGGAGTCAGCAAGACCCACAGTGCTTTTAAAAGGGATTGGGGTAGAAAGGCCTCCAGGGGAGACCCAAAATATTTAAAAAGTAATTGGCCGAACATTGGAGTGTTGTCCGCGGGAAACCCTACACCAGCTCAGAGCTGGTGTTAGGGTTTGCAGACCATTGGGGAGGAATGGTGAGCCCTGTACAGCATGCATTTGCATGTTAGCAGGTCCCCAATTCCCCCAATACAACCCCTCCCTGGAGAAGCCCCCCTCTCAGAAACCCCGACCTCCAGCCAATGACACTGGGTCCTTCAGTCCCACTAACCACCCCCCAACACAAGTTCAGGGGGGCTGGAGATATGGTGGGTCTCCATCCCCCAACCCCCCTAGCATCCCCCCCAAAAAACCCTGGTGGCCCAGTGGGCCACAAATCAACCCCCACCCCCAGGCTGGTGGTCTACCCTGCCCCAGTACCTTTGTTGGTACACTTTCTCCTCTTCCAGTAACGCACCCTTGAAAATGGGAGGATTATGCCTGAGTGCATGCTCAGGCACAATCCTCCCACACTTTACCCTATGATCAGAGATAATAGTGTGCACAAATTTGCATGCTATTATCTCTGATCATGGGGGCGCTAAAGCCCTACGCTGTTCCAGAGCTGTTTTTAGAGCTCAGTTTGGAACAGCGCGGGGCTTTCGATCATCTGGGCACTAGTGCCTTGTGTAATAACTGCAGTGCTAGGTTGGTGCTGGGTAAATCCTGCAATGTAGGGTTGGTGGTGGGTAAATCCTTCAGGGCAGGATAAGGTATAGGTAAACTAGGCATATGTCTGGTGACATCTTTAAATGTAGGTGCTGCATTGGCCTATCCAGAACATGGCAATTTAATTTAAGGCTGAGATACTCATGTCATCAATAAGTGCTGTGGGCTAGCACCCTCCCATCCCCGTCTCAAAACATTAGGTTGACATCTGAGAAGAGGTGAGGTGAACATTTACTTCTTTCCTCCAATATCTTCAGGCTCTCATCAGGAGGCAGACAAATAGGTGCTGGGAGTTTTAGAGGCTGGGCAGAGTGCTTTTCAGGGAGGTCTAATGCATTTGTTTGCCTAGGGCTCACTAAAATGTTAATCCTGTCCTGACTACCATTATGAAATAGAAAGTTTGCTGTGGGCTTTCGGTGTGTTTTTGCAGGATTATGTATCACTTCATAATATGCCAGGCAGTGGAGGGAAGCTGCATAGCATCTAATGATGTATGATATCCAGTTATGTGTTTTACAGGATCATTCTTGAGGGGGGGAGGGAGAAGAAGTGTTCTTTAGTAATCAAGTTCTTAAGTGTGGAGTCCATTGGTCTGTACCCTGGTTCTTTTATGTACCTAGAAATTCCTCTAAATGCAGCTCATTGGAGCCATCGGTCAACTTTCTCTCCTATCTCCCTGCTTCCTTCCCTGCATTCTGCAACCTGATCCCAGCTGACAGCAGGAGAATGGATTTAGTGGCGGGGTGGGCCAGGACACCAGGTACTCCTTAGCATACCTTTTACTAAGAGGGGCCCATTTACTAAGCCGCAGTAGGCTCTACGAGCATGCAGAGTGCACCAAAATGACTGCCACTACTTGATTGTCTGTACATTTGTCCATTAGATTGTAAGCTCTTCGAGCAGGGACTGTCCTTCTATGTTATATTGTACAGCGCTGCGTAACCCTAGTAGCGCTTTAGAAATGTCAAATAGTAGTAGTAGTAGTAGTAAAATGAGACTACCACCAGGCCAGCACACCCTCCTGGTGGTAATTTCAGATTTGGCATGCGCCCATAGTACCTGGATGAATTATTTATTTATTTCTTCCTATGCACGCTGGTTCCGGTGGTAATCAGCAATTGACGCACGCCTTTTCCCATCCCATTAAAACCCCCCAATTTTTGTAGATGGGGTAAAAACTGGCCCGGCGCACACCGAATACATGCGCCCTCACTACTTCAGGCCACTTTTTACCGCAGCTTAGTAAAAGGAACCCAGAGTGTCTTCTACCTCGCTCTAAGCTGTTTGAACCAGTGCACACTGCACAGTA
Organism: Microcaecilia unicolor; assembly: GCF_901765095.1. Lineage (NCBI taxonomy): Eukaryota > Metazoa > Chordata > Amphibia > Gymnophiona > Siphonopidae > Microcaecilia > Microcaecilia unicolor. The sequence continues at coordinate 265,975,100 of NC_044035.1, read as the reverse complement.
GAAACCTTTGATGCACTATTTGAGCCAAACAACTAATGTTTATGTTTATTATCATTTGACAGAGATCTCACATTTCGGTCACAAGTTGGCCAATTGGTTTGTTGCTCATTCTGTATACTCTGTCTTATCAGATCAGTGAAATCTTTACTACAACCTCAGGCATTGAATAGACTCATCCATTTGATGGTAATATAATTCCCTCTATAAAGGCATTAAGCTTAAAGAACTTTGTCAACTACAATTGGTACAGAATACAGCGCTTTGATTAATCAATAACATTGGCAAATTCAAACATATTACATCCTATCTGAAATCAGCTCACTGGTTACGTCTTACCCACTGAACAACTTTTAAGCTCCTTCTCTTACCCCCTTGTTTACTAAGCCGCGGACTAATGCTGACACAGCCCATTTCCCAATTAGCGCATGGCCATTACCGACAGCTAGTTGTAGACGCTAAGGGCTCCCGTGCTAATCATGTGTTAATTGGACAGCACATGTCAATGTTCTCGCTCTACCCAATTAGCGCAGGGCACACTTACTCTCTGCCCATTGAAATGCCTCCTACACGCACACTGAATGGTGGATTAGTTCATGCTGAATAGCAAACTACTGTGGGATGCATCAGCGTATCCTGTAGCTGCGCATTTTGGCGCACTGTAGGAACTTGCTAGTGCCTACCGCGGCTTAGTAAAAGGGTCCCTAAGAGCAGCTAAAGCTGCTCACAGGTCTGACCTGATGAAAATTGTATTGGTACACATCTATGCAGCCCCTTAACCCCCTCACTCAAAAAAACCTTCCCTGGGGGCCCAGTGAGCAACCCTACCTCCACCTGCTCTGGTGGTGTAGTGCTCCTGAACCTCCCCATACCTTGAAGACAAAGGAGGGAATAACTGTCCCTCCTCCTTCCAGTGCCACCTCTAAAATGGCTGTGCCCTACTCTGCCCAGTGCATCCTGGGATGTGCTAGGTGGGGTTTCCCTACCATATATGGGAAAAACTGGTAGGGAAGCCCCGCCCAGAGCATCTCAGGATGCACAGGACAGGGCAGGGTAGGGCACCGCCATCTCTGGAAGGAGGAGGGAATGCTATTCTCTCCTTCGTCTTCATGGTACAGAAGGGTTCGAGGGGCCTCTAGACCTAGTTTGGAGCACTGTACGCTGAGCATTGGGGAGGAACAGCTAATGCCCTGTTTAGCATGCAGTCAGAGCCAGCAGGCTTGTTTCATACACTCTCCGGCTCTGATCATGAGGTGGGAGAAAACGCAGGCAGTAGTACGGCGCTAATAGCCTCTAGCACCTGCGTTTGCTTCCGATCATTGGGGCCTAAGTACACTATAGGGAATGATATTCTTCTGTGCATAAAAGAAAAGCAGGATCTGGGGTGATTGTATCTGATGATCTTAAAGTGTCCAAACAGACAGCTAAGGTGATAAATGCCAGAACGATGCTTGGATGCACAGGGAGAAAATAAGATAGTATAAGGAAGTCCATCCATTATAAAAAAAAAAAAGGCAAAGCCTAAAACACAGAAACAAAGCCATGGTGAAAAGCAATCATTTGGTATATCTGTTTATCTGTACATAAGATAGATGAAAAGATCATTTGTACAATATTGGGGATATTTTATAAGGGCACATGGGCTCTTATGTTGCCTTTACGAAGTGGGCACAGTTATAGAAATTTTTATGTGCACGTGAATGGTGTTATACAGTATTTCTGTTATAGGTCTGGTAACCTATAATTTATTAACTATAATTTATATTTTACTCCATTTGGAATTTCTTTATTGCTAAGCCAAAACATTAGCCTTCACCTACCCATTCTTTCCAAATATAAACTCAAATGGGAAATAAAAATGCAAATGGTTCTAACACCTGTCCACTAATGAAGTTAAACAACATTTATCAGTTTTTCAGGGACTCTGATGAGAAAAAAAATCCCTCTAATCTGTTAACACTGCTGCAGTCCTCTACCAGTACAACTCGTTGGATTGCCATTTCTGTAGAAGACCTGGCCGTGCATGTCCTCTACACAAAACGCATTGCCTTTGTGCTGGTAACTGCACACACTCTTTAGGTGGGCTTATTTTCTAGTCACTTTATTGACTGGTGAGCTCTTTAAAGCCTATTGACTGGTCAGCTCCTTAAAGCCTATAAGCAAAAGTAAATGTCAGCTGGCATTAAGACTTTATTTCTAAGGAGAAGTAACTACTTCTAGGTTATTGAAAGCTCAGAAGCAGTTACTACTTGAGTAACATTTACCACTACTGCTCTGCTGACCTTTATCGAATGATTCCTCAAGCAGACGTCTTGACACATAGACAATTCTTATGGCATAAGCAGCTGAAGAGTGATCGCAGGGAAACAGATTTTTAGAGCAATAAATGATGGGGGGGGGGGGGGGAGGAGGAGTATGAACCCTAATAAAAAAACACATGACTATATAAGAAATGCATTTTGCTTTATTAGAACAAAAAAGAAAGGAGACTAAGGTGTGAGACTAAGAGGAGGCAGAAGCCATAATTGTAAAAAAACAGTAAAATTGATATTTTGAACTGACTAGACAGTACCACGCCTTAAAGTGTATGTTTAATTGGAAACTCATTAATTCATTCCCTGGTAAACTAGCTTCACATAGGGATGCACTGTCCTACTGCTTCATGGTCTTTTTACCTAAACTTTCTTGGACTTGATATCCCCCGCAATTTATTTGGCAGGTATATGTGATGGGGCTTCTATATTTGATAGTGGTATGCATTATGTGACAAGCACAGACGATACTTAAAGGAGGGAAAATGGGAATAAAGCAGAAGGAAGATTACAGATTAAATATGATCTGTGGAACTGCAGTGAAAAGGCAAAATGGATGGGAAATGATCCTTATGGTTGTTATCTGCTGTCATAATCTATTTTACTAAAAAAAAAAGAGATTGGTTGATATTTAGCAAGTGGTGATCAGTGAGATTTACACACTGTCTGCTATGGGCAGAATTAGCCCCAGATATTCAATGTCAGGCCATGTCCAGATACCAGCATTGAATATCCGGAGCTAATTTGTTATGTGCTAGCTGCTGGAGCTTATGTGGGTCCCAACCAAAATGACAAGACTCACATAAGTATTTCTGGCCACTCCTGACCCCTCTCCTGAATTCCAATTCCACTGGAACATCCTGAACCCTCTCTTTCCAATCCTCCTCTCACCTCGCCCCCCCCCCCAGAAGAACATGAACCCACTCCACAGGATCACCCTTCCCTCCCTTCCACCCCCCCTGGAACATACAACACCCTCCCCCCCCCCCCCCCCCCCCGATTTTTGCAGGCTTACCTGCCCAATTCCTTGTGATCTACTGGAGAGACAGGACCAATGCCCACTCGCTCCTGCCCAGTACGGTTGCCTCCTTAAAATGACTGCCACAACCTCCTCGCTGGTTGTGTACCAGCATGCTCAAAACACAAGGGCAGGCCTAGCTCTGATACTGATCTCATAAAGAATGGGATAAGTGTCAAACTAGGCCTTCTTGTGTGTTCTGAGCATAGTTGAGTGTAGGCAGAAAAATAGAATGAACAGTAGTAGCAGCAGTCAAACGTCAGTGGCATCCATGGTTTCAGTATAACTACAAACTGAATAGGGCTACTTGAAGCTCAAACCGCAATAAGAGTATATATGTGCCATAAATGTTACAACACATATCGCCTAATATTCAGGACTATTTAACCGGCCAGGAATGGCTCCTGGCTGGTTAAATAGCACTTAACCAGCTTAGCTGTAATATTCAGAGGGAGATTGCCAGTTATCTCCGCTCAATATTACCACTTAGCACATAGTAGCTAACCAGCTATATCATGCGATATAACTGGATAGCCGTGAATATTCAAGCACTGGATGGCTAAGTTTGCCAGCCAAATTGGGCTGCCCAAATAGCAGGCCTATATTTGGCTGCTATAAAGTTAACTGGCTAGCGCTGAATATTGACTTGCCAGGTTAATTTTATACCGGCCACAAAAAAAACTCAACCCGGATATTCAGTGCCAGTCACCGGAAACATCCTGGCATTGAATATCTGGGTTCAGCGTCGATCATGGGATTTAGCCAGCCTGCCTCCGCAGGCCGATTATTGGCCGGACTGTATATTACTACACCATCATCAGAACCATAACAGAGAAACACACAGAACACACTAGAACAGTAGAAGGAAGAGCCCATCACTATCAGGGATGATGAAAGAGTACTAGGCATCCTAATAGAACCTTCAGTTTGGTGCTCCTGCCCCAATTATCTTTCAGGCCCCTGGAATCCCAACCATCATGATGACCCCAACACCAACCTTCCTAGGATAATTATAAAGGGCTATTTAAAAACTGGTCAATTACCTCCTGGTGAAAGAACCTCTTTTATTTATTTATTATTTACTACATTTATATCCCACCTTTATCCAGGTCAGGTAACAATAGTCATGTACATAGTTTTAAACAATGGTCATATACATAGTCTTAGATGGGTAGCAGTTGCAATCATTTGGAGAGGAAACATGATCAGTAGAATGGTTGTAGCTGATGAGTTGTCAGGACCTACTGTTTTTGCTTTCACTGCACCTGCTCTTTAGTACTCTCTCCCCCTACACACACACACACACAGAAGCTGCTGCCCTAGGCAACTGCCTAGCTCTGTCTAATGGTTGGACTAGCCCTGATCTCTGCTCTGTATGTGTGTGTGACAATGGGCACTGAGAGAGCATAGTCTGCCATTTACTACTGTTCAGCTCAGGGCCAGAGGTGAGGCAAAGAGTTTTCCCAGCCCTTGTACTTTCTCCCACATCTACTTCAGCTTAACAACCTATAACTCAGCAGCCCTGCACTGTGCCCTTCTTTCATGCACTTCTCATGAAACTTTGTAAATGAGAGAAAAAAGTACATATCTATATATGAAACTTATTCTGTAAAGGAGTGGGTTTAGTGTACCGTGGCTGGACTGGAGTAACCAATGAGGTGGCACGGCAGAAACAGTGGCTGTGCTGTTGGGGCAATCTCTTTGGAGGCAAGACTTGGGCTGTAGCATAGCTGCCATGGCCTGCTGTGATCTGAATCAGGCTGTGATACTGCAGGGGTAGAGGCTGTGCTACCACACAGAGGAGTTGAGCAGACTGGGAGAAAAAGAAAGAAAGCCACCACCAGTAGCTCACTGTTCCCTGAGAGCACCAAGCAGCAACACAGAACTGAAAAGCACTAGCCTAAAGGCATCCAGAGGAAAGATGGTGCTATGAACACAAACAGAGCTGATATTCAGTGGCTCTTAACCGAACAGTGCTCTTGAATATCACCAATAAATGTTCGGATAGTGATGGTGCTGATCATGGACAGAGCTTGGGTGGAGCCTGTGAAGAGCTGGTACTTAACAGGTAGGCAGCAATATTCACACTGCTAACCAGTTAAGTGGCTAAAGTTAAGATAGCACAAAGACTGTCCTAACTTTGGCCTCAGAGGTAACCGGGCATTGGTCTGAACACTGGCCGATGCCCGATTAACCTCTGTGGAGCACCAGAAGTGTTTCAGATGCCCCTCATCCTGATCACCCCTCCCCTCAAAGTAAATGTCCCCATGCCTCCCACCCCCAGGCCTACCTTGAAGATCCCTGGTAGTCTAAGGGAGCATATAGGCAGGAGTGATGCCCACTCACTCCTGCCCATTGTGAGTCTGGCCTCAAAATGTCCACTGCAACCCCTAGCATCAGTCTCACAGCACTTAATTTTCCTGAGAATGTAGTTTGGGTGGATTAGGAGTAGAGTTGTAATTCACGTGCATATTTTATAAAATATGTGAGTACTTGCATAGAATGCATGCACAAATCTAAACCTAATTCAGGTAAAGAAAAAGGAAAAGGTACTCCCCTGTATGCAAGTATGAATGACTTATGTGGCCACCACTTGCCCAACAGTTTCTTGGCAGACTATTAGCAGGGTGGTTTACCATTGTTTTCCCCAGATCTCTTTACCATCAGATAAGACTGGGTACTCATTTAACAATGCCAGAAGCTAGCTACCTGACATAAATCCCATACTGACCTGGGATTTGAACTCAGGTTATGGGCACAGTCGAAAAGAGCAGTAGATAAGCAACCTACTGATTTCACCCCAAAGGTGTTGTGGGGACGACCAAAGTTCACAGGGGCATGTTAGAAGCATAGCGAAGGCGGGATTGGGGCGTGCCTAACACATGGGCGTCCTTGACCAATAATGGAAAAAAGAAGGGAGTCCCTGAAGAGCACTTGGGCGACTTTACTTGGTCCATTTTTTGTTACAACCAAGCCTCAAAAAGGTGCCCCCGAACTGACCAGATGACCACCAGAGAGAATCGGGGATGACCTCCCCGTACTCCCCCAGTGGTCACTAACCCCCTCCCACCCTAAAAAAAAACCCGTTTTAAACATTTTTTGCCAGCCTCTATGCCAACCTCAAATGTCATACCCAGCTCCAAGCAGTAGTATGCAGGTCCCTGGAGCAGTTTTTAGTGGGTGCAGTGCACTTCAGGCAGGCAGACCCAGGCCCATTCCCCCCTACCTGTTACACTTGTGGTGGTAAATGTGAGCCCTTCAAATCCCACCAGAAACCCACTGTACCCACATGTAGGTGCCCCCCTTAACCCCTTAGGGCTATGGTAGTGGTGTACAGTTGTGGGGAGTGGGTTTTTTTTTTGGGGGGGGGGTTGGGGGGCTCTGCACACAAGGTAAGGGAGCTATGCACCTGGGAGCAATTTCTGAAGTCCACTGCAGTGCCCCCTAGGGTGTTCGGTTGGTGTCTTGGCATGTGTGAGAGTGCAGGTGAAAGGGGATCTGGGAAGGCACGAAGATAGGGGGTACAGGGAGCCGGGGAATCCCAACGGGGCAGATTTCATGTGCACAACACACAAATTCAGAAAGCTGGGCTACCGGAGGCAGAGAGGTTGGCTGGGTTAAGGAAGAAGGGGAGGAACTACCAGTCCCAGAATCCTTCTCTTCCCCACCCGGCTGTGCAAGAGTTAGGGGAGGAGATAGAAGATTGGGAAATGGTCTCTGAGGAAGGTGATGAGGGTCAGCTGGAGAGATTGGGGGTGGGGGAAGTTGGAGAGGAGGATAAAATGGAGATTACTGAAGGGCTAGGGGAGGAACAGATGGAGGCTGGAGTCCTGGCTCAAACCCAAAAAGCTGCTGTAAGAGGGTGGCTAGCTGTACCTTGGAGAGACTGGTGGAAGACCAGAGGAGAGAGGCTGAGGCACTGGGGGAAATCTCTACTAAAGAGGAAACAGGTGCAGCCTGTGGGAGAGAAAGAGAGCTGGGCACAATTGAAATCCCAGCCTGAACCAGCTGGGAATAAAGCTGTGTAACCGTGCTGTAAGAAGGTGCAAGAAAGACTGTGTAAACAGTTGCATACTAAAAAGGTCTGGGCTGCAACCTACCAAGCTATTGGGTTTTTCCCTCTGATAATGTACTGTTCCCTAAGTGACGTAATCTGAGCTAAAGTGAAGTTATATGGACTGTTTTGAACCTGAGTTTGAAGTTATATGGACTGTTTTTGAACCTGAATTTGACTGTGTTGAACCTGAATTGTGCTCTGGGCTGCTGGCCTAAACAACCTGGAGTGAAGGGTGTTTTGTTTGATTTGAAGCAAGAAAATAAAAGCTCTTATAAACATTGGGCTTTGAATGTGCCTCTGTGAAAGGAACGGAGGGAGGAGGAAGTCCTGGGAGTTCACAGGGCCTGGAGCCAAGGCTCAGAGGAGCCAGATTGCTGTGGAGTGAAGGCAACAGTTGTGTGGAGGAAGAGGCAGATAAGCAGCGTTGAGCCTGGCTGGGTCCTGGATGGGTGACCCAGCTACACATGTCAGGGAGACCAGTGCACTACAAATGCTGGCTCCTCCCATGACCAAATGGTTTGGATTCGGTCATTTCTGAGATGGGTGTGCTCAGTTTCCATTATCACCGACAATCAGGATCAGCCATCTCTAAGGACAACCATCCCTAAGGTCAACCTAAATTTCACAATTTGGGGGTCCCCGACCATATTATTGAAACAAAAGATGGATGCCCATCTTGTTTTGATAATATGGGTTTCCCCACCGCTTCACCAGGACGTCTTCAGGAAACCTTGGGCGCCCCTTTTGATTATGCCCCTCCACGTTGCCTCTATAAACTAGGTACCTTGTTATAAATTTAACCCTTCTCTGTCTAGATGGCATTGAGGATTTTGACATCAACTACTTGGAGGCTGAACATGCCAGGCAGTCTGTGATTTGATTAATTAATCTAAGTCTTCATTTTATTTCTTCTTTCTTTCTTTCTTTCTTTCACTTTTCTCTGTCTTATCATGAAAACTGGCCTTGAGTGTCTCCCCTGTTTGTAAATGTCTCTGCTTGCATGGAGATTTGTATATTTGTTGCTGAGCGTTCCCTTTTCAGATGGAAATCAATTCAGCTTTGGTGTCAGTATAGCCTGAGCACAGGATATCCAACTGTGATTTCAGCATAATAAAAGCTGATTGAAGTGTCAATGATTCAGCTGTGTTTTGGATTACATAGTAAAACATGTATTTTTTTGTTTTTCTCTTTTTTTTTTCTTTTCCATTTAAGGAAAGTGGTTCAGGAAAAATAGAAGTGTCAGGACAATGAAGCACACTTAAGACTATTTCAATCCCCGGTGAAGGTGCCTGCGGGATTGTGGCCAAAACCTATTAATCTGTCCCACTGTCTCTTTTGCGATTCAAGTTCAGACTACATAGAGAATCTTTTTTTTCAGGAAATTCATTCTGGTCCCTGGATTCTCCTGTCATTCCAAGAGATAGAGCATAAATTACTTAAAAAAAAAAAAAAGACAAAAGAAACAAAAGAATAACAACTGCAAACATCAAGTACACATCTAAGGTTGTTGGTGGTGTTCTAGGAATTCAGCCCACAGAAGCTCAGTACATGATGCTTCTGATGAAAACAAGGTCATTTGCACTACAGTATATCTGGGTAGAAGCAAATGACAGTAGTCAATATTACTCTTGAAATTAATCCTTTATTTCTAGAATCTATACTTGCACTTATTTTGTTGGAAGCTGAATCGTGCATATCAATTCTGTAAGTAAACGATCCATTCCAGAAAAGGAGAGGCAATAGAGGTCTGTAGATCACAACAATATGGGCCAGATTCTATATATGCCACCTACAACATGTGTGGAGGAGTGGCCTAGTGGTTAGGGTGGTGGACTTTGGTCCTGAGGAACTGAGTTTGATTCCCACTTCAGGCACAGGCAGCTTCTTGTGACTCTCTGGACTGTGTTCATGAAGAGCTGGCTAAACTAAAATGGACAAAGTGATGGGTCCAGGTGGCATATATCTGAGGGTACTGAAAGAACTTAGGGAAGGGCTAGTGGCCTTTTCCATGCTTCTCTAGAGTCTCCCGACTCTGTGGCCCCAGAGAAGTGGAGAAGAGTAGATATAGCCCTCTCCAAAAAAGTGGAAGTAAGGAAGAGGTTGAGATCTACAGGCCAGTAAGTCTGACTTCTGTGGTAAGTAAATTAACGGAAATGTTTTTAAAACAGATATTAGTAAAGTTTTTGGAATCCAATGGATTACAGGACCCAAGGCAACAGGCAGATCTTGTCAGACAAATCTGATTAATTTCTTTAACTGGGTTACCAGAGAGTTGGATCGAGGGTGTCACAATCATGAACCAAGGAGGGTGAGCCCTTGGGCCACAGCTGAGTTTATGCTGCCTAACTAACCTGGAGGCTAGGTAGGTCCCGACTGGTGGCAGGCGAGTTACACCCAAACTAGAATTGGAGCTAGTCAAGACTTGAGACTCACAAGAAGAGTAGACAGGATCTGTAGAGTGCAGGAGTGACTCAAAGCAACCCAGAAGAGGAGCAAGTCTTGAAACTAGAGTCCAGGGAGGAGACAAACTGGGATCACAGCTAAGTGCCCATCCAGGGAAAGGAGCAAGTTTCGGAGCAGGCAGGCTGGAGGAACAAGGCTGGAACAAGACTGAAGACAATGGCTGGAACAAGGCTGAAGACACAGACTGGAACAAGGCTGGAATAAGACTGATGACACTGGCTGGAACGAGGCTAGGGCAAGGCTGAAGACACAAATTGGAACAAATTAGCAACTCTCACCAGACAAGGCAAAGAGCCCCATTGCGAAGGCAAAGCAGGAAAGTTCCCAGCTTCTTTATAAGGGCCTTTGCTCGTAATGTCATCTTTGGGCATCCTTCTGATTCCCCACCATTGGCCCTTTAAATCCAGGCTCCCAGCATACACATGTGCCTAAGGCAGCTGGTGTTGGCAGGTGTGGTCTGCAGGAGCAGCATGCACCATGAGGCGCTGGAGGCAGTGGCATAGGCTGTCCACTGTGCTGAGGAAAGCAGCCTATGACCCCAGAGAAAGTGCTGTGGAACCTGACCCCAGAATCTGGTGGACAACAGGTGAGCTGGGGCCTGAGATACAGCCGCGGCCATGACAGAAGGAGAGGGAGAGTGCTAGATGTGGTATATTTAGATTTTAGCAAAGCTTTTGACATAGTTCCGCATAGATAACTAATAAGTAAACTGAGTGCGCTCAGTATGGACCCTATGGGTTAGGAACTGCTTGAATGGAAGATGGCAGAAGGTAGTGGTAAATTGAGCTAATTTTGAGGAAAAGGATGTTACCACTGGTGTGCCACAAGGTTCGGTACTTGGGCCGGTTCTTTTTAACATTTTTGTAAGAGATATTGCTGAAGGGCTGGCTGGTAAGGTTTGATTTTTGCAGTTGCCACCAAAATCTGCAATAGGATAGACACCCCTGATGGTGTGGATATCATAAGAAAGAATTTAGCAAAGCTAGAGGAATGGTCTGAAATTTGGCAGCTAAGATTTAATGCTAAAAAATGCAGAATCATGAATTTGGGCTGCAAAACCCAAGGGAACAACACAGTTTAGGAGCGAAGAACTTATGTGCATGAAAGAAGAGTGGGAATTGGGTGTGATTGTATGTGATGATCTTAAGGTGGCCAAACAGGTAGAAAATGCAATGGCAAAATCTAGAAGGATGCTTGGGTGCATAGGGGGAGGAGTGATCGGTATGAAAAAGGAGGTGATTATGCCCCTGTATAAGAATCTGGTGAGGTTTCATTTAGAATATTGTGTACAACTCTGGAGTTTGCACCTTCAAAAAGATATAAACAGGATGGAGTCGGTCCAGAGGAAGGCTACTAAAATGGTCAGTGGTCTTTGTCATAAAGCGTATGGGGATAGATCTCAATAGGTATACTATAGAAGAAAGACAGGAGAGGGGAGATATGACAGAGACATTTAAATACCTTTGCTATAGAAATGTACAGGAGGCGAGCCTCTTTCAATTAAAAGAAAGCTCTGGAGTGAGGAGGCATAGGATGAAGGTGAAAGGGGAGAGACTCAGAAGTAACTTGGGGAAATACTTCTTTACAGAAAAGGTGGTGAATTCGTGGAATGGCCTCCCGGTAGAAGTGATGGAGATGAAAACAGTATCGGAATTCAAGAGAGCTTGGAACAAATACATAAGATCCCTAAGGGAGTGATAGGGAGAGTAGACGGCATGGATGGGCAGGCCAGATAGGCCATATGGTCTTTATCTGCCTACATGTTTGTATGTTTCTAAATATCATCACTATTCTATAATGTGTGCAGAATTGTGGAAGACACCCATGTGTTACTCATGCCCCGTCCTTAAGAATGCCCCCTTGCAATTGTGTGCTATGCATGTTGCACACTAAGATTATAGAATGCCACTTAGGGCCGGAAGTTAGACACCTGAAAAATCTGCACTGAAAGGGTGTTCTGGGATGAGTGCTCTTTAAAGAATAGCGCTTAACATATATCTGGTGCCCAACACACAAGAGGATTTGAGCGCAGATCTTTATAGAACCATGCACAGCTAGATCCATATACAAATCCAAATTGGAGCCAATTAATGTCAATAATTGATTAACACTCAATTATTGATTGCTAACAGCTTGTTAATGAATTTATTTGTGTGTGGATCTCAGGATCGCTCCTAAATTTGGATGCCAGTTTTTTTGTGTGTATGGTGTACAGCGCTGCGTATGCCTTGTAGCGCTATAGAAGTGATAAGTAGTAGTAGTACTAGCATTTACACACAAATCTGTAACATTCACATGTTTAAGTGGTAGTGTTCTATAATTTGAGTGCACAAATTAGCACCTAACTTTAGGTGATTTGTTATAGAATGAGGGGATAAAGAGTCATTATTTACCAGATTGCCTCCATTTAGGTTCCCCAATGCTGCATGGTGAGAACCTATTCTATAACACCTGGGCACGTATTCTGTTATAAAATACTAGCATAACTCAGTATTGGTGTGGCTTACGTTTATGTGTGCTTAAAAAAAGGATGAAGAAAACTCTCTAAGGGCCCCATTTACTAAGCCGTGCTAGAGGCACGTCTACACGGTTAGTGTGCACTACTTTTTAGCATGCGCTACAAACGCTAGCACACCTTAGTAAACAGGACCCTAAATATCCAATTGTGACCAAACATGCAAATCAAAATAATGTAAAACAATTTTTTTAATTAGATTAATTACCCAATGATAAAACAAATGAAAAATAAGGGAGGAAAAAGACCACAGTGAGCCATGAACACTCAGATTATAGCAGCTTACCTAGGCCCCCATTATAATCATTTGATCAAAAAACCTCCTGTGGCTTCACAATGTATGTTGTTTTTGTTTTTGTTTTCTTCTCCTAGTGGTCTGAAATACAGCAATGGAAGTCTGCCTTTTCTATTTTTTCTGTTTCTGCTTGGAATGATTTACCTATTATTCTTTCAGGAAAAAAACTGAAGACTCATCTTTTCGAGAAATCTTATGCTATATAGAGGGGCATAATTGAACGAAAACGCCTATCTCCATGGGCGTTTATCTCCAAGAACGGGTCCGTGAAGGGGCGGACCGAACCGTATTTTGGGAAAAAATAGACGCCCATGTTTTATTCAACAATGTGTGAGCTGGGCGTTTTTGTTTTTCAGCGATAATGGAAAATGAAAGCGCCCAGCTCAAAAACGAATAAATCCAAGGCATTTGTTCGTGGGAGGGGCCAGGATTCGTAGTGCACTGGTCCCCCTCACATGCCAGGACATCAACCGGGCACCCTAGGGGGCACTTTTACAAAAACAAAAAAAAAGGTAAAAGAGCTCCCAGGTGCATAGCACCCTTCCCTTGTGTGTTGAGCCCCCCAAATCCCCCTCAAAACCCACTGCCCACAAGTCTACACCATTACTATAGCCCTAAGGGGTGAAGGGGGGCACCTACATGTGGGTACAGTGGGTTTGGGGGGGTTGGACGACTAATAAGCATTAAGCAGCACAATTGTAACAGGTAGGGGGGATGGGCCTGGGTCCACCTGCCTGAAGTCCACTGCACCCCCTAACAACTCCTCCAGTGACCTGCATACTGCTGTCAGGGAGCTGGGTATGACATTTGAGGGTGAAAATAAAAAGTTGAGAAACTTCATTTTTTGTGGTGGGAGGGGGTTAGTGACCACTGGGGGAGTCAGGGGAGGTCATCCCCGATTCCCTCCAGTGGTCATCTGGTCATTTAGGGCACTTTTTGGGGCCTTATTCGTGAAAAAACAGGGTCCAGGAAAAGTGTCCTAAATTCTAGCTAAAAACGCATACTTTTTTCCCATTATCGGTGAAATGCGCCCATCTCTGTTCGGCAGATAACCACGCCCCAGATCCGCCTTTGCCGCACCTCTGACACGCCCCCATCAACTTTGTCCGCATCCGCGACGGATTGCAGTTGAAAACGTCCAAAAATCGGCTTTCGATTATACCGCTTTATTCGTTTTTGTGAGATAAACGTCCATCTCCCGATTTAGGTCGGAACTTGGGCGTTTTTCTCGTTCGATTATAAGCAGGATAGTGTTTCTTTAGATGCAGTAATTTTTCTTTTTTTTTCTTATTTTTGTTTATGTAGTTTGTAGGCCTCTACTATTGTAAACTGTTAGATTCTTGATTAATCTCCCTTAGTGATATTGTATTTTTTCCTCTCTTTTGTATCTTGATGTAGTTTATACTTTGTATAGGATGTTTCTGTCTTTTATAATTCAATTTTATAAACTGCTTGGGGCCATTCTTTTGGGATTATGCGGTATATAAATCTTAGCTAAGATAAGGTAAGACACATACGATAAACATTTGAAACCAAATATTACTTAAGAATTCAATATACATTCATATTCACAAGAAATATCTGTGTTTTTTTTTTGTTACATTTGTACCCTATGCTTTCCCACTCATGCCAGGCTCAATGCAACTTACATGGGGCAATGGAGGGTTAAGTGACTTGCCCAGAGTCACAAGGAGCTGCCTGTGCTTGAAGTGGGAATTGAACTCAGTTCCTCAGGACCAAAGTCCACCACCCTAACCACTAGGCCACTAGCATTATGGTCCAAGCATTATGCAAGCATTATGGTCCAAAATGCTTGCATGTCAATATCTGTATTCACAAATCATGAACTTGCAGCAATATCATAAAGGTTAGAGCCAGATTTATCAAACAGCTACACTCAGTCTCTTATAACTGTCCATAGAGCAAAACACAGTGATAAAAAAACCAAAACAAAACACAGCACTCATCTTTGGAATGAAATCCTTACGTTTATGTGCCCACAGTTACACCAGTCATAGACCTGGCGTAACTGGGATTGTCTGAATGTGGCACAGGTGCACATAAGTATTCTGTAGTTATGCCTTTAAATGGGAAGCCATCCATTGCCCGCCCATGCTCCATCCATGTGTATGCTCCCCATCTGCTGGATTCTATGTAGCGCACCTAGAGTTCCACGCGGAAATCCAAGCATATTCTTTAACAATGCGCTTAACTTAATCGGCTTAATAAGATAATTAGCACTGATAACAGCACTTAACAATAATAAGCAGTAATTAACAATAATTAGAATTTGCACATAAAACTCACTAAACGTATTCTGTAATGCAGTGCACCTAACTTCTAACACACACAGGCAAAAGGAAGCGTGGTTAGAGGTGGGGAAATGGGCGTTTATTCCAGAGTGTGGGGGCTACTCTGGGTATCACATCATGTAATGTCTTTTGGAGAGGGTGTGGTTAGTGATATTCCTTGAGAGGATCTTAGTGTCCTTGGAGGTGTGTAGAAGATCATCCTATTCTTCAGGTACTCAGGGCTATTTCCTTTAAGGGCCTTGAAGATTAGACATAGAGTTTTAAATTTAGCCCTGTATTGTACTAGTAGCCAGTGCAGTTTTTGCAAAAATGGTGTAATGTGGTCACATCGCTTGCAACCTTCTATTAGTCTTGCTGCAGCATTCTGAATCAATTGGAGCTAGTGCAGGCCCTTTGAGGTCACACTGTTGTAGAGTGCATCACAGTAATCCAGTCTTGTAACATGCACGTAAATGTAGGTACCTGGGCTATAGAATTGCTCTTTTAGAGGGTGCCAAATTTGGATCCTATTCTAAAAAGGAAAGTATGTGCCTACTGAGCACTTTACCAGCTTCTCTTGGCTTTTCTAGATATTGCTGCCCGCCTTCTTCTTTCTGTGATCTCTCTTGATATTGAAGGCTTTTTCCTTATCTTTTCAGCAGTTACTTTTGAGCACTAAAAGTGGCCTTCTTTTCCTCTTACTTTTATTTACTTTCCTAACAAAAAGGTTTGTTGCTCTTAAAATAGTTCCTATCAGTTTTGCCCACTGCTTTTCTAGGTACCCCAGATATTCCCATCCAGCTAAGTCCTTGAGATAATCCCCAGCTTTCTTTCCCCACTTGTATCCAAGCAGGTAACAACGTTAAATACTTAAAAACAAACAGGTGCACTGAAAAATGGATCAGCATGTGCCCAAAACCCATGCCTACACTACCGCAAGCAATTTTCAGCACACCATAGTAAAAGGATCCCTAAGTCCAGTATGATCCCATCCAGCTTAGCTTACATAACCAACTGCTGGAAAAGTTCTCCCTGTTGATAATCCAGGATCTCCCTACTTCTAACTGACCCCACAACAGGGATGCCCCCCATCAACATCTAGCATTTTGAAATTACTTATTAGTAGAACTTCCTTTTTCATAGCTATATTGTGAATGGTTGGTTTGTTTATCTATTTATTTATTTTCAGCACTTGATATATACTGCAAGTGATCCCTGAGGCGACTGTGCGGTTTACAATTTCTATTACAAGAACTTTGCACTGTCCCTAATGGGCTCAGAATCTAAGTTACATAGATTGGAGCAATGGAGGGCTAAGTGACTTGCCCAGGGTCACAAGGAGCTGTGGAGGGAATTGAACCTGGTTTCCCAGGATCTCAATCCACTGCTGACAGTCAGACAACAGCAGGAATCAAATCCGGTGTAACAGGCCAGAGTATCCCCCCCCACCCAGACTATACCCGGGGTTAAAGTGGCCTAGGCCAGAGTATACCCCGGGTATATTCTAGCCTAGACCAGTTTAACCCTGGGGTATACTCTGGCCTAGGCCACTTTATACCCTCTCAGGCCAGAGTATACCCCGGGAATATAAATTGGGGGCTAGGCCAATTCATACTCCCTCTAAAACAATATAATGCAATTGTAACATAATGTTCAACAAATTTGACTGTTCATAATATAATAAAAGTAGCCTAGGCCAAAATATACCCCTCCAGGCCAGAATATACCATCTGTGCTGCTTCCTCTAACACTTTCTCAGCCTATCTCTGATTGGTTGCTTCCTCTAACACTTTCTCAGCCTATCTCTGATTGGTTGAGAAGCTGCTTCCTCTGTTGTCACTTCCCTGGTTTTCTTACCCTGTCTCTAATTGGTTGAAAAGTGCAGATCTCTTTTTATCATCCTCATACACACAGCTGCTTCTTCTAACACCAAACTCTTTACTTTACCATTGTTGACAACCATGGAAGACCAATAGTATAATCAACTTTTGACATTCTACACTGCAGCACAACAAAAGTACCCTCTGTGGATCTACGATCTACCTCCAGAGAAATGTCTAAATGCCAAGACCCAGTTCAGACAAACAGCTAAACCATATCAAGCAGACAGAGGGACTCTTTTCCATGGGGAAAAGGAGGTTCTAACTAAAAGACAACTGCCAAATATCCTTAAGGCCTGTCATGACAACCCAATTTCTGGTGGCCATTTTGGCAGAGATAAAACATTAGCCAGAATCTCTGTCTGTTATTACTGGAAGGGAATGAAGAACGACATTCACCAACATGTCAAAGCCTGTCAAAAATGTTTTGTTACAAATCCCAAAATCAGCAAGGAGGCTCCACCACTCAACAGTATACCAGTGCCCGGAAAAGTATGGAGCTTAGTCGGGATTGATATAATGGGTCCTCTTCAGGAAACATCGAATGGCAACAAATATATCGTTGCTGCCACTGATCATTTCTCAAAGTGGATTGAAGCTACAGCTGTTCCAGATAAGAGTGCCAAGTCAGTAGCAAATTTTTTGTACTCCGTTATTTGCCGCCTTGGCTGTATGGACACTGTCATAAGTGACCAGGGACGAGAGTTTGTGAACTCGATTATCGACAACCTGATGGAGCATTTTCAAACAGATCACTGCATTTATCTGCCTACCACCCACAAACAAATGGCCAGCGGGAACGTGACAATCGAACACTCAAGGAATCTCTCAGTAAGCTTGTCAATGAACAAGGAAACAACTGGGACCAGTTCATCCCTGGTGTTTTGTTTGCCTATCACACATCTGTGCATGTCTCAACCAAGTGCACTCCATTTGAGGTCATGTATGGATGGAAGGCCAAGCTTCCTATGGACCTCAATCCCTCAGAATATGACACTATGGACACCATGCCCCTTTCAGATGATGCCAACCCTGATGTGCTAAATACACTGACAACCATTCATAAAAAGCTCTGCTCAACTGTCAGTACCAACATTCACTCTGCCCAGGAACACCAGAAGCATGCCTTTGACCATCGACACAACAGCCAAAAAGAAATCACTGCTGGAACCATCAAGAATAAGCAACGTATTCATCGCATGGGTTCAAAGATGGAACCACGCTGGATTGGACCCTACTTTGTTGTGGAATCCTTGACCAAGGGATGAGTAAAACTTAAGAACAATAAGACTGGCAAGATACTGAAGAACACCTACCATGCCAGCAACCTTAAGATTTACCAGGATGAAGCGACTACTCCACCACCTCAGTCATCTGATGATAGTCTCAGTGACTCTGCTGCACAGAAACATAAGCAAACCAAGACTTTCAACCCACTACCAAGTTCAGAAAGAAAGTATCTTAGCACAACTCTTGGCCTTACATTTGGTAAGGTTGTGTATTGTGGATGCACAAGGGACCTTGGACAATCACGGCGTACATATAAAACCAAAGGTGATGGCAACTGCTACTTCTGGGCCATCAGCTACTTTCTGACAGGAACAGAGGACAACCACTCCCTGCTCAGAAAGAAAGTCATCCACCACATGAAAAATGACTTGAGAAGAAAACTACAGGACTACTTGAACCAAAAGGTGAATGAATATGTGAACATCTTGGCATCTCCCGTGATGGAGTATGGGCAACTGATGCAGAGATCATGGCCACAGCAAATCTGCTGAGTTGTGACATTGTCATCCACACAAAAGTTGGTGACTCCATGGATTGGTTGACCTATCCCGCAAGTTTCAATCTGCAGTCTACAACAGAACACGCACTTTATCTTGAAAACAAGCATGATCATTTTGATGTTGTTATCAGTGTTTAACTTTGAACGTTTATATTAAAGTGAGGAGCTCCTAGTCTTAGAAGATGAAGTTTCAGGACCTAGGGCAGGGTATACCCCAAGGCAAAAATGGGTATATTGTTCCCTGGGGGGGGGGTTCATTTTGATGTTGTTATCAGTGTTTAACTTTGAACGTTTATATTAAAGTGAGAAGCTCCTAGTCTTAGAAGATGACGTTTCAGGACATTATGACTTTTATTATATTATGAACAGTCAAATTAATTAAACATTATGTTACTAGGTATAAATTGGCCTAGGCTATACCCCCTAGGGCAGGATATACCCCAAGGCAAAAATGGGTATATTCTTCCCTGGGGGGGGGGGGGGGGTTATTCTGGCCTAGGCTACTTTATCCCCCTGGGCATAGATAGTGTATTCTGCCCTGGAGGGGTATATTCTATTCTGCCCTGGAGGGGTATATCTGGCCTAGGCCAGAGTAAACTCCAGGGTATATTCTGGCCTGGGGGATATAGTCTGGCCTTTAGGCTAGTTTATCCCCCGGGGTATACTCTGGCCTAAGCCACTTTAACCCCGGGTATAGTCTGGGCAGGGGGTTAATGTGGCCTGTTACACCGGTTCCCCAGGTCCGCAACCCACTGCAGTAACCATTTAGTTTAGTTTAGTTTATTGATTTATATTCTACCTAAGTGGATTCCAAAAAGAACATACATAATCATAAAATAAAAATTCAAATACAAAACATACTAAATCTCTGTCCTCTTTTTCTGCCTGTGAAGGATGCCTGTATATCACACCAGTGTAAACAGAATTTCTATTTCTTCTTTATAGATGTACCGAAAATGCCTCTTCATTACCTCCTAGGTCGTGCAATTCTGTCATTTATAAAAAGTGCAACTTATATCCATATGCCTTGATAGCCTGAAAAACTTCATATGTAAATTTGAATTAAGATAACTTTTCAAAGTAATTTTATATCAAGGCTCCTATTAGAAACATTATCTGAAACTTATTTTATAAAGGAAAGTAGGCATATCTACTTTTATTTATAAACTGCTAGTGTAAATGGCTGAAAATGTGCCCTGATTTAAGGTGTGATCACTAGGCTGGTGTAAAAACCCTTATCTAGATCATAGCAAGAATGGGTGGCAGTAAGTGCTCCTCCCCGAAATGGCCACGTGGCAAGTGCTTCACCTGTTGCACGGCCATTTCTTGAAAAAAAGCCGCTGCAGTAAAAGGAGGCCTTGGCGTACTTCAAAAACATGCGCTGACACCAGCAGCTTCATAAAAGGAACATTCAGATTGTTGTCGGCTCCTGATGCAGGTGCTTAGCACCAAAACACAGAACTGTGTCAAGTGTGAATTTGTCTTCTGAATTTCCACTATCTTTTGTAGATTTGCTTTATGTAGATATCATTGTAAGCTTTATGTTTATTAGTTCTTGCTCCAAGGTTCCACTATTTATTTTTATTGGTTCACCCCTATAGTTTGACATAAAACACATTTTGTTAACAGCCTAATAGTAGTAAAATAACCAAATATAAGAATAAATACAATCAATGAGGTAAACGGAAATGGCAAATTGAATCCTAGTAATAGGATTAACATGATACAGTATCAGAAAATGTCATATTTAACAGGACTGTAGAACAATTCTATAACAGAAATATGATAAATATCAGCAGAATATGAATGATATCAAACAGAATGGAATAATATTTATATATCATAGATATGATACTTAGGGCCCTGTTTACTAAGCCAACTGTAGGCGTGCTTGCGTTTTTAGCGTGTGCTAAAAATTAGCACATGCTACTGATAGAGACACCCATATATTCCTATGGGTGTCTCTAGTGTTAGCGTGTATTAATTTTTAGTGCCTGTTAAAAATGCTAGTGCACCTTAGTAAACAACAATGTCAGCACAATACAAATGAAACATTTTAATGAGCATGCGTGAACACATTCAAATAACATAGACATGATGGCAACACTATTCATACAATACAATGAAACAATAGATAGCTAAGAGGGTAAGTGCAATCGAGATATTTAGATGGGACAAGATAGGTACACTCTGCCTATGGTTGCCCATAATCTGCCCATGTGCACGCCCACAGTAAAGCATGTGCCATGCAAACAACAATAACAATAATAATACTTTATCTAAAGCTGTCTAAGCGAGGAATAACATACATAATAAAATAATCCAATACAACAATAAAAAGCAATATTATAAAATCATACATTAAAACATCTAACATAAAATAACTCAATCCTTCACAAAACATCCAAATTGGTATTTTCAAAACCAGTTTTTAGATGTTGTTCTATTAAGTCCATAAAAATTGTGTTCAAATCACAAGGGGATGTGTTAGGGTCAGGATCTGCGTGTTCCTAACACTTGGACGTTTTTCAGCCATAATGGAACAAAACAAAACCGTCCAGGACTAGAACTAAGACGTTTTGAGCTAGACCTGTTTTTATAACGAAAAAGTGCCTAAATGACCAGATGACCACTGGAGGGAATCAGGGATAACTTCCCCTTACTCCCCCAGTGGTCAGTAACCCCCTACCACCCCCCAAAAATGTGATTAAAACATTACTTTCCAGCCTGTATCCCAGCCTCAGATGTTATACTCAAGTCCATTAGAACAGCATGCAGGTCCTTGGAGTAGTCTAGTGGTAGGTGCAGTGCACTGTAGACAGGTGGATCCAGGCTCCTACCTCTCCCTACCTCTTACACTTGTGAAGGAAACTGTGAGCTCTCCAAAACTCACCAGAAACCAAGGGTTTTGGGTAGGTTTTGGGGGACTCAGTAGACAAGGTAAGGGAGCAATGGTGAGATGTTTACCTGGGAGCATTATGAAGTCCACTGCAGTGCCCCCTAGGGTGCCCTATTGGTTTCTTGGAAAGTCAGGGGGAACAGCCTACTAAAAATGTTGGCTTCTCCTACAGCCTAATCGCTTGATTTTGTGCATTTTGCACTTGGACTTTTTTTTTTAATGGATCAAAAAACAAAACGTCCAAATCACAAAACCTTGTTCAAAACAATATTTTTTTAAAAAAAGAGACATTTTTATTTTTTGAAATTGACCTTCTTTCCTATGGACGTTTTTTGCAAAACATCCAAAGTCGGACTTAGACATCATATTGAAAATGCCTCTCAATATCCCTGCACCCTGGTCCACAAAATTATCTACAGCGAAGCCCCAGGATACATGACAGACCTCATAGATCTGCCAATCAGAAACACAATCGGATCAGCATGAACATACTTAAACCTCCACTACCCGAACTGCAAACAACTCAAATACAAATCAACTTATGCATCCAGCTTCTCCTATATAAGCACACAACTATAGAACGCACTGCCAAAAGCTGTGAAAAAACCTACGGCCAACTAAACTGCAGGAAATCACTAAAAACCTTCCTGTTAAAAAAGGCAAATCCTACCGACCCAAGATAAGTGCCAGAACTCTGCAACACAGCAAAACCACAGGTCATAATGGACACCACACAACCCTTCCTCTCTTCTATCCCCACTGCGTCTGAAACTCATGAACCTTATTCGACCACATCACCTTGTATTTGTTATCTACCAGACTTGGCAAATGCCTTTATGGTATTATGTAAGCCACATTGAGCCTGCAAATAAGTGGAAAAATGTGGGATACAAATGTGACAAATAAATAAATAAATAAAATAAATGAATATAGCTAGAAAAATCAATCATTGCTGTATATCTGAAGACCCATATCCTTGAATAAACATATGAACTTTTACACTGGTTGGTATTTTATAAAATTACTCCCAAAATATGCATGCACTTTTGACTCACATTACAACCTGATATTCAAAAACAAACTAAAGTATTAAACAGGTAGGTCAAATTTGAATACCAAATTAGTTTGTGAAGGCTGAAAAGTATGCTTGTACATTTATTGTTAGGGGCTTTAATTGAAATTTTACCCTTTACTGTAGGGATTTAGTTACAAGATTGAACAAGTATAAAATTAACATATGTGATGGAAACCAGCTGACAGTGAGCTTAGGCACCGAGGAAAGCAGACCAGATGTGAAAAGGAGATTTAGTTACTTAGGGGCTGTTGAGTCCTCCCTACTGGCACCAGGCGTACAGTCATACAATCTTACAATCTTCATGGAACATTTGGGATGAAAGTAAAGCTGAAAGGAACCAAGAAATAAATGATGGAAGGGAAATGAAGACAGCTGACTATGAACAATGAATTCTAAAGAAATGAGAGAAGAGAAATCTATTAGTTCTGAGGAAAGCTGGGGTCAGGTTTTGGGTGCTGTGTAAAGACAGAAGTAAGACAGGTTAAGGATACAGGTAGAGAGGGAAGATTGTCAATGGTCAAGCTGCAACATTCATTTAATATTGTTAGTGCATTTTAAACAAAAAAAAATACATCAACAAATATGGGGGAGGGGAAGGTATCAAACGTCAAGGGGCAAGATTTAGTTAATTGAGGTACACTGGGATGCAGGATGTGATGAAATTGTGGGAATGGGAAAGGGGTGCATGAGACTGAGAGAGATAGAGATAATTAGTTCTAGAGCTAGAAAGTGGCAATGTATTTTTAGTTGCTTTGATTGTAGAACATGATCAGGGTATCACTTGCAGTACTGGAATGAGGTATTTTTGATACCCGAGGCAAGCAGCAGGAAAACACTCTTGGAACCTGACTGTTCCAATTGTACCCCCTCACAAAACAACACTGGCAGTTCCCTCTAAAATACCGCACCTGAAGTAAAGCCCTTATCACCCTGCCTTAGTTCTGCCACTAGTCTCATTGGAGATAAATGATTGTCTTGGTCTTTATCTGGGTTGTCGAAAAGAATCAAGATAAGTCCTATTCCAAGGACTATAAGCTACACTGTGGAGTACCTCAGGGCTCAGCCCTCTCTCCTATTCTGTTCAATATTTTTCTAAAGTCATTGCTTACCATCATTCAGTGCCATGGAATCAAGGTTCATTGCTATGCCGATGACCTTTTACTAATGGCCAAAGTATCAAGTTTTGACTCTTGATCTCACCGCACTTCATAAATGCCTGGATGAGGTCTCATGTTAGTAAAAAAAAAATCATTTTTTGTTTCTAAAAATAGATAAAACTACTACTTGTTGGATATGTGGTATCAGGATTCCTCCCACAAAGGCCCCTGTTCTATTAGTGAAATCTATTATGATAGTGTGTAAATTCAAATATTAAGGCATGCTAATTGATCGTCGTCTTTGATTTGAGGATTAAATCTGTACTATGGTGAAGACAGGGTTTAGTGTTTTACAGCAATTGCATGCCATTAAATATGTATTAGATAAAGCTAGTCTATTTACATTGATTCATGCCTTATTGATATCTTAATATGATTATGGAAATGTTGTATATGCCAGTCTTCCAGCTTCTACCATTAAACGTTTGCAAATATTACAAAACACTGTGATTCGCTAATTGGGAAAGCTCACAAATATGGTCATGTAACACCAATGTACCTGTGATTTCACTGGCTACTTGGTCCACATCAAATTAAATTTAAATTGTTGGTACTAGTACATATGGAGGGGCATTTTTGATAGATGTCTAAATCTGATGTTGGATGTTTTGCTGAAAACATTTAAAAATCAAGTGGCGAACATAGTGATTTTCAAACCAGAAAAAAACATCTATCTTTTTTTTTTCCCAAAAATGGCCATTTCCTAGACATTTTTTATTCAGCGAGTTTTTCTTTTGTGACCATTTTTGAATGAAAAAAAAAAGCTGAAGGGAAAAATGCACAAAAACAAGCTATTGGGACATATGGGGGGGACCAGTATTCGTAACAGACTGGCCACACAGATATCCCAGCAGAGCAGTGGGGCAGTCCAGAGAGTGCTGCAGTGGACTTCAGATAAAAGGTACCATACACACATCTCACCATTACCCACCCCCCCTTTATATTGTATGGGGAGCCCTCCAGAACCCACCAAAAACTCAACGCTCCCAACTGTACACCATTACAATAGCCCTTATATCTGCAGGTGTCACCTATATGTGGACACAGTAGGATTTGGTGGGTTCTGGAGAGCTCACACTTTCTACCACAAGTGTAACAGTAAGAGTGGGATATGTGCCTAGGACCCCTCTCTACAGTGTACTGCACTGACCACTAGGATACTCCAGGGATCTGCTTGTTGCTTTAACAGGACTGGCCATATCATCTGAAGCTGTCATAGAGCCTGGTATGTACTGTTTCTTGCACATCTTTGGGGGGGTGGAGGGGGATCAGTGACTACTGGGGGAGTATATGGGGCTTATGAGGGGTGAAGGGGGCTCAGTGACTACTGGGGGAGTATATGGGGCTTATGAGGGGTGGAGGGGGATCAGTGACTACTGGGCAGGGCTGGTCTTAGGCCGAGGCGACCGAGGTGGCCGCATAGGGCCCCGATCTTAGGGGAGCCCCGCGCGGCGCCTCAGTCAGCCTCTTCCCAGGGCCGGCGGCGATCCGACAACACGCTATTCTGCCCGCCCTGGCGCCCTCTTCCCCCCAACCAACAAGGATCCTTTTTCTTTTAAATTTACCCGCCTCTGTCGCCGACTCGCTGGAATGTGACTGGACAGCACAGCAGGCATCGTCGCTGAAAGCGCTCCTCCCCTCCCAAGTGCACCCGACGTCTCTAGCAGAATGGAGAAGCTTCCTGATTCGTTCATTCTCATGAGGGCGGGACACTGAGAATGAACGAATCAGGAAGCTTCTCCATTCTGCTAGAGACGTCGGGTGCACTTGGGAGGGGAGGAGCGCTTTCAGCGACGATGCCTGCTGTGCTGTCCAGTCAGATTCCAGCGAGTCGGCAATGGAGGCGGGTAAATTTAAAAGAAAAAGGATGCTTGTTGGTTGAGGGGGAGAAGAGGGTGCCAGGGCGGGCAGGCAGTTGAACATGGGAGCGGGAGGGCAAGGGAGAGAGGACCTGGACATGGATGGCAGGGCTCAGGGAGAGAGGGGGATTGCTGGATAGGGATGAATGGAGGGGACAGAGGAGCATGGATGGGAGGGCAGGGCTCAGGGAGAGGGGAATTGCTGGATATAGGGATGATGAATGGAGGGGGCAGGGGACAGAGGAGCATGGGAGGGCAGGGTTCAGGGAGATAGGGGAATTGCTGGATAGGGATGAATGGAGGGGGCAGGGGACAGAGGAGCATGGGAGGGCAGGGCTCAGGGAGAGAGGGGAATTGCTGGATAGGGATGAATGAGGGGGCAGAGGACAGAGGAGCATGGATGGGAGGGCAGGGCTCAGGGAGAGAGGGGAATTGCTTTATAGGGATGAATGGAGGGGGCAGGGGACAGAGGAGCATGGGAGGGCAGGGCTCAGGGAGAGAGGGGAATTGCTTTATAGGGATGAATGGAGGGGGCAGGGGACAGAGGAGCATGGCAGGGCAGGGCTCAGGGAGAGAGGGGAATTGCTGGACATGGAGGGCAGGGGAGAGAGGAGAAATGTTGGGCACGAATGGAGGGAAGGAAAGACTAAGGAAGGAGACGCACATGGATGGAGGGGAAGGGATAGAGGAGAAATGCTGGACATGGATGTAGGGAAGGGGAGGAAAGTAGATGCACATGGAAGGAGGGGAGTGAGGAGAAATGCTGGATATGCATGGAGGGGAAATTGCTGAATTTAAGGGCTGCATTGGAACACTGAAGGCAGATGCTGAAACTCGAGAAAGGATAGGGACAGGGCTACAGATGGTAGACAGGACACATAAGGACACAGGAGGATGGTGGACATGGTGAGAGAAAAAATATCAAATGGAAAGAAGACACTGTATAAAACAGAAGACACTGGGACCAAAGCGAATAGAAAAACCAAATGATCAGACAACAAAGGTAGAAAAAAGTATTTTATTCAGAATTTATTAATTGGAATATGTCAGCTTTTGGAAATGTGCATCTGTGATATTTTGCATGTAAGTTTCAATTTTTCTAGTATTGCTGCATGCTGAGTCTGACTTCTTGAGGTAACTTTCCAGTTCAGTATTTTGCCTTCATATCTGTTGTGTAATGTGTTTTTCATGTGTGATCAAGGTGCAGTATCCTGCTAGCGTGTAGCATTTGCAGCCCTTTTTGTCTTGTTTTTTTTACGAGGTAGTGTATTGGTGTTTTAGAGCCTGGTGTAATTACAGTTCTGCCTTTCCACGCATAAGGTTGTGCTCGTCCTGTCCTTGGAATTAGTGCTGTTATGGTTTGGTAAGGTTATGAGTGTGTTTTTGCACAAGTTTGTGTATAGTGTTTTGCAGTGGAGAGATTGTGTGTCCGCACCTCTGACCCCCCCCCCCCCCAGGGTTATGAGAATTGGAACTACTAATTGTAGTGGACTTGAACTGAATAATTTCTGGGGAGGGGGAGTTTCATGATAGCATTGTGCTTATTATTTCAATCAGTTTTTCTGTACAAGTTTAGCTTCATTTGTCTTTATTTGAAATTTCATAAATAAAAGTTTTTCTAAAAATTGAATAATATTATCAATGGGGTGGAGCTGGGGTGGGGGCGGGGCTAGGATGGGGCCCCACCAAATTGGTCTGCATAGGGCCCCGCACTTGCTAAGACCGGCCCTGCTACTGGGGGAGTATATGGGGCTTATGACTTAATCCTTCCAGTGGTTATCTGGTCATTTAGGGCACCTTTTTGTGATTTTAGTCATGATTGAACCAGGTCTAGACTAAAATGTCTAACTTTTAGCCCTGGACATTTTTACTTTGTTCATTATGGCAGAAAAATGTCCAAGTTGTGGGAACATCCCAGGGGCGTAGCCAGACTTTGGCGGGAGGGGGGACCAGAGCCCAAGGTGAAGGGACAGATTCCCCCCCACGCCGCACCCCCCACGCCGCCATTTTTGACCCCCCCCCACCGACGCCATCTTTGACCCCTCCCCCGGTGTTGCCAACCCTCCCCCATCGCCGTCGCCATCACCGTCGAGTACCTGTGCTGGCGGGGGGTCCCCAATCCCCGCCAGCCGAAGTTCTGTGTCTTCACTGAAGACTCTTCAGCCTGTCTCTGGGTCGGCGCATTGCTGCAGACTGCTGCAGCAGCTGATCTGATTCTGCAAGCGGGAAGCCGATTCTCTTTGCGTGGTATGAATCGTCCTGACGTCCTGCACGCAAAGAGAATCGGCTTCCCGCTTGCAGAATCAGATCAGCTGCTGCAGGCTGCAGCAACGCGCTGGCCCAGAGACGGGCTGAAGACACAGAACTTTGGCTGGCGGGGATTGGGGACCCCCGCCAGCACAGGTACTCGACGGTGATGGCAACGGCAACGGGGGAGGGTTGGCGACACCGGGGAGGGGTCCAGGGCCAAATCTGAGGGCTCCCCCAGGCCCCACGTAGCTACGCCACTGGAACACCCAAATCCTGCCTCCGACATGTCCCCAACACCTCCCTGACATGAGAACATCTTAAAAATGGGTTTTGAAAATAGTGATTTGGATGTGTTTGCCAAAAAAAATCCATCTGTCACTTTGTGCCATTTTTTGGATGTTTTTCTGTTTTGAAAATGAACCCCAAAGCCTTTTATGATAACACACCTCCTTATTTGGGATCTCTAGCTATCTCTTACATCCCAACAAGGGTACTTAGATTGTTTTCTCTTCATAGGTTGATTATTCTTTCACCTATTCTAGCATACTGAGAATCTAGGTGTGAGTGAACCTTTTTTTGATTGGCACCTGCTCTTTGGATCCTATAGAGATTCATGCAATGGAATCCCTGTCAAAATTTTAAAATAATCCCCACCCCCCAAAACACATCTTTTTTATTCAAGTGTTCAGTTCATCTGATACTTCAGGCATGGGGGAGGACTGAGTGTGGGTATTTGTAAGAGATATGTTATTTATTTTATTTTATTTTTTTGAGATGTGTGGTTCTTAGGTGAATGTTATAAGTCTATCCTGTTTAAGATAGCATTCCTTTCTACATCATTTTATTGTATTTTGTAAACTGCCATGATCATATGCATACATGTAATATAGAAAATTTTATTAAATGATAAACAGTTGATCGGGATTGAAGAATAAACATCAATGAGGGGTGGTTACTACATCTGTTAAGCCTAATGAATGTTGATATAAAAGAGACTTAGAGGTAGCAAGTTTAGACCATAGATAAGTGCACTTCAGTGGAAACTGATCTGTTTGTATTTCTTTCTAGCAGATGTATTTCACCTTCACTCCACGTGGCCATCCTCCCTTGGAGAAAGATTATTATGCACAAAATAAAAACTTTACTATTTTTTTTTCTTTAGGGTCACAGTTGGTATATTGGTCTTTGCTGCAACTTTCTGTTCAAATGATAAAAGTTGTAGAGAATACTCACAGTGAATGGAGTTTCCACTTTATCTGAGCAATGTTCATGCTTGTTTGTATGTAATTCTTCGAAAAGATTCAATCAATACATACAATTCTACTCATGAAGGGTATTTTATCATATCAAAAATGTGCCCCTCATTCATCTAGAATCTAGTGCTCAATGGGAGTCTAGTGTACATTCATTAAAATTTGGGATGATAGCTTTAAGTATTTTATAGTAGCTCTCAGATTGCAATGCTTGAAAATACCAAATGGAAGAAGGAACATCATCAACTACAACTATAAGATAACTGCGGGGTTGGACAACAGCGGTGCATGGAGATAAAGTGATAGGTAAAGGGTCATATGGCTGAAAATCTCTGCCTATGATTCTCCATCTCATGTCCCACAATGCTCCTCACATGGGGTTCAAGACCTTATTCCCACTACCCTCTTGTTTGTTTTTTTCATTTATCAGTCTTCTAGAAGGCCTCTCCTGTAAAGCTAGAGGTAGCTTACCATATTTGACACCTTCATTAAGCTGCAAACTGATTTTCAAAATGAAACTCCAACAGTTTCCCTTTGAAAATTCAGTGCCAGCAATGAGTCATGGATGCAAAAGTAGTGATGTGAAGGGTTAATTTATAAAAGGGCACCTGATAGCAGGATATTCTTTAAAAGAATGTAGGCACCTACTTCCTTTTATAGAACAGTAGAATAACAGAGCAAATACGCATGTATATTTTAGGCATGACTAGTTATAACTGCCTTAGAGTTGGTGTAAATTCTTGTGCCTAGATGACTAAAAACCCATGAATATATCCCTTCAGATTCTATATAGTGAGCCTAGAGATCCACACCAAAATCCAAGTGTATTTTATAACAACATGCATAACTTAATTGGTTTAACAAGCTAATCAGCATTGATAAAAGCTCCTAACAAGCAATAATGAACGCAAATTGGCACTAATTAGAATTTTACGCACATAACTCACAAAAGCATTCGGTAATACAGTGCGCCTAACTTCTAACATGTGCAGCCAAAAAGGGGCATGGTTATGGGCAGGGAAATGGGCATTTCATGGGCATTCTGAAATTTGCGTGCGTAGTTATAGAATATGGCCCAGTGCGCCTAAATCTATGTGCTGGGATTTACGCCACATTTTCATTGGTGTAAATTGATGTGTGTAGTTTTAGGAGCTAGGATGCAGAAAAACAAGCTATTTGAGCTGTGTCTCGGGAGAGGGCGGCTGTGTTATAGATTGCTGTTGGGAACTGTTTCTGTGATCCAGAATGATCAAGACCCCTGAGGCAGGCCTTAGTGCCAAAACACAGCCGTGTTGGGTCAGTTTTTAGAAACCCAATAAAGTTTTTTTTGGTATCCTCCTTGGTTTCTCCTCACTATTTTGTTTCACAAGGAAATGGGCATTTCATGGGCATTCTGAAATTTGCGTGCGTAGTTATAGAATATGGCCCAGTGCGCCTAAATCTATGTGCTGGGATTTACGCCACATTTTCGTTGGAGTAAATTGATGTACGTAGTTTTAGAAGCTAGGATGCCAATTAATTACTGTATATTCTATATTGTGCCTGTCTAGGCACCACTTATAGAATACGCTTAGTCAGCACTGATTTCTGTGCTGATTTTTTAGGCACCATATATATAGAATCTCCCCCACAGTATTCTATTACAATATATATATATATATATATATATATATATATATATATATATATATATATATATATATATATACATACCAGTGTTTTGCTCACTTACATGCATTCTTCTTAATTAAATATTGGTGCACTCCTTATAGATTACCCCCAAAGAGGCTGGTGCAGCTCAGGTATGACTTGAGCTAAGCTTTAGTATGGCAATGCTTATGTTCTTATGTTATGTTCTAATTCATGTAATGGTGGGGGAGGGATTAGCCCCCTTGTTTATAAAGCCGCGCTAGCCGGGCTGTGTCAGCATTGCCGTGAGGCTTTGTAAACAAGGGGGTAAGTTTGGATGTTGTTTGTCAGATTGCATGGTTCTGGGAAGTGTAAGAGTTTTCATGAACACAGAGACTGTTATCTCACAGGGAGAAAAATGTGCAAAAATTCGTATGACTCTGGTTTTCATATTGGCAGACAATGTATTTATTTTGTTTGTGCAACTTTAACAATCTATATATTTGTTTGTTTAAATATTATTAAAAAAACTTCTTAGATCCATCTTTGTGGGCATTTTCAGTTGATACAAAGGTACCCCCCCCCCCCAAACAGAACCAGCAGTTTTAGATAGGGTGTATGTCCTGTCATGGGGCCAGAGGACAATGGTCAACAGTGATCAAAATATGAAATGGCGTCTTGACTATTTCCTCTTTAAGTCTTCTTCCTGATTTTGAGCTTATATGTTTATTTTAAAACTTTTTTTATTATGGCCACACTGCTGTTTAAAATAACCCCCCCCCCCAAAAAAAAAAAAAAAAACTCTCCTTGAATCTAATCTTGAGTAGGTGAGTCCACTTATAAGTGAGATAGGCTGGCAGCACCCAATATACTCTGATTCAGAATTTTAGAAATGGCTACAGTAAAAGAACCCATATATCTAGGGTGAAGTTCTATAACGGGGCACGAAAGTTAGGCACCTAGATGCAGTGCGCTAAACACAAATTCTACAGCGACACCTGGATGCCAAGATTCGGTTATAGAATACTAGCATAAATCAGCATCTACGTGGCAATAATTAGGTTTGCCACTTATGCATTGCCTGAAAGGCTCTGCTTAACACAAGACTACCTCTACTTCAGGAAGCAGGTGAAAGCTTGGCTCTTTAACCAAGCCTTTAATGGAAGAAGTAACTAACTTGTTAGTCTCACTCACACACACACACACACACACACACACACACAGAGTACAGAGTACAGACCTGTGGTGAAGAGGTGCTGAAAGGAGAGCTGCTGTACCCTGTGGCTGCTGAACAATGCAGAGGGGAGGGGGCCCCCCTGCAGGAGGGCCCCAGGCTGAAAGGCCTAGCACACTTGGAGCTGAGAAACACTATGAAGGGGAGGCTTCCTCCACCCAAGCCCCAAGCATGCAACCAGGAGAACCAGGAGAGCCCAGGCCTGTGGACGGAGGAAGGACCAGAGCCCAGCAGCGCTTGCTGAGGAGCCAGCTCACCCTGACTGTAAGTCCTGGCCATAACATTCCTAAGCTGGGTGAAGAACAGGGGGCAAGAAGGCAGGGCCCGGGTTCCAGAGCAGGGTTCTCTGCATCCAGTATCAGAGGAGAGGTGGTGGAAGAGAATAGCGGAGAGTCTGAAGAGGACGTTAGTGAGGAAGAAGAGGAGGAGAAGGAATCCAGGCCTAGGGCCTGGCAGAAGAAAGAGGCCCAGCATATGACTCCTGAAGAGGTAATTAGATCAGTGAAGAAAATGAATCGAGTAGAAGGTGAAATAGAGGTACTGAGGAAGCGGCTGAAGCTAGCAAAAACTATGTGTAACCTGGCTTCCACTGGCCCACGAGACAAGTATGTTAAGGGAGTTGAAGCGCTCCAGAAGCGGCTTACAGCAAAACAAAGGCAGCTGCAAAAACTAAAGAACTGCAGAGATAATCCCCTTCGTGAGGTTTTCCTGAACAGGGAGCGCGTGCAGCAGACCCAGACGCAGTCCCAGATCCAGCAGGAAGCAGAACCCAGAGACACACAGGACTCCGTGGTTCCAGACACCCCAGAGGCTATGCTGGAAGGGACAGCAGGGGAAGTGAAACAGCAGCAGCCAGAAGGAGGAAAAGACAAGACTGACACAAATAATTCCCAGTTATCACCAGTATTTTATTTCCTACAGGATTCCCAAGAGCTAGGTGCTCCATCCACTTACCAGCCTTGTAGAACAGAGGCTCCTAGTCCAGTTGTGGCAGGTACTGTGGATAAGGAGGGGCTCCAGCACTGCATGCAGCAAGAGAGCCTGGCAAGTTTGGAACACAAAAGAGCTATGAAACTGAAAAAAATTCAAAAACGTCCCTTATACTTAGAGAGCTGGCAGGGCATAGCCGAACCCACAGAGAAGAGCTCAGGTTTGCTGGGAGAGAAAGAGAAGAAAGACAGCCTGGAGAATCAGAACAGTTTGAATGCTGAGGAGAATCAGAACAGTTTGAATGCTGAGGTAGGAGAAGAATCACTACACACTGAGCAAGTACAGAAGTTACCAGGAACAACGGGAGGGAAAGTAGAGCAAAAACAAGGGGTTTTGCAGATGGAGACAGAGACTAAAGAGGATGGGAAAGTACAGGAATGGAGTAGTGGAGTACTACAAGAGATGGAAGAAGCTGAGAGCAAATATGGTGGACAGAGGGCGGGAACATCGTGGGAACACCACAGTCACTCATGGACAGAATTGATAGGGCAGACCTCTGAGCAGGGCTGTCCAAGAGCTGCCATCCAATCTCAATCAGAAGTGCTGATGACATCATGGGGGAAGCTCAGTGACAGGCAGGGGCTCCCAATAGATTCTGCCACTCAGAAACAAGAAGAAAGAGCAGAAGGGAGCTTCTCAGAAACTCATGCCCATCAAAGCAGGAGTCCCAGAAAGGAGAGAGAGAATTGTGGAGAGTGTCAGCTGCACCAGGAGGCGGAGCCAAGACCCAGATCGAGTGAGACAGGGCATGGAGGAGAGTGTCAGCTGCACCAGGAGGTGGAGCCAAGACCCAGACTGAGTAAGACATTGCCAGATACAGAGAGAGTACATGAAGGAGAGTGTCAGTTGCACCAGGGGGCGGAGCCAAGTCCCAGACCCAGTAAGACAGAGCATGGAGGAGAGTGTCAGCTGCACCAGGAGGCAGAGCCAAGACCCAGACTGAGTAAGACAGTGCCAGATACAGAGAGAGTACATGAAGGAGAGTGTCAGCTGCACCAGGAGGCGGAGCCAAGACTCAGACTGAGTATGACAGTGTCAGAAACAGAGAAAGTGCATGGAGGAGAGTGTCAGCTACAAGAGGAGACAGATCCCAGACCTGGTCTGAGTGGGACAGTTGCAGAGCAAGGGAACGAGTGCTGGTTGGGAACAGCAGCAACTGGCAAAGGACTGGAAGTAGAATATTGCAGAGGGGGAAGAGACAGAAACAGCACAAGTGAACTGAACATAGTGGGGTTAGTGGACATGGGAGAGGAGGGAGGGGAAGAGAGGGGGAGGGGAGGAAGGCAGGAAGGGAGTGGGGAAGGGGGGAGCATACTGGTATCAGCCCCTTTATCCTTTGCAGCAGTAGTACGGGGAGGAGGGGCAGAGACAGGGAAGGAGGAGGGGAGGCAGGAGTCAGACATGGAGACAAGGGGAAATCCATTTTCTGGTCCGTTGCGGGGTCCCGGGAGCGGTGTTACCCCAAAACGTCGAAATGTTGTCCAGCTGCGTTGGGTGGGCACAGGGGTAGCACCACCTAGAGAGGTTGTTTTAAGAATGGTATTCTCCCTTGGCTTTATCCCTGAAGATTTGTATGCATGCATACACCCTGTGGGAATCCCTGAATATGATATTAGTTTCTTAACAGGGCGAGGTTTGGACCTGTTTTGGGAAAAGTACACAGAGGTGCAGCATCAGGGTAGATGGGTGGATTTTAAGGCTGTCCCCATCAGTAGACAGGACGCAGTCCAGATTACCATTTTGGTACGTAATGAATCTCTTATGGCTGCAGACCTGTCATACTGGTTGGGACGGTATGCCGAAATTAGGACCCCATTAAGCAAAATACCAGACCAGAGTCGTGTGTGGGCGGGGGGGTGGAGTGCCCTTGTAAAATTAAAACAGGCAGGCTATGTCACCCAACATATACCTTCAGCCGCATACATTGGAAGGGATCGAATTCAATGCTTTTATGCAGGACAACCCAGACAGTGCTACAGGTGCGGATCTTTCCGTCACTTAAGCATGTCATGTACAGTGTTAAAGTGCTCGCGATGTGGTAGTACAGATCATGACACCAGCGACTGCACTACCATACGCTGTAACCTGTGTGGAGGCTTGGGGCACCCTTTTAGCAAGTGCCCACAAGCATCGCACAATCAGGTAGAGGAAGAGAGGAGGGGGGAGGAAGGGGCACAAGCAGAAACTACAAGGATACAAGGACAGAAGCGGGAAGCATTAAAGGGATTAATGGATAAATCAAATACCACTATTCATACAGAGGCAGGCACTAAGGGAAAGGGAAAGGGGGAGAAAAGGGCATCAGGTTTGGATCACATTCAAAGAAGGGGTATTTGTGAAAGGATGGAAGAAGGAGGTGGGGAGAAGGGGGGAGAAGAAGGGGAAGCATGGACCCTGGTAGGGAAACATGGAGGGAAGGGGGGTCGGAGGAAGGAGGGGAGGGGGCTAGCCCGAGCGGGGAGAACAGATATTCTGGAGAAGAGCCAGAGTAATCGATATGCAGTGTTTCAGGTTTCAGGTGAAGGAGAGGGTGATCTTGAGATGAATCCACCCCAAAGGGAGGTTTTGGAGGAGAAGAGGAGGGAGGGGAGGGGAGCAAGGAATGAATCATCTGAAAGACTTAACAGAGAGGAGCCAGCAGTGTTACCCCCAAGTCTAACATCACATCCTACTAGTTTAACGAAGGGCCTCATGCAGGAAATAGAGGAGGGTAAGGAAGGGATGAAAGGGGAAAGGGCTGGTCCAGAGGAAACCAAGAAAAAAAAGGGTAGAAAGAAAGCCGGGGAAGATGACTCAGAGTGGGAGGATTTGGAATTAGAAGAAATTATAGAGGATCCTGAAGAAATGATGGGGGCAGGAATATCTGTGAAGAGGGATTGCGGTGAAGAGATGAGGAGGGGTAAGAAATTTAAGAAATAAACCATGGCTGCCTTGTCCTTAATCTTTGCAACTCTGAATGTAGCCAGCATAAAGGCAGAGAGAACTAGATTTGTCGCCTTTAGCGATTTGACCCAGTGCAAGGTAGACTGCATCCTGTTGCAGGAGACTCATTTGGATTCTTTGCAGCTCCTGCACCGGGCCAAGAGAGATTGGAAAGGGGGGCCCTCATTCTGGTCTCTGGCCAAAGAAAGATGCGCAGGGGTGGCTATTCTTTTTGCCACCCGAGAAGTGGAGATTACGAGGGAAATAGAGGTGGAGATAGGGAGGTGTGTTGTCTTAGACGTTTTCATTAGAGGGGTAGCAGTGCGAATCATTAACTTTTATGGGCCCCAGATTAGTTGGGAACGCAAGCAGCTGTTGCTCCGGGTGAAACCGTATTTATATACAAGCAAATTGGTGGTATTTGGAGGAGACTTTAATATGGTCTTACAGCAAGCAGATAGAAAGGGGTCCAGGCGTCAGGTGGGTTATGACAGCCTCCAGCTGGCAGCAATTGTAAAACAGGCAAGACTGGAGGTGGCGGGAGGGAAGGGGTTCACTTTCAGAAGGGGAGACATGGAGAGCCGTATTGACTGGCTCTTTGTAGGCGGGTTGGCTAGGTTTCAGGGGCAGCCGAATAGATGGACGGAATATTCAGATCATGCCTTAGTTTCCACAGTCTTAACAATATGCGAAGGGGCGCAGAAAGGCCCAGGATTTTGGAAACTGAGTGCAAAGTTATTAGAAGTAGAGGAAAACAGACAAATATTTGAGGGTTTTTTAGCAGACCAAGAAACACTATGGGAGGTGATGGATGATAAGGGAGCCTGGTGGGACATGGTAAAGGGGCGAGTCAAGGCCCTTTTCCGGTCCCTAGCCAGGAAGCAGAGTCAGGGGTTACAGGCACAGTGCTGTCGTCTTCGTAAGCAATTGGACCACGCGGTCTCCAACCATCTAGAGAAGGGAGAGATAGAAGCTTTGCAGGCCCAGTTGAGGCTGTTGCAATATGATCGATACGCTGCTTTGCTTCTGGAAAGGGAATATGGGCATCGGTATTCCCCGGATCCTTTCCAGAATTGCAAGGTAGCAGTAGGACACAAGGTCATTTATGCTATGAGAGATGAAGCAGGGCAGCGATTGACGAACCAACGTTCAATCGAGGCCAGGGTCATTCGGTTTTACACCCAATTGTGGGGGAAAGAGAGCTTGGTTTCTAACTTCATGCTATCATACGTGCAGAGTGCCCCAGGCTTGGAAAAGGTTTCGGAGGGGGAGATGGAACAACTGCTTAGGCCCATTACCACAGGAGAGGTAGATGATGCTATTGATACGCTATCAGCACGTACAACTCCGGGTCCCGATGGGCTGACCCCAGAGTTCTACAAAAAATTCCGTGTGGTCCTGATTCCAGTGTTAGCTGCAATTTTTAATAATTGTTTGCAGAACGGGCGTTTGGCCCCTTCACAGCAGTGTTCTATTTTGGTTCTCCTCGCAAAGAAGGGAAATCTGGAACTTATCGAGAACTGGAGACCCATAAGTCTTCTGAATGTAGATAGGAAAATAATGGCCAGGATTATTTACAACCGCCTGGCTGGAGCAGTGGGTGGTCTCTTGTCCTCAGCACAGTTTTGCTCGGTGAAGGGGAAAGGGGCAGTGGAAGCAGTTTGTACCATCCGTGAAATAGTGGAAAGGAGTCAAGGTGGGACAAAGGGAAAGTATTTGCTGACCCTTGATCAGTCTAAGGCTTTTGACAGGGTGTCCCAGGAGTACCTATGGCTAGTGCTTCGGTGCTATGGGATACCCGACCAGTTTATAGGGTGGATCCAGACTTTGTATCGCAATGCAAGGAGTAGCACTCTAATAAATGGTTGGGTGGGCAAGAGCTTTGCAGTGAGGTCAGGGGTACGGCAGGGGTGTCCCCTCAGCCCCTTGCTGTACGTCCTTTCCTTAGATCCTTTCCTCAGAAGGTTGAGTGGAGGGTTTAGCGGTCAACTAGAGGGCATCTCTTTGGGTTCACACACATGGCGATGTGTCGCCTACGCAGATGATGTCACAGTAGTAATCAGTAGCAAGGAGGAAGCCGAGCGAGTTCAGACCTGGATGGCAGAATACACACAGGCTGCGGGGGCCCAGATAAACCAGGATAAGAGCTCCGCAATTTGGGTAGGACAGGGCAGACCAGCTTTCAAACTTCCCAGTCAGTACCCAGTAGCAAGGGATGAAGTACGGATCCTGGGTCTCTGGGTAGGCAGACAGGACTATGATACGATCAACTGGGAGAAGGGGCTGGGGAGAGTCGAGGAAAGGGTGGCCCAGTGGAAATCATATAAGTTGCGGTTTGTGGAAAAACTGCATGTCATTAAGACCTATCTGATACCCCTTCTCCTGTTCATATCCAAGGTCTGTTTACTGCCTATATCGTTACATGCCAGAGTATACAGCTTGTTTTTCCAACAGCTATGGGGGAACAGGATGAATATTATCCGGAGGGAGGTGACCTATTTGCCCAAAAGGGAGGGGGGGTTGGGAATGGTCAACCCTGTGGTACATTTTAGTTGTTTCTTTTTCCAACAAAATCTGGGAGGGGTCTTGCGGGAAGGGAGGCCGGCTTGGGCAGACTGCATGGCCTCCTGGCTTCAGCGGTACTTGAGGGATTGGGTGAGGGGAGGTCAGGCAATGCCCCTGCGAGGGAAGGCGGGATACTTGCCACAGTACATCTCACCTCTGTTGAGATTGGTGAAGAGATGGGGTATCACAGTACAGGAAATCCAGAAGGAGGACAGGAGGCAGCTACAACACCGCATTATTCAGACACACTTTTCAACACGTCTAGCCTTGAGGGACTGCCCAGGTCCACTACAGGAGGAAGGTCTGGCTTTCCTCAATTCATCACGCCTCCCCCGGAAGATTGCGGACATGGCCTGGCTGACTTTCCACAGCCGGCTTTATGTTCGAGCTAACATGAAAAATAGAAACAGCAATGATCGTAAGTGCCCGAGGGGGGAGTGCGTGACGGAGGATGAAACAATGGACCACTTCCTCCTCAAGTGCCCGTTCAATCAACAAGTCTGTCAGGCAGTAGCCCGCCAATTAGGGATTCCTTTCTTCCACCAGCTATCTTATGCAGAATGGGCCTATGGAGGGTTTCCAAAAGGAAAGGGGTGGTGTAGGGAGACACTGTATATCATCGCTGCAGCCCTTTGTTACTTCCTGTGGCAGGCACGCTGCCAAGCTTCATTATATCGGAAGTGGCTGTCTGTACAGGAGGTGGCAGGGGATGTGGTACATTTTGTCCAGCAGCTGGCAGTGAGGGAGAAGGAGCATTGTTCTGGACTACAGTGGGCAAGGCATTGGAGGGGTTTTTCGTTTCAGCCTCCCTGAGTGGGAGGGTTTGTTGAGGGGCGGGGGTATTGGCCAGTAAGGTTTTATTTATGTATTAGTTAGCGGGTTTTATTGCTTGTTTTATCGCTTGTTTGTATGCTTGGTTTGTCTTGTTGCAAGTTTCAATAAAGACAATATGACACACACAAGGATTGACTCGGGCTGCACATACTGCAACAGGACATGTTTATCCACTCCTACCTAGCTGAGATAATATTTAGCCATCTCTCTGACCTCATGTGCAACTTTCTTCAAATCAGTCATCTTACTTTCTAATTCTTCCTACTTTCTTACTCATCTATATGTTACAGCTTTGCCTTACCCCTCACTACCAATTATAATGTTCTAGTACATATTGTGTTGTCACTGCAAGTAGTATACCATGCCATACTTTGAATTGTTGTTCGAATATTTTTACTGCTCTAATTGCCTACTGCTCATGTTTGATCTATTCTTACTGTAAACCACCTTGAGTGAATTCCTTCAAAAAGGCGGTAAATAAATCCTAATAAATAAATAAATAAATAAATAAATAAATAAATAAATAAATGTTGTGTCAATAGCAAGTGTAAATACGCATGCCTAAATGCAGCGCTCTAGTATGTTACATACAGTATTCTGTAAATTACTTGCATAGGTGGGAGCCCAATCCATGCTGCGTCCACATATACCCCCTTACATTTACAAGCTAAGCAAATTGTGCACCTAAATCACAGAATATTTATTTATTGGGATTGATTAACCACCTTTATGAAGAGATTCACCTAAGGCAGTGTACAACAGGTACAGCTTAACATAAAATGTACAATTTTGTTAACAGCATAACAATAGTAAATACATTAAATCAGGTAAATTTGAAAACAGCAAACTAAAACCTAATAATAGAACTAACATGAAACAGTATCCAAAATATATACATTTAACAGCACTGAAATTCAAATAAGAGAAATATAATACAAAGCCAGCATAATACTAATGACACTTCTAATTAGTATACCTTAGAACATTCAAATAACATTGATATGATGCTAATGATTTTCTATTATATAGCTTACCATAGTACTGAGCATGTACATAACACTTACCCCATAAGTGCTAGCATTCTATAAATTTGGTACGTATAAATTAGGCGCCAAAGCTACAGAATGGGGGGGGGGGGGGGGGGGGACAAAGTTTTGTACACACTGCTAGCTTCCTTGAGAACAAAACAAAAATCAG
This sequence comes from Microcaecilia unicolor, assembly GCF_901765095.1. NCBI lineage: Eukaryota > Metazoa > Chordata > Amphibia > Gymnophiona > Siphonopidae > Microcaecilia > Microcaecilia unicolor. The sequence goes on along the minus strand of NC_044035.1, from coordinate 265,934,619 downwards.
AATAAGACAAAGAAGGATATAAGGATTAAATAGTTGTTTTGCTAGTGCTTCTATTTCAAACAATGAGGCCAAGGCATAAGGTGTGGAGGTTATAAGACACTGAACTCATAATCTTTTTGGTGTCAGCTTTCAGGATACAGCAGTGTAATCCTGTGAGGCAGTGGACAGAGGGACACACCCAAGAATGTTAGGTACACATCAAGAATACATTATCAGAAACAGCATGATGGGGTAAGGGTTAATCAGGGTTAATAGGCAAGGTTACTAATACAGTTAGAAAGTGAAGGAGGTCAAGGCTTAACCAGATGTCCGGTTCACTGTGAGGTGAAAGAATCCGTGAACAACTTGCTGTCACGCTGTCAAACAAGGGTAGGCAATCTGTCTCTCAGGGAGCATGTCAGTGAACAGTCTCTGATAATCACATCCAACTATTGTCTTTGCTTTTTCATCACACTTCAGCATCATTTCCATTTTGCTCTTTCTTGTGAAATAGCCATGCTGATGATAATAAAGAATGACATTGGATTTCGAAGTTTACCAAGAGTAATTGTGAGGGCGAGGAACAGTAGAGGCACAATAGTTCAGAATCAGTAAATATCTATCACATTCTATACTGTAACCAGTTCTTAGTTCCTAGCTGTAGCCTCAAGACATTTTTTCAGAGGTCAGAAAGAAGAATCTAAAAGAAAATAAAGAGCTTGTTGAAAGACAAAGAATCCTCCCCACTTGCTGGTATGTAGTTCTTAACTGTTGGCTGGCTCTTTTATTTAGATAACCCAACTGGCTCAAAGGAAAGATGAAGAAAGAATGTGCACATCCTAAGACTGGAAAAATGTATGGAGGACCAGAATCAGCAGTATTCTTGTTTAAAGTCTTTTTTTGGTCTTGCAGAAAGACCTTGCCTGGAATTCCACTCATACCATTTCCTGCTGGGCATAACCAATCATGCCTTTTTCCTTTGATACCTTGGAAGCAAGAAGCGTTTTGTACATGTGAATAATATTCTTAAAGAAGATGTATTGGATAAGGGGACCAAAGTATTCGTTTTTATAGCTATCTCCTTTTGATCCTACTCATATGTTTTCTATTTCATTTTTCATGCTTTTACATTAAAAAAATGAGCCAACTTTTATTTTGATCATGACCTTTGTTTTTAAATTCATCTATATTTAATGTTACTTTACTGCTTTTCGTGTGTCACCATGATACCCACCCTCCCCCTTCATGCGGATCAGACCAACAGTGTCCCTGATTTACCTCTTAAATCAAATGGCTTAAGTAAAAAAGAACTTTAAACATCTTTAAACCTTAAATATTTTGTCAGAAATAAAATGGTCAATAGAAGGGGGAGTGTAATGAGTTTGCTTGCGATTCTCAACTGAAATTGTCTAAACTAGTTGCACTGCACTGTTTCATAATGCAATGAACTGACAACCCTCCTTTTCTTCAACAGGAAATTCTTACCTGTAACTCATCCAACAGTTTCCAACGGCTGATTTCAACTGCACCAAACAGAACTCTATTGTATTCATCACCCAGAAGAACCAGTTGAGCAAAACCCCTGTGACTAGAGAAAAACAGCTTACAGAGGGAAAGGTAAATTATTGGACAAACACATTTTAAGACAACATAAATTCCTCAAACAGTAGAGCCTTCCTAAGCAAACAGCTGCAAAACCACATTCTGCATTCAAGAACACAATTTCTTTTCTCTAGTAATTTGGCAACATTTGTGCAAGGATCCACTTGGTAAGACTCAGGAGTGACTCAGACTGTGTCATCTGATATATGAGGGTTTTTGTAAGTTAAAGGCACTGTTTCTATGAAGTTCATGTTGTTTCATGACAGTTACTCAGTGGTGTATTTATTCAAGGTGTGTGTGTTGCATATGCACTCCCTGACAGACCTACCCCCCCCCCCCCCCCCATCGTACTTTAAACTCATTTCTGCTCCAGTCTTCACCCGGGCAGTGGTAGTGGCACTGAAACTCATAGGCTGCCTGCGGCCTGCACTGAGACCTTCTCTCTGAACCATCCTACCCCTTTGACCCAACTTCCTGTTTTGTGAAGGGCAGGACAGTTCATGGAGAAAGCTCCAGTGCAGGCCACAGGCAGCCTATGAGTGCCGCTGCCACTACCCGGCAAAAATTCCTAGATAAGCCACTACAGCTACTTAGGGGCCTTTGTAATAAACCTAGGTGTGCCCATCAAAAACCACTTGTGCATGTAATAACAGCAATGCCAAGTTATCCAGTTCCAGATTGGAGACTTTTTGGCCATTCCTGGTTTTGAAATTATTTCCCAAAGCAGAGTGGGATTTGTCCCATAATGCACCAGGATGGGGGGGGGGGGGTCAGAAATCCAGGACTGTCCAAAAACCTCCAGTCTGGAACTGGGTAACTTGAAATCTCTGCAATAAATAGTGATCTATAGAGAAAATCTTTAGCATACAAATTAAAGGAGTCCTAGTAGATATTAGCATGTGCGTACTAAAATTTGTGACCCTGTGAGTGTGAAAATGAAGAAATGTCATATGTTAATGGAATATGGAGTTACCAAGTGCTCATTAAATAGTGTGATATGCCTATCTCCAGTACTTGTTAAATTGTTACTAATTAGCTCTTGCTAGGATCAAGTTTTAAGTAACCTCTAGGTCAGATCTCTGAATTAGGATCTTATCAATATCTGCCATTTTCTATAGATATGCAGAAATGTCAAGTTACCCAATTCCAGGCTGGAGATTTTGGGACAGTCCTGGTTTTGAACTTACATCCCAAAGTGGTGTGGGATTTGGAGTACCTGATCCTGTCTACCGAAATCAGTGCTGCAACTCCCATAATACACCAGGATGGGGTAGTCAGAAATCCAAGACTGTCCAAAAATCTCCAGCCTAGAACTGGGTAACTTGGCATATCTGGATAAAGTAGGGCATCGACTTGCTATTTATATACTTCTTTTTACAGCTTTAGGTGATGGCTTTACCATGGGCTTTTAATTAACAACTTGCACCACAAACATACAGCCCTCTTGTACAACTTAATCCAGACTACAATTAGAAACCGGCGATCAAGTTCCCTAATCACAGCTGTTCTAACCCAACATGGTACAGACTATAGCTTATGGGGTTTAATATAGTAACAGTAAATGATGGAGAGAGAAAAAGACCAGGAAGTCCAAATAGTCTGCTCAGTAAGGGCTCCTTTTACAAAGCAGCAGTAAGCCCAACGCAGTCTTACCGCTCGCTATACAGGAACTACTGCCGGGCTACTACAGCAGCCCGGTGGTACTTCTCACCCCTAGCATGTCATCATTTCTGGCGCTACAAAAATTGCAGAGCATATACAAAAACATGGACTGATGAGACAAAGTCAGCACGGATTTAGTGAAGGGAAGTCTTGCCTCACCAATCTAATGCATTTTTTTGAGGGGGTAAGCAAACATGTGGACAATGGGGAGCCGGTTGATATTGTATATCTGGATTTTCAGAAGGCGTTTGACAAAGTGCCGCACGAAAGACTCCTGAAGAAATTGCAGAGTCATGGAATCGGAGGTAGGGTATTATTATGGATTAAGAACTGGTTGAAAGATAGGAAGCAGAGAGTAGGATTGCGTGGCCAGTATTCTCAGTGGAGGAGGGTAGTTAGTGGGGTCCCGCAGGGGTCTGTGCTGGGTCCGTTGCTTTTTAATGTATTTATAAATGACCTAGAGATGGGAATAACTAGTGAGGTAATTAAATTCGCCGATGACACAAAATTATTCAGGGTCGTCAAGTCGCAGGAGGAATGTGAACGATTACAGGAGGACCTTGCGAGACTGGGAGAATGGGCGTGCAAGTGGCAGATGAAGTTCAATGTTGACAAGTGCAAAGTGATGCATGTGGGTAAGAGGAACCCGAATTATAGCTACGTCTTGCAAGGTTCCGCGTTAGGAGTTACGGATCAAGAAAGGGATCTGGGTGTCGTCGTCGATGATACGCTGAAACCTTCTGCTCAGTGTGCTGCTGCGGCTAGGAAAGCGAATAGAATGTTGGGTGTTATTAAGAAGGGTATGGAGTCCAGGTGTGCGGATGTTATAATGCCGTTGTATCGCTCCATGGTGCGACCGCACCTGGAGTATTGTGTTCAGTACTGGTCTCCGTATCTCAAAAAAGATATAGTAGAATTGGAAAAGGTACAGCGAAGGGCGACGAAAATGATAGTGGGGATGGGACGACTTTCCTATGAAGAGAGGCTGAGAAGGCTAGGGCTTTTCAGCTTGGAGAAGAGACGGCTGAGGGGAGATATGATAGACGTGTATAAAATAATGAGTGGAATGGATCGGGTGGATGTGAAGCGACTGTTCACGCTATCCAAAAATACTAGGACTAGAGGGCATGAGTTGAAGCTACAGTGTGGTAAATTTAAAACGAATCGGAGAAAATTTTTCTTCACCCAACGTGTAATTAGACTCTGGAATTCATTGCCGGAGAACGTGGTACGGGCGGTTAGCTTGACGGAGTTTAAAAAGGGGTTAGATAGATTCCTAAAGGACAAGTCCATAGACCGCTATTAAATGGACTGGAAAAATTCCTCATTTTTAGGTATAACTTGTCTGGAATGTTTTTACGTTTGGGGAGCGTGCCAGGTGCCCTTGACCTGGATTGGCCACTGTCGGTGACAGGATGCTGGGCTAGATGGACCTTTGGTCTTTCCCAGTATGGCACTACTTATGTACTTATGTACTTATTTATTTTTGTAGCGCTGGAGTGTACCCAGTGGTAATCGGCTGCCAGGTTACCGCTGGGTTAGCGCGGGAGCCCTGACCGCCACCTCAATGGGTGGCGGTAAGGGCTCACCCTTGAAATGCCCACACGGCAAATGCTTTACTTGCCGCATGGCCATTACCTGTAGGAAAGCGAGACTTCCCTTTTACCAGCTGCAGTAAAAGGGGCCCTCAGTACGCGTGTTAAACACAGCCGATGGCAGCGCCGGCCAACCTTTGAAAATTTTGGGACAGTACTGGATTTCTGACGACCTGTTTATGGGACCTGCATCACTGATTTCAAAGGGCAGGATCAGGCTTTAAAATTCCACCCTGCTTTGGGATGAAAGTTCAAAACTAGGAATGGAAGTTCAAAACCAGGAATGGCAAAAGTGTCTCCAGCCTCGAACTGGGTAACTTAGCATCTCTGCCACTTCTTCTGTGTTTCTGTGAAAAAGTGTCTCCTGATGCTACTCTTACATTTACCTCCCTGCATCCTCAATCCACGTCCTCTAGTTCTGCTACATCCCCATCTCTTAAATTGTTTGTACATTCATACCTTTCAATTTGGTACTAACTTCCCTGTCAGCTTGTCATTTGCTGAGTGCAACTCTCCCTATCTATCTCTGCATGTCACAAACCTTACTCTTTTAACATGAAACTATCCCAACCAGTGGCACAGCTGGGGGAGGGGTGCCAGGGGAGCAGCCGCTCCCCCAAATTGACTTCCACCAGTGCCTATTTTTTACTGAACATGTTGCATTTAAAACGCATGACAGCTGAAGTCCACTCTCGCTCTCCCCGTGCCTTCAACCTGGCTCTGCTTCTGATCCCAACCAACATTCAGCCAGCCCTCTGGCACAACTTTAATTCAGGGTATATTTTTAATTATTATTTATTGCATTTGTATCCTACATTTTCCCACCTATTTCCCAGCTTGTCTCTCTTTCTCCTGTGGTCTGAACCCTAACTGCTGTATCACTACATTATCCAGACTATCCTTAACTAATATGAGCTCACTTCATGCCAGTTCAGGGCTCTCAAAAACTATATCTAGGCACTACTACTACTTATCATTTCTATAGCGCTATAGAGTTTCATATGTGACACTTTTGTTGAGAGAACTGCTCTCAGAAGTTGAGGAGAATTGGATGATATCCAAATCCTCTATCACACCTCTGACCTCTCTTCTGCCCCTGTCATCTTGACCTCCTGTCTTGCCACTGTTTCCGCCTGGCTAAAGGATAATGGTCTTTTCCTTAATCAGTGGAATGTGAATCAGTCACTTTCAGGGGGCCCTACTCTCCCCTACCGCCTGCCCACTTTCTGGATAACATTCAGCTGGCTTTCAAAGATTCAGTCCAGATCTTGGGTGTAATTTTTGTTTCCAAACTCACTTTTAAGAAACAAATAGACAATGTGGTTGTCATCTTTCTTTGCATTGCATTGCGTCATATAAACATAAAGGAATCCTGTTCAGAAGGAATGGATCCTCAGAAGCTTAGTGGAGATTGGGTGGCAGAGCCAGTGGTGGGAGGCGGGGCTAGTGGTTGGGAGGCGTGGCTAGTGCTAGGCAGACTTCTATGGTCTGTGCCCTGAAAATGGCAGATACAAATCAAGGCCTGGTATACACATAAAATAGCACATATGAGTTTATCTTGTTGGGCAGACTGGATGGACCATACAGGTCTTTCTCTGCCGTCATCTACTATGTTACTATCCAGCTTATTTTCAAAACAGATCGCCGGCCATCTTCTGACATAAATCGGGAGATGGCCGACGATCTCCTGAACCAGGGCAAATCGGTATAATCAAAAGCCGATTTTGGCCGGCGCCAACTGCTTTCTGTTGCGGAGCAGGCGAAACTTCAAGGCAGGGTACAAAAGGCGGGATGGGGGCGGGGCTACAAGATAGCCGGCTTCGCCCGATAATGGAAAAAAGATGGCTGGCTCGAACGAGCATTTCACTGGCTACACTTGGTCTATTTAATTTTAGAACCAAGTGGCAAAAAAGTGCCCCAATTGACCAGATGACCACTAGAGGGAATCGGGGATGATCTCCCCTTACTCCCCCAGTGGTCACCAACCCCCTCCCACCCAAAAAAAAATAAAACAAATTGATTGCCAGCCTCTATGCCAGCCTGAAACGTCATACCCAGCTCCATCACAGCAGTATGCAGGTCCCTGGAGCACTTTTAGTAGGTGCAGTGCACTTCAGGCAGGTGGACTCAGGCCATAGGCGTAGTTTGACTGTTTCATTTGGGGGGGGGGCAAAGAATGGGCGGAGCATATTAGCATATCATTTGCATATATACATATGCAAATGAATATGCTAATATGGAGGAAGGAAATGAAATTTACAGGCAAAATATCACAGATGCACATTTCAAAAAGCTGACACATTTCAATTAATAAATTATGAATAAAATACTTTTATTTACCTTTGTTGTCTGATCATTTAGTTTTTCTATTCGCTTTGATCCCAGTGTCTTCTGTTTTATGCAGTGTCTTCTTTCCAGTAGGCTTCCCTCTGCTCCCCACCCTCCCAGTCCCATCCATCTCTTGCTCCTTCCCTCTGCTCCCCACCCCTCCCAGTCCCATCCATCTCTTGCTCCTTCCCTCTGCTCCCCACCCTCCCAGTCCCATCCATCTCTTGCTCCTTCCCTCTGCTCCCCACCCCTCCCAGTCCCATGCATCTTCTGTTCCTTCCCTCTGCTCACCATCCCTCCGTCCCATCCATCTTCTGCTCCTTCCCTCTGCTCCCCACCCCTCCCAGTCCCAACCATCTCTTGCTCCTTCCCTCTGCTCCCCACCCCTCCCAGTCCCATCCATCTTCTGTTCCTTCCCTCTGCTCACCATCCCTCCGTCCCATCCATCTTCCCTCTGCTCCCCCCCCCCCCGTGAGGTCCAAGATGGTGACTCCGTTTACCTCCTCTCTTCCTCCCTCCCTCCGGCGCAGGCAGCAGTCTTTTCCAGCGTTCCTGGCAGCGGTAGCGATGTACACGCTGCCTTCGGTCTGCCCCGGAAGCCTTCTCTTCAAGTTCCTGTTCCCACCTATGCGGGAACAGGAACTTGAAGAGAAGGCTTCGGGGCAGAGCCAAAGGCAGCGTGTACAACGCTACCGCTGCCAGGAACGCTGGAAAAGACTGCTGCCTGCGCCGGAGGGAGGGAGGAAGAGAGAGGGGTAGACGGACACGTTCCTCTCCGTCCGCTTGGCTTCCCTGCCCTCTCTGTCTGCGTCCCGCCCGAAAGGAAATGACGTCAGAGGAAGGCGGGACGCAGATAGAGAGGGCAGGGAAGCCAAGCGGATGGAGAGGAGCGTGTGCCTGCATGTGTTTTTTTTTTAACTAATGGCGCGGCGGCGCCTCGCGTCATTTGGGGGGGCATTGCCCCCCCTCGCCCCCCCCAGTCTACGCCTATGACCCAGGCCCATCCCCCCCTACCTGTTACACTTGTGCTGGTATATGTTGAGCCCTCCCAAACCCCCCAAAACCCACTGTACCTACATGTAGGTGCCCCTCCTTCACCCCTTAGGGCTATGGTAGTGGTGTAGAGTTGTGGGGAGGGGGTTTGGGGGGCTCAGCACACAAGGAAAGGGAGCTATGCACCTGGGAGCACTGCAGTGCCCTCTAGGATGCCCGGTTGGTGTCCTGGCATGTCAGGGGGCCCGGCTATCTTTTTCGATAATACGGTTGGCTCCGCCCCTTTTTTGTTATTTAATCTTTATTAGTTTTCAATTATACATTTACATAATATAAATGTCAGGAAAAAAAGGGAAAAAATACATTAAGGAAAATATTCTTTTTCTAATAAATAAAAACATAGGAAAAGTGCCTTTAAACTTAGTCCACACTAACATCAAGATATAAGGAAATTAAGAACAAAGAAGGAAAAAAAAATTATTATCCTCTCAATTGACTCAAAGAGAAGAGAGAGCACATTTCCAAACCAGCGGTTTCAGCTACCTGCAGGGGCTGTCGAGGTCAGTTCAACACCACCACTTTCTTTAGCAATAATAAATTGTTGCAACTTAGCTGGATCAAAAAATACATAGTTAATTGAATTCAAACAAATTAAACATCTACATGGGAATTTTAAGGTAAAAATTCCTCCCAATGCTAAAGTCCGTGGCTTTAACCCGAGAAATTCTTTCCTCCTTCTCTGTGTAGATTTACTCAAGTCAGGAGTGTGGTAGCCGTGTTAGTCCACTCTTAAGGTTATCAATAGAAATCAAACAAAATAAAACATGGAAAAGAAAATAAGATGATACCTTTTTTATTGGACATAACTTAATACATTTCTTGATTAGCTTTCGAAGGTTGATCTGACGAAGAAGGGCAACCTTCGAAAGCTAATCAAGAAATGTATTAAGTTACGTCCAATAAAAAAGGTATCTTATTTTCTTTTCCATGTTTTATTTTGTTTGATTTCTATTGCTAACCTCAAGTCAGGAAAAACCTGTATCCTTGACCCAAAACATTGCTTGGAAATATGTCTGAAATAAAGCCTAAGTATGTTATTCCTATCAGTCTCAAAGGCGAAAGTAACCAAAAGAGTTTTATGTTCTGTAATTACCTCCAACGAGGTTTCTAAGAATTCAGTAAAATTTTGATCAGGAACAGATTCTGCAGATGGTAATTTTATTCCTGTGATGTAATAAGTTTTTACTATAGGAGGAAACAAGTCTTTAGAAATACCTAATACTTCTGAAAAATATTTTTGCAACATTTCTGTTGCGGTTATCAAAGGCATCTTGGGGAAATTCAAGAACCTTAGGTTATTTTGTCTCAATTGATTTTCTAAATATTCCACCTTTTTCCATACTTTATCCTTTTCAGCAATAACATTTCCCATACAACTTTGAAGTTTTTTAATCTCAGTTTCATTTAACTCACTTTTATCCTCTTGTGTTTTCACCCTCGAATTTAGGACTTGCTGTTGTTGTTTAACTTCGGCTACCTCAGCCTTAAGTGAGTTAGTAGATTGCAGTAGTGTTGAATTTAAGGCCTGGATTGCATCCCACAGGACCTCTAAGGTTACAACTGCAGGTCTCAAATGTTCACCAAGTCTCTCCACGAGGGTTACCAGAATAGGAGAAGGTGGGAGAACAACGTCGCTCAAACTTCTTCCCGTTGTTAAATCTTCTGGAGTTGAGAAACCAGCAGGGCCTCCTTTAGACACTATCAATTCCGATAGTGACTCTCGAGCTGGCGTCAATTCTTCTCCGGGTCTTGATGGAGCCGTTTATAGAGGCAGACTCAAAGATGCCATATCTATGCTAAGGTCTTCCAATCGTCTCGGGGACCCAACCAAGGTCAGAACCTGTGCTCCTTGTGCTTGAGCACAAAAAGCCTCCATCGTCGTCTGCCGCAAGGCTGGAGTATTACCAGGGCTAGAAGAGGCTTTAGCCCTGGTTTTCTTCTTTCTTTTCCCCATAAACCGGGAGAAAAGATGAACAGCTCTGTGGTGCGCGATGCAAGGTTCAGGAGCGCTCAGATGACACTTCCTGTCACGGATGCCATCTTGATCTAAATGCCTGGCTCCGCCCCTTTACGACGCCGGCCGCATAGATGGCCGGCCATCTACTTGGCTGGTGCTGTTCGATTATGCCCCTCTATGTTACTATGTTACTATATGCTCTCTTGAACTCCCTCTAGCACCAAACTGTTGTTTAACTAGCTGCTTGGCATTTCACAGTACCTCCCATGTACAGTAAAGCCTGAAATCCTTACTGGTAACTGGCCCGAAATGAACACGCTGGTTACCAATGGGGATTTCCTCCATTCCTCCTTGCAACAATATTCAGTCTAGGCCAGTGTTTCTCAGCCCAGTCCTCGGGACACACCCAGCCAGTCAGGTTTTCGGGATATCTACAATGAATATGCATGAGATAGATTTGCATACAATGGAGACAGGACATGCAAAGTTTTCTCATGCATATTCATTGTGGTGTGTCCTGAGGACTTGGTTGAGAACCACTGGCCCAGGCTATGATTTCTCTCTCCATCCCTCCTACCTACAGCAAGAACAAGGCATATTGCTCCTCACAGAATCAGCAACTTTTCTACTCACCCAGCAGTAAAATCTCCAGACCATGCCTTTACTTCATTTTTAAAGATGTAAAACACAAAAGTTACATTTAAAAAAAAATTCTTTAGTCTGTTGTTTTGTGCCTGACTTATGTCTTACTTATGACATCACCCCATCTGCTTCTGCTTTTTAAAGAAGAAAGAGACTGAGGAAACACCACAACACTACTTTGCAAAATGAAAACTCTTTTTTTTGTGTGATTAGTCATTTTCATTCATTTGGAATGCTTTCAACCTCAGTTCTGATGTTTCTTTTAATCTGAAAACACCTTTGCATCTCAATCCACATATATTAGCTGCAGAAACTGTACATTTCAAGTCAAAGTGGTCTGGTCTCGATGCAATAAATATGGTGTCTGCTTCACCTAAAGGGGAGATCTCTGTGTTTAAACAAATAAGAAGACCTAGGGATCCTTTTAGTAAAGCGCACTAACAGATTTAGCGTGCACTAAATGATAAGATACCCAGAGGAATATACAGGGCCACCGAGAGACTAGGCCGGGCCCAGGGCAAGGCTGCCCCGCCTCTGCCCCCCCCCGCTGCCGCCCCCATTGCTCCCCCCGCTACTGCCGCCCCCTGTCACTCCCCCCCGCCGCTGCAGTCCGTGGTCTCACCTGCCTGCTTCCACGGCTCCGGGCCCCCTTCATTCATAGCGGCAGCCGCAGATCGCGTCTCTTCTGGCCTTCCCTCCCTGTGTCCCGCCCTCGTCTGATGTAACTTCCAGTTTCCGCAAGGGCGGGTCACAGGGAGGGAAGGCCAGAAGAGAGGCAATCTGCGACTGCTGCTTTGAATGAAGGGGGCCCGGAGCCGTGGAGGCAGGCAGGTGAGACCAGGGACTGCAGTGCTGGCGGCCTGACCCGACACTGGGCCTCCCTTGGAGGCTCGGGGAATTTTGCCCCCCCCCCCTCTCCCTCCTTCTCGGCGGCCCTGGGAATATAATGGGCATCTTATCATTTAGCGCACCTTAGTAAAAGGACCCTGTGGACAATTGGATTGTTCAGTTCCACTTCATCGTGCATATAAGTCTTGTCTGTGTAGGAAACCTATGCTATCTGCAGAACCTCAAATTGTGGAAATGTGTTTATAGGCAGGAACTGTCTGCAAACACAAGCTGCCCTATGAAACAGAATGTTTCTCAAAAACTTACCCAAGTTCTGTACCAGCATACTGATAGGCCCTAACTTTTTGAAACTCTGCATTGTTGCACCATTCTATTTCATGTTTTTACTCTTGCCTTTAATCTCTATGGATTGCCCAGTGGCTTGGAACAAATTGGCAATATTCTACAAAACATACAATTAATAAAATATGATTTCATATAATTCATAAAATACAATTGATATATGAATCAAAAAAGCAACATGAACATACCCATAATCTGGGACCCTATCCTGCAGGTGAATCTCTGCTCTATCTATTTTCACTAAAGAAGACATCGATGGGGATAATTCTATAACAGGCACTGAAACGGATGCATCAATTTCTAGGAGAAATGTTTAGAATAATGGCATCTATGCACATATGTGTGTGCTTAGCTACATAAAATGGCAAAATTCCATCTAAGCACTATTATGTAAATACAGTAATGGGTCATTCCATGTCAAGTGGTCTGGTAGTCCCTGCGTGACCATCACGGATTTCGATGAAATTTTCTGTGAACAATCTCAGCAAGTATTGCATCGGCAAACGTAAAACTTTACCAATGTTAATTGGGGACATGTATGAATGTTCACAGAAAATTTCATCGAAATCCGTGATGGTCACACAGGGCACTTCTCTGAAATCAGACCACTTGACATGGAATGACCCTAATTACCTTGGTTTTTCGGTTATTACCTGTTTCGGTTTTCGTAGATTTTTCCGCAAAAAATTTGTCTTGGATTTCGTCAGCGTGCCCACGTGACCTCGCTGCTAATTTTGCAAAAACAAAGGGCGATCTACGCGTTCTCCTGTTCAGTGAGGCATTGTTTCTCGTTGTGTGAGCATTTATTCTTTACATTAGTCTTTTATATTCATATGGAAATAATTGCCTCGGTTTTCGCTGGTTTTGGATTTTGCCGATTGTTTTTGAACGGATTATCGACGAAAACCGAGGTATCACTTAACATAGTAACATAGTAGATGACGGCAGAAAAAGACCTGCACGGTCCATCCAGTCTACCCAACAAGATAAACTCATATGTGTATACCTTACCTTGATTTGTACCTGCCTTTTTCAGGGCACAGACTGTACAAGTCTGCCCAGCAGTATTTCCCACCTCCCAACCACCAGTCCCGCCTCCCATCTCTGGCTCTGGCACAGACCGTATAAGTCTGCCCTCCACTATCCTCGCCTCCCAACTACCAACCTCTCTTCCCCTACCTGCTCCGCCACCCAATTTTGGCTAAGCTTCTGAGGATCCATTCCTACTGCACAGGATTCCTTTATGCACATCCTACGCATGTTTGAATTCCGTTACCGTTTTCATCTCCACCACCTCCCGCGGGAGGGCATTCCAAGCATCCACCACCCTCTCTGTGAAAAAATACTTCCTGACATCTTTTTTGAGTCTGCCCCCCTTCAATCTCATTTCATGTCCTCTCGTTCTACCGCCTTCCCATCTCCGGAAAAGATTTTTTTGCGGATTAATACCTTTCAAGTATTTGAACGCCTGTATCATATCACCCCTGTTCCTCCTTTCCTCCAGGGTATGCTGACCTGAACATGTATACCCTGGAGGAAAGGAGGAACAGGGGTGTGCGATCAGGTCATAGTAACATAGTAACATAGTAGATGACGGCAGAAAAAAAACCTGCACGGTCCATCTAGTCTGCCCACGATAAACTCATATGTGTATACCTTACCTTGATTTGTACCTGTCTTTTTCAGGGCACAGACCGTATAAGTCTGTCCAGCAGTATTTCCCGCTTCCCAACCACCAGTCCCGCCTCCCATCACCGGCTCTGGCACAGACCCCGTATAAGTCTGCCCTCCCCTATCCTAGCCTCTCAACCACCAACCCCTCTTCCCCCCGCCACCCAATTTCAGCTAAGCTTCTGTGGATCCATTCCTTCTGCACAGGATTCCTTTATGCCTATCCCACGCATGTTTGAATTCCATAAGCATAAAGGAATCCTGTGCAGAAGGAATGGATCCATAGAAGCTTAGCTGAAATTGGGTGGCGGGGGGAAGAGGGGTTGGTGGTTGAGAGGCTAGGATAGGGGAGGGCAGACTTATACGGGGTCTGTGCCAGAGCCGTCATCTACTATGTTACTATCCTTCAAGGGATTCAGTGAATCCCCAAGTCTGCCGCTATACCCTCTTTTTTTTGTTTGTTTTGTGTTGTTTTTTTTTTCTTTTCAGTCAAAAAGATTCATAGTAGAAATAACAAAGAAAATGAAATACCATATATACTCATGTATTAGTTGATCTCATGTATAAGTCGAGGGCAGTTTTAGGACTAAAAATTGCCAAAAATGCTGTGATCTGTGTATAAGACAAAGTTGGGTCCCACATTGCTTCCTTTCTCTCCCTCCCATCCACCTCTGGGCACGACGTTTCTGTTGCCATAAGAAGGGCTAGATTAAGGCTATGGCAAACTATGAATATACCTAGGGTCAAAAGTTTGGAGGAGGGGTGCATGTCAGATGTGCTTAGGACTCAGGAGATAAGCAATTTTTTATGTCCTAGCTAGAAGAAGATAGCAGAATGGCTAACATGTCTAGGCATTTTTCAGCATTTAAAAACTGTGGACCAGATTTAGTAAATAGCACCCAAAATTAGGTGCCGGAATAATCCATGATAAATTCATATTCTGTAAAGGGCACTCCGCACCAAGTGCCCTTTATACAATAAGGCTTAGTACCGATTCCCATACCCAACTTTGGGTGCAAGGTTTTATGCCTGCTGAGACCTGGTGTAAATCCTGGCACACAACAAAGGAATGGTATAACATTCAGTTTAAGGTTTTGAAATGTCCCTGACCCTCCCATGGCCACACCCTCTTTTTAGTTGCACCCAAGGCACTTTGGGCACATAGCATTATAGAATAATTGATAGAGAGATCCATATGTAAGCTCCCTCTCTCTCTCTCTTCCTCCCCTACAGAATCTCCCCTACCTTTCCCAAACCCAATCCTCTCCCCATAAACCACAGCTTCACAGACTTCAATAGTGGTCATAATAGACTTAAAGTCAGAAGAAAACAGCTAAATCATCAGATTTCAGTATGTGAGGATTATATATTTATCCTTCATTGATATGCCTTCAATACAGTTGTATTCACCACTCTTTTACTCTAAACTTTGGCAAGTTCACTAAAGCAAAATGTTCTAGAAAAATATTTTCACAAATCACTCACTCTTCCTATCCAAGGAGAATGTTTTACTCAGGAATCAGTATTTCTCAGCACCCATACACACTCCTGTTTTGCTTTTAACAAACAAAAAAAGCCATCAAAATTTTACTCACCAACTCTTTCCACACCAACTGTCTCAGCTAAAATTCCTCTTTGAACCTACTGCTCAAAGCCATACAATTAACCAATCAAATGGCTTTTAGCTGTCTCCGAGTCATTCCCTACAGGTATGCCCGCCTCTCAATATATATGCTCAGCACAAACTTTGAACCAGCCAGAACATTTAAAGATTTTAAACAATCACTACTATTTATTTTTATCACTCTCCAGTCTCATTTGCACACCTTCTCCAAACCTCTATAATTTGAACACTGTACAAGCTTGCCCTGAATTAAGAGTTCTTCCCGCACCAGGGACATATATAGCACTGGCTCTATTCTCTGAAGTAGTTTCAGCACAGCCAGCAGCTACCATACTTTCATGAAGCTAAAATACCTCCTTGAAGCTAGCAACAGCAAGAGTGCTATGGCACTGAATGACCCATAGGTACAACAACCCTGGTTTATTGATGGGGATTTTTAAGTCAAAATTTCTCTATATATGAGTATAGACAGTATATATATCTGAATAACTTACAGGGGTGGATGTGGGTGGTAGTTTGTGGGGGGATAGTTTTTGGGGTGGGGCAGTTTGTGGGGTTATGGAAGAGTTGTGTGGAAGTAAGTTGCAAGATGCTGAAACAGTTGCAGAGCAATATTTTCTCTAATTTTTGCTAGCCCATATGTGCATGAAAAACATTTTGTGCATACATTTTCAGCATTGACTCGATGTGTGTAATAAAGAAAACCGGGAAAAATATTGTATGCATGGTTACTCCCTTCCTGACCTGTGTGGGCATGCATATACACACAGCTTAGAGCAAACACTGTTCCAGGGGGATCATTTTTGTGGTTGGAACAGTTTATCGGGTGGTGGAAGAGTTGTAGGTATAGCTTTTAGGGTGGAGACAGTTAGCAGGGGAGTTGCACAGTTGCATGAAGTTATATTTTTTGAGTGGGCAGTTTTTAGGGTGGTAGGACAGTTGTAGGAGGTAGTTTTGGTGAAGGGCAGTTTTAAGGGTGGCAGGGCAGTTGTAAGGAGGTATTTTGTAGGGTGTGACATTTTATAGGGTGGTGGGGTACTTGTGAGGGGATATGTTTTGAACGTGGGAGCAGTTTTGGAGGTGTCAAGGCATAAAATAATATAACATAACATTTTAATTTATATTCCGCTACAACCAGTATAAGTTCTAAGTGGATTACAATAAAATGTCAGCTAGAACAATACTAGCGAAAAACAAGGTCAATATAGAACAGAACCAAAAAAAGTCTTAACAGTTCAAGATTACATCGTTCAAACATATTTTCTAAACAGAAACATGTTAAAATATTTTCTAAAAGTCTGATAGTGAGATACAGTTTGTAATTCTTCTGGAAGATCACTCCACACTTTAACTGCCTGATAGGCTAAGAAAGCATGAAATAAAACCAAATACTTCATCCCTTTAGGGGGAAGTAAAGAAAAAACTGTGTTTTCTGAGTTTTCGCCCTGGCAGTGCAATTTGAAAATGAGCATACATATATGGAGGCAGTAATCCATATAAAACCTTATGAAGAACACACAGAGGGGCATTTTCAATATGTCTAAATCTGACTTTAGACATTTTGCTGAAAACATCCAAAAATCAAGTATGGGAAATGACAATTTTCAAACCATAAAACATCTTTCTTCTTTGAAAATGGTCACTTCTTAGATATTGTTGTGTTTAGTACATCTAGATTTTTTAAACCATTAAAAAAATGTCCAAGTGAAAAACACACAAAATCAAGCCATTAGGAAGTAGGAGGAGCAAGCTTTCCTACTACACTGGCCATACAGGCATCCCAGCAAAGCAGTGGGGCATCCTAGGGGCCACTGCAGTGGACTTCATATAAAAGGTCCTAGGTACATATCTCACCATTATCCCCTTATATTGTATGGTGAGTCTTTCAAAACCCACAAAAACCTACTGTACTCAACTATACACCATTACAATATCCCTTATGGCTGCAGGTGTCACCTATATGTGTATACAGTAGGTTTAGAGGTTTTCTTTTGGGGGGGAGGGCTGACACTTTCCACCACAAGTGTAATAGAGTGTGATTTGGACCTGGGTCACCTTCTCTACAGTGCACTGCACTGACACTAGGCTGTTCCAGGAACCTTCTTGCTGCTCTAATAGGACTAATCATAACACCTAAAATGATATACTACCACAACTATGAATTATTCCAACATCTTTATTACATACTTCAAAATTTATATTAAAATACTATGAAAATATAAAATCACATTCTTATAGTGCTGTTTGCCACACAACCTACTTGTACAGCGCTGCGTAACCCTGGCAGCACTATAGAAATGCTAAGTAGTAGTAAGCAGTAGTAGTAGTAGTAACCTAAACATGTATCACCACTATCCTGTAAATTATACCAAATACTACCCGCAACCCTGCTGCTCAATAGAATTGATGCAAATCTTCACAAAAAGTAATGTACTTATCTCAACAGTCCTCCAACAGTTTGTTCAAACAGGAATTTCACATTGCTCCACACCATGCTGACCCAGTGCAGTGGTTATATATCCAGAACATGCTCCATAATCTGTGCATTGATCAGTTGAGTCAACTTTCAAAAGTGCAACAATCCCCAAAATGTCATATGCAGTAGGGTGCCATGACGTGAAATGTCACCATAAAGCAAAAGCAATAGAACTTGAGTCCTTCTCCAAAAATTACCAAACCCAACACGGTCCGTGTTTCACTCCTAAAGGCATCATCAGGGGGCAGATATCTGATGAATGAAGAGATTGTGTCAATAAGCCATATTTCAGCATCTCCCCTGGGCACATGGCATGCTACTGGTCAGTCTGAATAGAGGCAGCAAGGACATCCAGTACCATGAAGACCTGTGTGCCAGGAAGTCAGCAACGCCGGAGGATGCAGCAAAACCCACAGAATGTAAGTAAACATTAAACAAGGTAGGTGATAATGGTGAACCATGGGGCACTCTACAAGTACTCCTCCAACGTTCTGAAAATATATTATCTTTAATTACTCTGTATCAACTAAAAATTGATCGGACCAATTAAAAACCTTCCCAGGCAGTTGCAGGAGATAGTTTTTGGGGGGCGAGCTTTTTACATTGTGGTGGGGCTTTTGCAGGGGGATTAGTTTTTGTGGGTGGGAGCAATTTAGAGAATTGGAAGAGTAGAGAACAGGGAGAAGCAGTTTGAAAAGAGGAATTCTTTAACTGTGATGTTTCACTGTATATAAGCGTCTATGTTACAGAAACTGGAACTCTTCTCCTATGGAAATGCATTGGGTCATATTTTTTTTTTTTTTTGGGGGGGGGGGGGGGGTATTTCTAGGGATAGGCACTCATAAAATTTTGATTTTGTGCCATTTCCTGTGCCCTTTAGGGGAATGTCTGTTTTGTTTGGGGGGGTTCCCCTTCCTTTATCTTCAGAGGAGATGACACAAAATGAAACTTTCCTGGGCCTTCTCTCCCCCTCCTTGCCAGAAGCAGACAACCCCCCCCCCTCCACACACTTTCCCTATGGCCCCCTCCTCCCATTGGACCTGAGCCCTACCTGAATTACTGTTCAGTGAAACACTGTTTGATGCCTATTCACTCCTGCCCCTTGCCATGTCCACATTCAATATGGCAGCCGTAATATTTTGTTCAACTAGGGTGTTTCAGTAAGGATTACAAAAAGATAATATTTCACCTGACTAGGGTGCTTTCAGAAAAATTACAAAGAGACAGTATTGCATAAACCATAACAATAATTTCTACCACATAAGTGTTTTCTGACAATACAACCATGGTACAGTAGCCAGACACTTCAAACAACATTGAAACATTCCCCAAACCACTAAAGATCCTATGGACAACAGATGAAAGCCAGGTGTTGTACGAGCATTGTGCAAGAATAAATAGGTAATTTGAAGAAAGCCAAATCATTGTTCTGGGAATGCAGCCACATAGGACTTGGATGCCACAGTGAAAACATTGACAGTAGACCTGCCTGCCTTCATTCTCCATGCTCTCAAAACCTCCATTATTGATTTGGTCTCTAGCATCCACTTGGGGAGGGCACTCAATGTATCCACAACCTTGTCTGTCTTCTATCTTGGAGGTCTGCATTACGTTCTGATGTTTTAAAATTTCCTTACCCTGAGAAAAGCTGTTTTCCTTAATTTTGGCTGTTTTATTTCAGAGATCATATTGTTTTATTTTGTACTTGTTATACCACCAGTATCTGAAAATAGAAAAAAAATGGAAAGGTAGTCACCTGTACGCAAGTACCCAGTTGTGAATGACTTATGGGGGCCACCCCTTGTGTGAGTGGTTCCCATAAGCAGACTATTACCGAGGTGGTTTGCCATTGTCTTTCCATCGGGCAATCATTTACCAATTAAAAGTGGATGGCTGGCTGAGCTAGCCAGAGGCTAGTGTGTGATTTGAACTTAGATCATGGGCACAGTAAGCAAGGGACCTATTGATTGTACCATGAGGCCTAAAATGTGATGAAAAATAATAATTCACATCCCAAAGCATGAAGAAAAATTATACCTCTCACTATAAGAACCTTAAATTGAATCCCATTTCTCAAAATTATCCCAGGCTTGCATATGTATATTGTGGCTGAGCCGATTGTAAGATCAAGGATAACAAATACATTACAATAGTTCTGCACACTGAAGTCCTTTACTAGTCTTTTTTTCTGTGCTTTTTTATTTTTTAATTTTTTACATGAGTGTGCCGATGCTGTACTTCAGGTCAATTTTGTGGAGATCGAGGCCACAGGGAATCAAAAGATTCAGACGGGCAGAATCACCTCTGCTCAGTCTTAGATGATTTATGTTCTTTCCCTGAATAGAGATGAAAACACATCAAAAGGCTTTTCTGAACAACAGAGTTGAGAAAGCATTAAGGGACTCATCCCCTGGAAGGCAGCCCAGGAGAAAATATTGTTCTAAAACCTCCCCCTGCTGCAGGATCTGACCAACCCTCTTTTTCAAACATTTTTCATCGTTTCGATAATAAATATGTCACAGTGCACGCTTGATCTCTTCCTTTCCTTTGGCTGCCTTTACCCTTTCCTGGGGGAGGAAATGCAGTGGAGAGGTGAACTAGTGACTACTGATGTGCTGAGGTAGAGATGCTTAATGACTTAAGACTTGCTTTGTACTGTGCAGTTCTGAGGGTGTACCTCTGCTTACTTGTTTGTGTGTGTGTGTGTGTGTGTGTGTAACTGTCATGAAACAAGACTTCAAAACAGTTTTTATAGTCCTGCATCTGCTTCATTGATCCACATATGAAGAACATTCATATAGGACTTTCATCATGTGATACTCAGCCCTCAGTGGTCAGTGGACCACTGCAGGCTGACTTACACCTGGATATTCACCCATAACCAGGCACTATCATTAGCTATCTAGGTCTTCGCAGGACCCGGAAATTATGCAGATGCCAGATATATTCAGTGTCAGTAGTCACACATCTGGCTAGGTAAAGCTAGAACTGCTTTTTGTGCAGTCCTATCTGCCCAGTTAGGTATGTGGCCACTGAATATCACCAGAGCCCAGATATCTTTTCTGAATCCACCCATAGGCCATCCTTGCAGAGAAGCTACTCAGTGGCACTGCCCAGTTAACTGCTGCTGAATATCCCTTCCTGGTCCACTGATCTGGGTTTAATTGGGCAGGAGCCTCACCTACCCACTTATACCCCTTTGAATAACTACCCCTCATTTAATGCAATCATTTATGTGACCCAGATCATTAAAATGCATTAGGGGCAGTGGCGTAACAAGGGCGGGGCAGTGGGGACGGTCCGCCCCGGGTGCACGCTGCTGGAGAGTGCAGAGAGCAGCCGTGCGCCTGTCAGCTCCGCTTCCGGGGCAGAGGGAGCAGGGAGCCGACAGGCACTTGGCTGCTCTTTGCACCCTCCAGCAGCCAAGAATGCACCTGGGGCGGGGGGCTTGATGCGCCGGGGGGTGTGTGTGTCGTGCTGTACCCTGGGGGGGGGGGGGGGGGTGCACAGCGGCAATCCGCCCCGGGTGGCAGCCGACCTAAAATCGCCACTGGTTAGGGTTTCCTTTACAAAGGTGCACTAGCATTTTTAGCGTACGCTAAAAATAAGCACATGCTAAATGTTAGACGCCCATATATTTCTCTGGGCATCTTTAGCATTTAGCACGTGCTAATCATTAGTGCACACTAGTGCTTTTTCTTTGAGGATCTCTTAGTAAATTAATATATTTGCTTCAGTTATTAACTAAGGGGCCCTTTTACTAAAAGTTAGCATGCACTAACAGACATTAGTGTGCACTGAGTGCCATGTGACCCAAAAGTATAAAATAGGCCATGCAGCATTTAGTGCATGCTAATATTTGTTACCACATGCTAAGCTTTAGTAAAAGGGCCTCTAAGTATCTCATGACTTGGTCTGATTTTTGCTGTGGTGGTACCATAACCCTGGTAGCTGTGAGATGCATAAGATGGGACTTACGTATGCAGATGGCTCTATCACTGGGAAAGCCCTGGGAAGAGATGTCGATGCCACAGTGGAGGTAAAATTGTGTTCTTTGTCTATTTTCTAAACAGCAAAAAAAAAAAGGATCAGGAGCCTTCACAAGCAGGGCAAAAAACTTTAATTCTACATGATATATTATTGACCTGACACGGGCCGTGTTTCGGCGCGAAGTGCCTGCGTCAGGGGTCGTTTGCTCTAAATTGACTAAGATGAAGATAACAGCTGAAAGCTGAGTTTGCATCAAATGTGACTAAAATCCACGGAGCAAGCAGGCATTTCACACTTGTATTTGGAATGGATTTTAGTTTCATTAGCGCTATAATGTCTTCACTTTAATTTGAATCGCAATATAGAGTGGAACGCCTACTATTAAAGCTCATAGGCCACCTTTCAGTCATGGAACATTTTGATTGGAGCAGCCCTTAAGGAGGCGGGGCGTTTCCAGTCTGTAGTTGTTACGAGGCAGGATTTAAACTTCCGGGTAGCGATCTGCTTCTTTGCGCCAGTCTGAGAATTCAAATTGTGAATAAGTTCGGTTTTTTCTAGGTCCTGAGTAGGATCCCGGTTACGAAATTTTCCTGAAGCAGCCAGATTTTGGCGAAACAAGGCGCACTTGTCGGAAGAGGGATTACAACGATAACTGGAAGAGTAATCGTTAAAGAGACACGGAAGGTGTTTATGTAACTGAACAATTAAGTACTAGTACCAGCTCCACGTTCAACTATCTACAGCCTGAATTTAGTATTTCTAAGGAGTCCTGCGTCAACAGCAAGCAGATAAGTGACTGTTGAACTATTTGAACTAACAAGGAATATTTGTATATAAAAAAGAACAATTGAGAATTAGTTCTATGTTATGTGATATGATTAAATAGTTGCTAGAGACCGCTTCAGGTTAGTGATATAAAAGCAGGCAGAGAGGTATTTGTTCAGGTGGTTGTATAGGAGTAGTAGTGGGGGGTCTATATGTTAGGGGAGGTGCACCTATCTTAACTGTTGATAATAGTGGAGAGGCAAGGAGTTTTTAGACCATCCGGTTTTCTCAATTATATTTGAGTTTTTTCGGGTGGCTTTTTTTCTCCAATCCTCCCCACCTGAACCAATGATAGTAATTTACTCCTCATTTGAATGGCAAACCAAGCTTGAATAGCAATGGGTGTCCATGAGGTGGTTTGAGGTTCCTTTGTTAAAGTATAATCCAGGTTTTTGATTTGGATTTCAAAGTTAAGAGTGGTGATACACCTTTTTCATGATTAAGTTTTCCAAACCTCTTGATAATTATAGTATCAATTTATTTATGCAATTATTTTAGAAAATACATTATATATGTTTATGTCTATTCTCCATGTAGATTTATCAAGACCCCTGAGGCAGGCCTTTGGGCCAAAACACGGCTGTGTTGGGTCGTTTTTAAGTACTTTCAATAAAGACTTTTTGATTATCCTCCTTGGATTCACCTCACTGTTTTTCTTTCGCTTCTCACGGCTTTGTGAGGTCCTTTCTTCCTTCTTGCTGATTTTTGAATAATGTCCATGCCTGATTTAGTGTGCTAACCTTTGCAGCCGATCCTTTTAGTTTAACCATTTTCCTCATTTTATAATAGTCGCCCTTTCAAAAACTAAAAGCAGCTACTGTAGATTTCCTTTGCAAGTTCATCCCAGATAGTAGCTCAAACTTGATTATGTTATGATCACTGATTGCCAGGGGACCCAACACCACCACCTCTCATACTATGCCCTGCACACCACCAAGGACCAGATCCAAAATGCTTCCCCCTCTTGTCAGTTCCTGGACAAGTTGATCCAAGAAGCAGTCATTTATTACATCTAGAAATTTTATCTCTCTGGCACACCCTGATATAACATTTATCCAGTCAATATCGGGGTAATTGAAACCACCCATTATTATAGCTTTGTCCAATTTGCCAGCTTTCCTAATCTCTGTAAACATTTCTTCATCCTTCTGTTTGTTCTGTCCCAGCGGATGGTAGTGCAGCCCTACAAGAACACTCCTTCCTTTCACAGATGGAATTTCTATTCATAATGATTCCACGTTGCTATCTGTTTCATGTGAAATGTTTATTTTATTTGACTCAATTCCCTCTTTAACATATAGCACAACCCCCCCTCCAATTTGATCCTCCCTATCATAGAGATACAACTTGGACCCTGTTAACACAGTGTCCCATTGATTGTCCTCTTTCTACCAAGTCTCTGAGATGCCTATTATATCTACATCATTTAGTGCCATATATTCTAACTCTCCCATCTTAGGTTTATACATGCACGTCAAATTGTGTTTTTTCCTTTGATCTACAAACTGCTTAGAAGTTGAAGGGGATAATGTGCATTCTTTATCCTGCTCTCTCGCTAAGCACACCTGGCTTACTTTTAGCACTGTTGAAACCTCTCTACTGAGATTCCCTAAATGTCCTGCTTCAATAGTATCCTTCAAGGATACTCCACACCGAACTGTGGGTGACTGTTGGCTCCCCCCCATTCTAGTTTAAAAGTTGTTATATCTACTTTTTAATAGTTAGCGCCAGCAGCCTGGTTCCATCCCAGTTAAGATGGAGGCCATCCTTTCGGAACAGTCTCCCTCTTTCCCAGAATGTTGCCCATTTCCTAAATCTACTACTACTATTTAGCATTTCTATAGCGCTACAAGGCGTACGCAGCGCTGCACAAACATAGAAGAAAGACAGTCCCTGCTCAAAGAGCTTACAATCTAATAGACAAAAAATAAATAAATAAAGTAAGCAAATCAAATCAATTAATGTGAACGGGAAGGAAGAGAGGAGGGTAGGTGGAGGCGAGTGGCTACAAGTGGTTACGAGTCAAAAGCAATGTTAAAGAGGTGGGCTTTCAGTCTAGATTTAAAGGTGGCCAAGGATGGGGCAAGACGTAGGGGCTCAGGAAGTTTATTCCAGGCGTAGGGTGCAGCGAGACAGAAGGCGCGAAGTCTGGAGTTGGCATTAGTGGAGAAGGGAACACATAAGAAGGATTTATCCATGGAGCGGAGTGCACGGGAAGGGGTGTAGGGATGGACGAGTGTGGAGAGATACTGGGGAGCAGCAGAGTGAGTACATTTATAGGTTAGTAGAAGAAGTTTGAACAGGATGCGAAAATGGATAGGGAGCCAGTGAAGGGTCTTGAGGAGAGGGGTAGTATGAGTAAAGCGACCCTGGCGGAAGATGAGACGGACAGCAGCGTTTTGAATCTAAATCTGTCATCCCTACACCATCATCTCTACCAGTCACTGAGACTTTGGAGCTCTGCCTGCCTTTTGGGTCCTGCGCGTGGAATAGGAAGCATCTCTGAAAATGTTACCCTGGAGGATCTGGACTTCAGCTTTCTACTTGAGCGTAAATTTGGCTTCCAGAACCTCCTTGCCACATTTTCCTATCTCATTGTTCCTATCTCATTGGTCCTGGAGTACACCCTTGCCAGTTGGGTTTTCAGGATATCCACAATGAATATGCATGAGATTGATTGAACACACTACCTCCATTGAATGCAGATCTCTTTCATGCATATTGATTGTGCATATCCTGAAAACATGACTGGCAAGGGGATACTCCAGGACTGACTTGAGAAAAACTGGCATATAGAATCTAAACCTATATGCACATAATTTTACTTGCATATAATCCAGACAATTTTATAAAACTCTATTTCTATGTGTAAAACATGGCTTTACTTGTGGAAATACCTTTTAAAATTATCCCCTTTATCTACAATATTGCTATAAAATTAAAAAAAAAAAACTATAACGTTATTAGCCTCTTTTCCTCTACCTGGAAAATAGTCAAAGATCAAACACAACAAATGATTTAGGTTTTATTTTGTACACTGGTCCCATGCTTTTTCATGACAGCTGCTCTAAATATCAGGGCTATTATACTAATTCACTTACAGAGGGCTAAAATACAGGATGTCAAAAGGCACAGTGGCTTAAGGAATAGCTGCCCTCAAGCACCTTTTTTATAAGCTATGGTTTTGACAAGGAATTGGGGTTATATGGCAACAGAGCCCATCTTGCAAGATATATATAAGAGCTGCAAGTCTGAAATAACTTTATGTGGTCATAAATACAGGAACAATTTTTAAGAAAAATAAAGGTAAGAATGTTGTAGGGTAGAAGTTTAAAATATTCTGGAAAAGAAAATGTGTATTTTTTTATTCTTTCCAACCCAATGGAATGCTGGAAAGAAATTATACTTAAGGGATTAAGAAGGGAGGGGGGGGGGGCTTGATCTTAGGGGGGGGGGGGTGTAAGACAGGGGGACCCTGCTCTGCCAGCCTAGGAGCTGCAGCTTTGCAACCTGATGCTCCCAGGCAGTGAAATAACCCTAGCAAAAAGGTGTGGTTATTGTATCATGATTTTTTGACCCTAACACAACTTGGGGCATATCACTGCAAGTCACATTAGGGTATCTGCATAGTTATGAAATGCAAAATAAGCATTTGCATGTTTTGCATCTCATTACAATGTAACCTGCGGCAACTTAAATATCACTGTTGTAATTGGGAAGCAAAGCAAGTGCTGAGCAGACTTCTACAGTCTGTGACCTGATCGTGGCTGGACAAAATCAGCTTCCATAACTGGAGGACAAGGTTAGTACTGAGCAGTCTGTGTGCCCTAAAAATGACAAGGACAAATCAAGATCAAGAGTACGTATCATACCTTATACTATGAGTACCATACGTATCATACCTTATACTTTCTCCCCAGACTCTGGCTGAGTACTTTCATGATAAGTTTCACAAGATTAAACTTGAATTCTCAACCAGGTCACCTCCACCTCTCCTTCACTTAGTCCATTCTCTCAACCCTCCAACCCCTGCCTCCTTTTCTTCCTTCTCTGAAATCACTGAAGAGGAAACTACACATCTTCTTTCCTCCTCAAAACTATCTGTTCCTCTGATCCTATTGCCACCCATCTACTTAACACTATCTCTCCTACTGTCATCCCTTTTATCTGTCATATCCTCAATCTTTCACTTTCCACTACGACAGTTCCTGATGCCTTCAAACATGCCATAGTCACACCACTCCTTAAAAAACCTTAATTGGACCCTACCTGTCCTTCCAACTATTGCCCCATCTCCCGCCTCCCTTTCCTATCCAAGATACTTGAACGTACTGTTCACCGCTGTTGCCTTGACTTTCTTTCATCTCAAGCTATTCTTGATCCACTTCAATCTGGCTTTCGCCCCCTTCATTCAACTGAAACAGTGCTTGCTAAAGTCTCCAATGACCTGTTCCTGGTCAGATCCAAAGGTATCTATTCTATCCTCATCCTGCTCGATCTATCTGCTGCTTTTGACACTGTTGATCACAGCCTACTCCTTGATACACTGTCCTCACTTGGATTTCAGGGCTCTGTTCTTTCCTGGTTTTCTTCTTATCTCTCGCAGTGTACTTTTAGTGTATGCTCTGGTGGATCCTCCTCTACTTCTATCCCACTGTCAGTTGGTGTACCTCAGGGATCTGTCCTAGGACCTCTTCTTTTCTCCATCTACATTTCTTCCCTTGGTACTCTGATCTCATCCCATGGTTTTCAGTATCATCTTTACGCTGATGATTCCCAGATCTACCTCTCCACACCAGAAATCTCAGCAGGAATCCAGACCAAAGTATCAGTCTGCCTGTCTGACATTGCTGCCTGGATGTCTCACCGCCATTTGAAACTAAACATAACCAAGACTGAGCTTCTTATCTTTCCCCCTAAACCAACCTCTCCTCTTCCCCCATTCTCTATTTCTGTGGATAACACTCTCATCCTCCCTGTCTCATCAGCTCGTAACCTTAGGGTCATCTTCGACTCCTCCCTCTCCTTCTCTGCACATATTCAGCAGACTGCTAAAGCCTGTCATTTCTTTCTCTATAATATCACCAAAATTCACCCCTTCCTTTCTGAGCACACTATCAGAACCCTCATCCACACTCTTATCACCTCTTGCATAGACTATTGCAACTTGCTTCTCACAGGTCTCCCACTTAGCCATCTCTCTCCTCTTCAATCTGTTCAAAATTCTGCTGCACGATTAATATTCCACCAGTGTCGCTATGCTAATATTAGCCCTCTCCTCAAGTCACTTCACTGTCTCCCTATCCGTTTCTGCATACAGTTCAAACTCCTCTTATTGACTTATAAGTGCATTCACTCTGCAGCTCCTCAGTACCTCTCCACTCTCATCTCTCCCTACACTCCTCCCCGGGAACTCCGTTCACTGGGTAAATCTCTCTTATCTGCACCCTTCTCCTCCACCGCTAACTCCAGACTCCGTTCCTTCTATCTTGCTGCACCATATGCCTGGAATAGACTTCCTGAGCCGGTACGTCAAGCTCCATCTCTGGCCGCCTTCAAATCTAAGCTAAAAGCCCACCTTTTTGATGCTGCTTTTAACTCCTATCCTTTATTCACTTGTTCAGGACCCTTATTGTATCATCCTCACTTTTAATATTCCCTTATCTCTTATTTGTCCTGTTTGTCTGTGCTAATTAGATTGTAAGCTCTGTCGAGCAGGGACTGTCTTTTTATGTTTAAGTGTACAGCCCTGTGTACATCTAGTAGCGCTATAGAAATGATTAGTAGTAGTAGTAGAGTTTATCTTGTTGGGCGGACTTGATGGACTGTGCAGGTCTTTATCTACCGTCACCTACTATGTTACTAGAGGCTCATTTTCGAAAGAGAAAAATGTCCAAAAAACTGTCATAAAGCACCATTTGGATGTTTTTCTTCTCAAAATGTGTATCTATGAAATTTGTTTGCATTGAATCCTAATCACAAGGGGGCATGTCAGGAGCATTTCGAAGGTGGAATTAGGGCGTGCCTAACACTTGGATGTTTTACAGCCATAATGGATAAAACAAAAAAGTCCAGGACTGAAACTAAGATGTTTTGGCTAGATCTGTTTTTAGAATGAACAAGGCACAAGAAGGTGCCCTAAATGACCACTGAAGGGAATCGGGGTGATCCCCCAATACCCCCCCAGTGGTCACTGCCCCCTTCCCACCCCCAGAAATCATGAATAAAAAATATGACTTACCAGCCTCAATGACAGCTTCAGATGTTAAAAAGGTATATTAGAGCAGCATGAAGGTCCTTGGAGTAGTGTAGTGGTCGGTGTAGTGCATTATGGAGTGGGGGACCCAGGTCCCTATCTCCCTTTCCTTGTCACACTTGTGGTGGAAACTATGACCCCTCCCAAAGTCACCAAAATCCTACTATACCCAAATATAGGGGTAGTGGGAGACAGTGTGTTTTGGGTGGGTTTTGGAGGGCTCAGGGGACAAGATAAGGGAGCAAAGGTGAGGTGCACCTGTGAAAAGTTTCATGAAGTGCACAGAAATGCCCTCTATGGTGCCCCATTGCTCTCCTGGGATGTCTGGAGGATCCGTCTACTAAAAATGTTGGCTCCTCCTACATCCCAATGGCATGAATCTCTACATTTTGCATATATGCGTTTGTTTTTTTTTCAAAAACAGATCGATCAAAAAGCAAAATGTCCAAAGCACCTTGTTTTAAACAGTATTTTTGAAAAAAAGAGATGTTTTTCTTTTTCGAAAATGACCTTCGTCGTATTTGGATTTTGGACATTTTGTGTAAAACGTCCAAAGTCGGAGTTAGATGTCATATCGAAAATGCCCCCTTTTGTTACTTTAGGGCTATTGTAATGGTGTACATTTGAGTGCAGTAGGTTTTTGGTGGGTTTTGGATAGCTCCCCATACAATATACGGGGGTAACGGTGAGATGTGCACCTGGGAGCTTTTATGTGAAATCCACTGCAGCACCCCCTTGGGTGCACCACTGCTCTGCTGGGATGTCTGTTTGGCCAGTCTACTAAGAATGCTGCTCCCTCCACCCCCCCCCCCCCCCCCCAATACATTCAAATGGTTTGTTTTTATGCATTTTTTCCTTGGACTTATTTTGAAAATGGCCACAAAAGAAAAAAACGCCCTGAACACAAAAGGTCTAGGAAATGGCCATTTTCAAAACAAAAAGACACACATTTTTCTGGTTCAAAAATGGCCATGTTTGCCACTTGATTTTTGGATGTTTTCAGCAAAACGTCCAAAATCGGATTTAGATGTCATATCGAAAGTGCCCCTCCACATAAACCATATTATCACACATGGTTTAATTTCAAGATTCTTTCTAAACCAGTGGAATATTTGGGTGCCTCACCATTCAAACCACCCTATCCCTTTCTCCCCTCCAGATACAAACATACAGTATATACATACAGGGATTGAAAAGAATTCTATGAGCCATTCTTAGCATGCTTTTCTCATTTGTCTTAAAATGCAGAAGACACTACTACAATAGTGCACCAGGCAATAAAATCCTTAGCAATTCATTCTATCAAAATTGTTCTATATATATTTATGATTATGAATTATTAGATGTGTGGGGGAAGAAGAGATGCCAAGATCTTAAGATGCTGATGTGATATACTGTCAGTAGAAAATATACAAGCTAATGCACTGGAAAACAGGTTATTCTACTGTCAACAATTTTGAAATACTGTGCAAAATGCATGACATGGTGATATAAGCTTTACCATGAGCACATTTTCTTTGTCTTCCTGATGTAATCTCTCAATCTCTCGTTTATTTAGCTTATATTTTCTTTGACAGCAGCATAGTAATGTAATATATCACTGGAGAAGTTACTGCCCATCTATTGTGAAAATGACTAATAGGTAGAAAATATTTTTTCACTCAATACATAATTAAGCTATGGAATTTGTTGTCAGAAGATGTGGTCAAGGCATTTATCATACCTGGATTTAAGAAAGAGTTTAGACACTTTTCTGGAGGAAATTGTTGTGACAGGTTCATTGGTCTTTGTATGGGGAGCACCTAAATATCTGAGTGATAGGATTTCAATATGTGCTTTGTACTTTTTAATGAAGCTCAGTGTTTTAGCCTTTCTATCAATATGAAATTGACTATGACCCACTTCTTTTCTTGGCTTGTGCCAATTCTTTATAATTCTTTGTTTTGGAATTAAGGAGAATCCAGGACTGTTATGGATTTGAGTATTAGTTAATGACCTAGCTGAGAGGTCCTTTTACAATGCCGCAGTAGAGCTACCATGGCATTTTTGCATGCCAAATCAGGACTACCATTGGGCTACTGCAGGAGCTCAGCAGTAGTTCCCACCCCCAGCCTGTGCCATTTTCAGCATGACAAAAAAATATATATAATTTTTTGTAGCACTTGGGCTTACCCGGCTGTAATCGGGCAGCGATTACCACTGTGTTAGTGCGGGAGCCCTTACCGTCACCTAAATAAGTGCTGGTAAGGGCTCCCTCTGGAAATGGCCGCATACCAATCCCTGTGATTAGCGCAGGACCATTTCTTTTTTTTTTTTTTGCCAAAAACAACCTTTTACTCACTGTGGTAAAAGGGGCCCTCGGCGCATGGCAAATCCACATGCTGAGGCCACCACAGGTCCTCTTTTACCACAGCTTGGTAAAAGAGACCCTGAGAGAGGTGACTGTTTTTTTTGTGGGATTTAGAAGGCAGAATTTGGTTTTGGTTTGGATTGGAGTTTTAATGTTGAGTTATCTGTTTTGATTTTATGGGTTTTATAATGTACTGTTTTATTTATATTACTGTGTACTTTTGCGGATTGATTTATTCATTTTTGCTTTTTTTATATTATGTACTCCATTTTGGCCTTTTGTATTGATTGAAAGGTGAAATATAAATGATGGAATGAAATCAAATTAAACAGATCTAGAAAATGATCTAGATGTCATCGTGGACAACACACTAAAATCTGCCCAGTGTGTGGTTGCAGCCAAAAAAGCAAACAGAGTGCTAGGAATAATTAGGAAAGGGATAGAAAATAAGACAAAGAATATTATAATGCCTCTGCATCGATCCATGGTGCGACCACACCTTGAGTATTGTGTGCAATTTTGGTCATCGCAGAATTAGAAAAAGTTCAAAGAAGGGTGACCAAAATGATTAAGAGGATTGAACTCCTCTCATATGAGGAAATGCTTAAGAGGTTAGGACTCTTCAACTTGGAAAAAAGACAGTTGAGGGGGGATATGATAGAGATCAAAAAATACTGAGTGGTGTAGAATGGGTAAATGTAAACCTTTTTTTTTTACTCTTTCAAAAAAATACAAGGACTAGGAGCACTCAAGGAAATTCCTTAGTACTACTTTTAAAATGAACAGGAGGAAATATTTTTTCACTTAATGTATATTTAAGCTGTTGAACTTGTTGCCAGAGGATGTATTATCAGCGGTTAGTCTATGTGGGTTTAAAAAAGGTTTGGACAAGATCCTGGAGGAAAAGTCCATGGTCTGCTATTGAGATAGACATGGGGAAGTCACTGCTTGTCTCTGCAATCAGTAGCATGAATCTTGCAACTATTTGGGGTTCTGTCAGGTACTTGTGACCTGAATTGCCACTGTTGAAAAGCAGGTTTCTGGGCTAGGTGGACCACTGGTCTGACTCAATATGGCTATTCTTATGTTCTAACAATTAATAGCTATGCAGGCTTGGGAAAGTCACTGTTTATCTCTGGGTATGAGCCACTGCCAGGGTATGACCTGGATTGGCCACTGTCAGAAACAGAAAGCTGGGATGGATGGACCTTTGGTCTGACCCCGTATATTAATGCTGGACATGAAAGCAGAAGGGTAGAAACAGGACAAGCACTATTTGCCTATCATTTCATAATATATTGTACAGAATTAAAACTCCTTTCCACCTTACATATAGCATAGAAAACAACAAACAGTTTAATCTGTTCTATTTATTTTATTCATTTATTTAGATTTTGCTCACACCTTTTTCAGTAGTAGCTCACAATAGTCTTCAAACTTTTAATTTTAAAACTTTTGTGACAACTGTTTTAGCATCTATGTCATACCAATCAGGAGCTTAGCTTAGTACTCCTAAATTGAAATCTCCCCACACAAGTACCAGCCTCCTACACAAGCACCCTGTTCCTTCCTCCAACCCCCTAATGCCCTGTTCAGAGTTCTCGGTTTTTCCACCAGCTCCCCAAATGGCCAGTTCAGGATCCCAAAACTTTCCTTCAATTCTCAGATGCCCCCCATCAAGAAAAATGGGGAAATATCTCAGCCATGTAAACCACCATGTAGAGTCCCTTAGGGCTCACCTATTTCAATTATGCTGTTTAATATTCTTATGAGTTCACTGGGGTTTTTTTAATTTTGGAAAGTGATGACATTTTGGGCCCTGTTTGCTAAGCCAGGCTGTAGGCGTGCTAAAAATTAATGCACAATAATACTAGAGACATGCATAGGAATATATGGGTGTCTCTATCATTAGCGTGTGCTAATTTTTGGTGCACACTAAAAATGCTAGCCCGCCTTGGTAAGCAGGGCCCTTTATTTTCTCATGTGGACGAAACCTTTGTACTAGTTCCAAATTTGATTAATCAGGATCAGACTTATCAAAAGATTGCTAATTGTATTAATAAAATTAAAATCTGAGCAGAATCTCAGCTATTAAAATTAAATACAACCAAAACAAAAGTACTATGGTTTAGTAACATACCCAACAAAATTGTAATAGGACCTAATCAGCAACTAGGCTGGGATTTCATTGCTGAAGAAACTTCAACTGCTTCAAAATACAGCAACCAGGCTCATTGTTAAACTGAAGAAGTTTGATTAGGTTTCATCGACATTTATAAAACTACACCGGCTACCGGTGAATCCATGGATAGTGTTTAAAATATCTTCTTTTGTTTTAAAATACTTAGGGGGCCCTTTTACCAAACTGCAGTAAAAAGTGTCATTAGCACGTCCTTACGAGGGTCCTTCCCATGCACTAAGGCTATTTTTATTGCAGGGGAAAAATAGCCAATTTTCAGAATTTTTGCATTAATGTCCATGCGCTAATTTTCCCATTAGCACATTAGCTGCTACCACCATTTTTTGTAGGCCTTAAGGGCTTGCACGCTAACCAAGTGCTAATCGGTTACTGAGCGTTCACTCTCCACCCCTAGATCCATCCCAACGCTAAAAAATATATTCTATTCTTTAGTGTGTGGGTAGTGCGCACCGATCCCCAAATTACCACAGAACACATGATCTTGCCCTGTGGTAAATCCATTTTACCACAGCTTAGTAAAAGAACCCCTTAGTGGAGAAGCTCCACTGCAGTTGATAGATCTAATATCTATTCTATCAGGCAAGAAAGCTCATGATCAAAGGACTCTCTCTCATATTAAGTTTTCCTTCATATAGGGGAGTACATTTTAGGAGTTTGTTGAATAGTTCTTTTTCTTATCTAGCAGTTCAACATTGGAATATGCTTCTGATATTTGTAAAACAATTATCCTCTTACGCTTTATTTCGTAAACATTTGAAAGCTATATTATTTCAGAAATATTTAAAAGCAGCTTAAGCGGTATTCAATTTATTTTTCTTTTTGATTATAATGTTTTCCTGGATATAGTCCTGCTTATAATCGAATGAGAAAAACGCCCAAGTTCCGACCTAAATCGGGAGATGGACGTTTATCTCACAAAAATGAATAAAGCAGTATAATCGAAAGCCGATTTTTGGACGTTTTCAACTGCAATCCGTCACGGATGCGGACAAAGTTTATGGGGGCGTGTCAGAGGTGTGGCGAAGGCGGAACTTGGGCGTGGTTATCTGCCGAACAGAGATGGGCGCATTTCACCGATAATGGGAAAAAAGTATGCGTTTTTAGCTAGAATTTAGGACACTTTTCCTGGACCCTGTTTTTTCACGAATAAGGCCCCAAAAAGTGCCCTAAATGACCAGATGACCACTGGAGGGAATCGGGGATGACCTCCCCTGACTCCCCCAGTGGTCACTAACCCCCTCCCACCACAAAAAATGAAGTTTCTCAACTTTTTATTTTCACCCTCAAATGTCATACCCAGCTCCCTGGCAGCAGTATGCAGGTCACTGGAGGAGTTGTTAGGGGGTGCAGTGGACTTCAGGCAGGTGGACCCAGGCCCATCTCCCCTACCTGTTACAATTGTGCTGCTTAATGCTTATTAGTCGTCCAACCCCCCAAACCCACTGTACCCACATGTAGGTGCCCCCCTTCACCCCTTAGGGCTATAGTAATGGTGTAGACTTGTGGGCAGTGGGTTTTGAGGGGGATTTGGGGGGCTCAACACACAAGGGAAGGGTGCTATGCACCTGGGAGCTCTTTTACCTTTTTGTTTGTTTTTGTAAAAGTGCCCCCTAGGGTGCCCGGTTGGTGTCCTGGCATGTGAGGGGGACCAGTGCACTATGAATCCTGGCCCCTCCCACGAACAAATGCCTTGGATGTATTCGTTTTTGAGCTGGGCGCTTTCATTTTCCATTATCGCTGAAAAACAAAAACGCCCAGCTCACACATCGTTGAATAAAACATGGGCGTCTATTTTTTCCCAAAATACGGTTCGGTCCGCCACTTCACGGACCCGTTCTTGGAGATTAACGCCCATGGAGATAGGCGTTTTCGTTCAATTATGCCCCTCAGTGTGTGTTATTATGCTTCTTTGTTAGCCGCATAAAACCAGAGATGGGATTGGCTGCCTATAAGTTCTGTGATTATGATTATGAAGAGTCAAGGGTTCCCAGTTTGGTCCACCACTGTCCCCTGAGGCATAGAGTGTTATAAAAGGAAAGATGGAAAGATCAGCATGGTCCCATCCTCAGCAGAGAGAGACAAAGAGGTGAAGAGTGAAGCTGCTAAAGCCCACTGTCTTCATTGGGAAAGGATTGGAAGCTGGAGAGTAGTGGATCTGGTGAGTGCTTGGTCCCAAATTTTTAGAAAGAGAAAGCATTGTTTTTAAGATGTAGGTTTTAAGGAGTTGATATTCAGTGTCTATATTCCTATCTAGACAAGCCCCACTGACTGGGTACACACCTGGATTTACAGTGGCATTATCTGGATGAGTCTGGTCAAACTTCCACAACATTATCCAGGTGTGGTCCAGAGGCAGAGCTTTGGTGAAGTGTAGTTACCCAATTAGTGGTGATGTTCAGTCAGCTAACTAGGGGTTCTTTTAGTAAGGTGCACCGAAAAATGGCCTGCGCTGTTGTAGACGTGTGTATTGGACACAAGCAGGTCCATTTTTTAGCGTGTCTAAAAAAAGGGCCTTTTTCTTTTTTGGCCGAAAATGGATGTGCAGCAAAATGAAAATTAACAGATTTATATTTTTGGGCTTGTGATGTTAACACTTATAGTCATTTATTTTTTTCTTCCGAAGACCTCAAGCTCTGAAAAACGCATATTTAAGAGCACATTTCACGCAGAGAGAATTATTATTGCGGAAGACACTAGATTCAGCGTCAGATCATATGACGTGTATTACCATATTCCAATGTGACAAGGGATATAGTGAGATCATTTAAAAATCATTGGCATATCCTTCAGTTATTCCCAGGATTTGAACAACATCCTATAACAGCATATAGACGAAGTAAGACGATAGGAGAAATGTTGGCAGGTCAAAGATATAACACAACAGTCCCTATGACAATGAGAGGGGAACAAGGAACATGTGGCTTATGTCAATGGTGCCCTTTGGCAATAACAGGGTATTAATGGACTGATCCAAAGTTGAATTACACAATCCGAGCAAAAGGGAAGGTGTTGTGCAACTCTAAATAGGTGGTATACTTACTAGAATGCCCATGCCATTTATACTATATAGGACTGAGCAGTAGAGCCATTAAACTTAGGCTTAATGAACATAAAAGCCATATTAATACTGAGAACCTACAAGCACTGATAGTGAGCCACTGGATAGAGAATCAACATAGTTGGAATGACATCAGATGGCGTATCATTGATACTATATATGAAGGGTGGGAGAGAGGCAATGTAGAACTGAGATTAAATTATAGCGAAAAATTTTGGATATTCACATTACAGACAATAGCCCCGCTAGGACTAAATGCTGAGCTAGAATGGATGACGTTGATTTGAGGGTGTATACTGAGGGGTGGGGAACCTAACAATGAATGATATATAACAGCTGTAAAAAAATGCCGCCGCCATCTTGCATCGGTAAAGACAGTGATAACACTGAGACAGTTGGTAGCAAGGAGATTGAAGCTAAGTAAATTTGTTAGCAAAGAATATCATGCGAAGCATTATTGTAATAATATATTTTGTGCAGGGGACATAACCATGAAGCAGCCAAACAGCGAAACATGGTGTCGTGTCGGACAAGAGATCCCCTTGACAAGAGATTAACCTAAGCTAAGTGCTTTTTGAAGTACCAACCTATATTAAATGTTTATGCTTGAAAGCTATAAAACAAATTCATATTTGAAGGTTGAATGAAACTCTTTAAAAAAACAAAAAAGATATAAAAAAAACTAAATGAAAAATTACATTTGAAGACCAGTGACGAGTGGAGAGCGGTGTAAAAAAATGTTATGTACACCATGGCTCTGTAAAACAGGTCTTCGGAAGAAAAAAATAGATGACTATCCTGCTTATAATCGAAAGAGAAAAATGCCTATATTGCGACCCAAATCGGGAGATGGGCATCTTTCTCCCGTGGGCGCCCAAATCGGTATAATCGAAAGCGGATTTTGGGCGTTTCCAACTGCAATCCGTCGCGGAAATGGGTAAAGTTGACGGGGGCATGTTGGAGGCGTGGTGAAGGCGGAACTGGGGCGTGGTTATCGGCTGAGGAGAGATGGGCGTCTTTAGCTGATAATTGAAAAAAAGGCGTTTTTACTGCGATTTTGGGTCACTTTTTTTGGACCCTTTTTTTTCAAGAACAGGTCCCCAAATTGCCCCAACTGACCAGATGATCACTGGAGGGAATCGGGGGTGACCTCCCCGGACTCCTCCAGTGGTCACTAACCCCCTCCCACCAAAAAGACCCCACTTTAAAAAGGTAGTGGCCATTTTTGTAAGCTAGTTTTAGATCCCTTTCACGTGTTAGCCACGTTACAGAACTTAGTTCTTACCTTGAATGTTGCTGAAAGAGGGCATTGTACACCATTCTGCCAGCTCGGACCTACTGCTCATCTCAGTACCAGGGAGACTCGTTGCCAGTGGGGCACAACCTCTGATCTGCAGTTAACTGTGAGTAAGCGTGCTTATTCCAATAAAGGACGTTTTTGGAGAGATTAGTCTTCAGGTGTCAACCGGTGTGCCAATGTTATATAGCAGCAACAAGTCCTAGAGGCCTGCGTGTATGCAGGTCCCTGGAACACTTTTAGTGGGTACCGCAGTGCACTTCAGCCAGGTGGACCCAGGCCCATCCCCCCCGCTACCTGTAACACTTGTGCTGGTAAATGGGAGGCCTCCAAAACCCACTGTACCCAGGTACCCCCTTCACCCCTAAGAGCTATGGTAGTGTTGTACATTTGTGGGTAGTGGGTTTTGGGGGAGGGGGGTTGGGTGCTCAGCACCCGTGGTAAGGGAGCTATGCATGTGGGAGCGTTGTCTGAAGTCCACTGCACTGACCTCTAGGGTGTCCAGTTGGTGTCCTGGCATGTCGGGGGGCAAGTGTACTACGAATCATGGCCCCTCCCATGACCAAATGGCTTGGATTAGAACGTTTTTGAGCTGGGCGTTTTTAGTTTCCATTATCGCTAAAAAAAACAAACGCCCAGCTGAAAACATAGACGCCCAAGGAGATATGCGTTCGCGTTCGATTATGCCCCTCCACAAGTGTTAACATCACAAGCGTGAAAATATAAATCTGTTAATCTGTTAAGCTTGTGCTGTTATGGTTTGGTAAGGTTATGAGTGTGGTTTTGCACAAGTTTGTGTATAGTGTTTTGCAGTGGAGAGATTGTGTGTTGGCCTTACTGAGGTGGCACCAAAATATCAGAAAGGGTTTTAGAGCCTAAATCATGACACACTACCTCTTGAAGGATCTACATATAGAGCTTATGCATTTCTACGGTCTACACTTGCATGGTATGGGAAAGGGGGTGGTGAAATTCTACTGGACAGGAAGAGGCAGTTCCGGATAAGGAGGAAGGAAGGAAGGAAGGAAGGAAGGAAGGAAGGAAGGAAGGAAGGAAGGGATAAAGAGCTGGCTTTTTTGGGTATATCCATAATGAAGGAGCATATTCATTATGGTCATTCCCAAAAAAGCTAGCTCTTTCTCCCTTCTTTCCTTCCTCCATATTAGCATATTAATTTGCATATACAGTATATATGGTTCGTCCTCCTCCCCTATCCCGCTCTCTGTTGGAGTTCCTCAGGGATCTGTCCTTGGGCCCCTCCTCTTTTCAATCTACACCTCTTCCTTAGGCTCCCTGATCTCATCTCATGGTTTCCACTATCATCTTTATGCTGACGACACCCAGCTGTATCTCTCCACACCAGACATCACTGCGGAAACTCAGGCCAAAGTATTGGCCTGCTTATCCGACATTGCTGCCTGGATGTCCAACCGCCACCTGAAACTGAACATGGCCAAGACTGAACTTATTGTTTTTCCACCCAAACCCACTTCTCCTCTCCCTTCACTCTCTATCTCAGTTGATAACACCCTCATCATCCCCGTCTCATCTGCCCGCAACCTCGGTGTCATCTTCGACTCCTCCCTCTCCTTCTCTGCGCATATCCAGCAGATAGCCACGACCTGTCGCTTCTTCCTCTACAACATTAGCAAAATTCGCCCCTTCCTCTCTGAGCACACCACCCGAACTCTCATCCACTCTCTCATTACCTCTCGCCTTGACTACTGCAACCTACTCCTCACCGGCCCCCCACTTAGCCACCTATCCCCCCTTCAGTCCATCCAGAACTCTGCCGCATGTCTTATCTTCCGCCTTGACCGATATACTCATATCACCCCTCTCCTCAAGTCACTTCACTGGCTTCCGATCAGATACCGCATACAGTTCAAGCTTCTCCTACTAACCTACAAATGCACTCGATCTGCAGCCCCTCCTTACCTCTCTACCCTCATCTCCCCTTACGTCCCTACCCGTAACCTCCGCTCTCAAGACAAATCCCTCCTTTCAGTACCCTTCTCCACCACTGCCAACTCTAGGCTCCGCCCTTTCTGCCTCGCCTCACCTCATGCTCGGAACAAACTCCCTGAGCCCATACGCCAGGCCCCCTCCCTACCCATCTTCAAATCATTGCTCAAAGCCCACCTCTTCAATGTCGCTTTCAGCACCTAATTACAACACCTCTACTCAGGAAATCTAGACTACCCCAACTTGACATTTTGTCCTTTAGATTGTAAGCTCTTCTGAGCAGGGACCGTCCTTAGTTATTAATTTGTACAGCGCTGCGTAACCCTAGTAGCACTCTTGAAATGTTAAGTAGTAGTAGTAGTATATATATATATATATATATATATATATATATATATATATATATATATATATATATATATATATATATATGCAAATGAATATGCTAAAATGCCCTGCCCCATCATTTGCCCCCCACAAATGAAACAGTCAAACTACGCTCATGCCCTTTTCCCCTTTCTCCTTTCTCCAACACTATTGCAGGACCTTCCATGAAAAATACTCAGTTTTTACAGTACCTAGACATACCATGTTTTTCCATGTTTAAGTTTTTTTTTTAACTAGATCTGATTCCAAACTGGCTAAATAAGTCCTAAAACCCTTCAGAGTTACGGTAGAATCTTGGAGTCCTTTACTATAATTGATGAACAAATATAAGTTATAAATAAACATAACAGATTCTGAAGAGAAGAATGCATTGCATTCTAACTAACTCACAAAGATACAGCTGAATGTATTATCATGTCCGTCATCAATCAAGTCTCTTCAATGTTCATCCCATCTCTCTTCCCTGTTATTAGGTATTCTATGACCCCAGTATGATTCTTTTATAGATAGTTCTATAAAATACAATGCAAAACAATAGTGGAGCACAAATGAAACAGACAACTTGCTGAATAGATCTTGAATAACAGTGACAGCTGTGTTTTGACAATGGCTACATCAGAGAACTATCTCACTATATATAATTTTTTATTAAGCAATATATATCTATATCAATATCTATATATCTATATCTATCATAAGAACCTAAGAGTAGCCATACTGGGTCAGACTAATGGTCCAGTATCCTGTTTTCCAAACAGTGGCTAAGCCAGGTCATAAGTACCTGGCAGAAATTTATCTATATCTATAGTCATATTCAGGAGAATGCCAGTGCCCCATGAATCTGTCTCCAAGATTGCTTTACCATGAAGAGCAGGGGTTCTCGAAACAACGAGTTCACCAGTAGATTCTAGACAAGGAATTCCCAGGATGGAGGGGAGGAGAGGAGAGACCTTATAATATTCATATTGACCTTATTAATATTTATATTAACCGTATTAATATTAATTTCAATATTAATATTGGAATTAATACTCAATATGGTGCTTGCTCACACTTCTCATCAAAATATCCGTAAAGAACAAAGATGGATACACAGATTACAAGCTTTGAGTCCCATAGGGTTAAATACAAGAGTAGACTGGAAGGTTTTCTTCTAGCTTAAGGGATAGTCTAGCTCTTTAAATAGCAAAGAGCATATGATTGGATAGCCATTGACGGCGTCATGTTAAATAGCGTCCACCATCTTGAAAGGCAGGACACTGCATCTGTTTAGTACAGGAAGGTCTCAAGTAAGTTTCCAAGCAGTTGGTGTATGACTTTCTCTACCCTCTTTAGTATAGTAATAGTCTGCTTGTTATATATTTTTAGAGATAGACGGTACTGCTCCTTAAGAAGCTGTTGGCGAAACGGGAGCTCGCTGTAGGGCGTACCTGGAGTCCTGTATGAGAAAGCAGCAGTAGATAAGTGTATTTTTTAAGTAATATGAAGTAAAGTGACATTACTAAGGATGCTCATGGTAGGCGAAACTTTGCATAGTAAAGTAATCAAAGTGCCTCCAAACGAGTCAGTGAGCCTATAAATTTAAAAAGATTGGCTCACTGAGCGTCTGAAGCCTTTTCCTCTGTAGTAAGATAATAGAGGGAAGTTGTCTTGCTTTTTGAGAATATTTTAATATTCATATTGGGCTATTTTGGGGAGCTGCTTTTGGGCCCAAAAATATTTGGTCACCTGACAACTCTGGCTGTAATAATCCTTTAAACTTCTACAAGTCTTTCTTCTCGAAGCCTCTGTTTACTTTTTCGGTTGACTCGTTGCTTTAGGGTCTATTCACTACCCAAGAATTTCAGCCTGTGGAACACCTTTCTCTTGGGTGGTATTCCCTGCCCCAAGGGATTTCATCCACTTGTCCTAAGAGGCTCTGTTCTCTGCGCCTAGCTGGCTGCTGGAGGTACCTTCTGTGTGATACTTCCTGCTACTACCTTCCCCCCATGTATTCTGCTTTGCCTGATTACAGGGAGTTCCTTGGAAGTAGACAGAGAAGCAAGCAGGTAAGGATATATTACTGAAAGTTTTCCATTTAACTTTCCTGGGAATAGAGGGTCTCCCAAGTGATAAGGTTTAAATCCTAATCTCTCTGCTCTCAGGGGTTTTGGCCCGGGGGGGGAGGGGGGGGGGGGCTTGATCAGATCCTTAAAATCTTTGCAGGTGGTAGGAAGAAGGAGGATCAGGATCATGGAGGAGAGAAGGAGATCAGAGGTGGGTGAGGGCACCTGCTTCAATTTATGTGGTCCCTAGCCAATATTCAAGTAGTTCCCGCCTAAAGATATTTTGTAGGTTCCAACTGAATGTCTGCTCAGGCGGCCAGCACATCAGTGGCATAGACAGAAGGCAATTTTGGGGTGGTCCAACAGGTTGGATGGGTGGGCAATAGAGAAAAATCTGATGCATCCATGCCCTGCTCCTGTCTCTACCCCTACTGCACATGTACCCCACTCAGAATAATTTCAATGAAGGTAGCAGTGCTGGCTTCAGTGGCTGCAGGCCATGTGGAGGGCTAGGAGAAGTAAAAAAGAGTGCACTCTTCATTTTCCATTGAGCCACAGTCCTCCAACACACATATGCATCCCCCAAATATTCTGCATCCACAGAACCCCCTGGCCCTCCCCCAACAGTGGATGTACAGCAGACCTAGGACATTTCCCTATAAAACATACCATACAAAAATGTATGCTTCTAGTGTTATCTCAGTAACAGGCATATTGTAAAGTAATAAAAAAAATCTAGAAAACAAAGTTACCCAGAACCTAGAGCAAATCTACCATGCCAGCATTAACCTGCAAAACAAGGATTCTACCTATGATATTTTAGGGCCCTAAATATTACAGTGGGGCCCTAAAATATCAATACTTCTATCTAGAAAACTGAACAAGCCAAATTATTAAAGAATACAACATAGGAACTTCATGCTAACAGAACACTTTAGCCACACACAAAGAACACAAATGGAGGAGTGGCCTAGTGGCCTAGTGGCCTGGGTGGTGGACTTTGGTCCTGGGGAACTGAGGAACTGAGTTTGATTCCCGGCACAGGCAGCTCCTTGTGACTCTGGGCAAGTAACTTAACCCTCCATTGCCTGCCTCATTGAGCCTGCCATGAGTGGGAAAGCGCGGGGTACAAATGTAACAAAAATAAAAAAATAAAAATACAGAATAAGTGACCACAATCCATAAACACATTAAATCAAAATCCCAAGAGGCCAGACCTTGCAGGCAGCACAGCACCAGAGAAATAGAAAAAGAAGCGTTTTCTCCTGCATTGTGCAAAATATATAATGATAGCACATGCCAAAGTTGGTGTTGTATGTGTGGTGGTGGTGGTGGGGGTTACAACTAGGGTAACTGCCCTTGGCCCCCTGGTCAGAGAGAACCCTAGTCCTGCCGGAAGCTGACAGAGGTGCAGTCTGGTTGTAAACTTTGGGGTCCCCTAACAAATTTCTGCCTTGGGTCCCAGCCATATCTAACACCAGCTCTGGCAGAATGTACATGTCAAATCTGGCTTATTCTAATCACAATAGACAAATAAAACTATTTTTCTACCTTTTGCTGTCTGGTCATTTTATTTTTCAAATCATATTGGTCCCAGGCTCTGGTTTCTGCTTCCCTCTGTCTTCTCTTAACTCACTCACCAAGGTCTCCTTTCTATTTGACATTTATACCCTCTCCATGTCCACTATCCATCTTCTTCCATCTCTGTGCCTCTATCTTCCTCCATGTTCAGTAT
Organism: Microcaecilia unicolor; assembly: GCF_901765095.1. Taxonomy (NCBI): domain Eukaryota; kingdom Metazoa; phylum Chordata; class Amphibia; order Gymnophiona; family Siphonopidae; genus Microcaecilia; species Microcaecilia unicolor. The sequence continues at coordinate 265,890,731 of NC_044035.1, read as the reverse complement.
CTCCCTTTCTCTGTGTCCCTATTTTTACTTGTCCATCTTCTCCCATCTCTTCCTCCCCCATGCTTATATATATCTCTCTCTTCTCCGACCCTACCCCATCCAGCTTCTTTACCTCTCACTCTCTCCCCCCTTTCCAGCATCTGGTTTGCTTGCTTGATTGCCTGCCTGCACTCCATCCCTCCTGCTGTGGGTTCAATATTTGATCCCCTCTTCCTTTATCCCCTTGGTCTGACATCTCTGTTTCCCTTCCCTCCACATTTGTGCTGTTCCAGCAGCTCTCTTCCTTCACTCCCTTCCCTCCAGCCCCCTTCTCCTCTTCTTCACACAAGTCCAGCAGCTTTTCCCCTTCCCTCCATCTCCCTCCTCTTCCTCCCACATCCAGCAGTTCTTTCCCCCAGTCCCCCTCCTCTTCCTCCCACGTCCAGCAGCTCTCTCCCTTCCCTCCAGCTTCCTTCCTCTTCTTCCTCCCACAAGTCTAGAAGCCCCTTCAGCCCCCTCTCCCTTCTTTCTAGCCCCCTCCTCTCCCTGCAAGTCCAGCAGACCTCTCCCTTCCTTCCAGCCGCCTCCCTGATCTCCCCCCTCCGCACCACTGCTGCAGTGCCTGCAGCTTTCAATTTCAGGCCATCACTGGCAGCAATTCACAAAAGCACATCAGGGCCTTCCCTCTGCCATGTCCAGCCCTCGCATAAACAGAAAGTTGCCTCAGAGAGGACCAGACGCTGCAGAGGGAAGGCCCTGAAGTGCCTGTGTGAATTGGTACCAGCAATGGCCTGAAAATGAAAACTGCAGGCATAGCGGCAGGGGTGGGGCAGGCAGGAAAAGGCAATGATCCTGGATGGCCGGACCTGCAGGAGATGTGATGATGCCAGACCTGTGGGAGAGAAGGCAGATGATGTTAGATTGGGATAGCTAGGATGGGCCTTGGGCAGATAGATGCAGAGAGAAGATGCAATAATGCCTGACCTGTGGGAGGGAAGGCAGAAAGGGATGTTAGATTGGGGTAGCTAGGGTGGGCCTTGGGCAAATGCGGGTGGGCCTGGGCCTACCCAGGCCCACCCGTGACTATGCCCCTGCAGCACATGCACAAATTGTCTCTCATATTCAATGCTAGTGCCCAGACATGACCCGACATTGAATATCCAAGGCTAATTCTGCATATTCTGAATATTGACTGACCACTTTTTAAGCTTCTAAATTTAGGATTTTAGTGAAATTTTGAGTGCAAATTAAGGCAGCCAGCCCTAGTAAATTTTTTAAGAGGCTGATTTATGAGAATAACTCTCAAAGTTAGGAGCATAAATCTTTTGAATATTAGGCCCTAGTTACGTCTATTTTCTTGGAAGAGAAACTCAATTTCCAGTTTCATTTTTGTGTTGTTATTTTTTAAGTGAAATTCAGGTTGTGATTACTGATAGATAACTGTGAGCTAGAGTACATTAAAAAGCAATCCATGGATCGTTTTAAGGAAGAAACGTGGATATCCAACTGTTTTCCTGTAGATATTATCTGAAGAATTAACACTATGTCTGACCTGCTTCTGGGAGATAAGACTGAAATGTCTAATGTCAGGTGCTGTGGCATCAGTCTTGCACCAGACTTTGCTACAGAGGATGCAAAGGTCTATCAGAGTTTCATCACGCAGACAAACTCAGTGCTGAAATAAGGGTCAAAAACCAAGTTCAAGTGACACCTTTTTATTGGACTAACTTAACGTGTCTTTGACAGGCTTTCAAGACTTATTCTCTCTTCACCAGGTCGATGAAGAAACAATGCAGTTATACTGGGTTTAAATAAGAATGAAAAGGTGTCATTCGAACTCCTAAATGGACTAACACGGAATCAGAATTCTAAAGTCAGTGCTTAAATCATTGCGAGGGTCCTTTTAAAAAAGACATGCTAGTGTTTGTAGCGCATACTAAAAATAAACACGCGCTTATTTGGTTTTTGACCTAGGGTTACCATATGTCCGGATTTACCAGGAAATGTCCTCTTTTTGAGGGCATGTCCGGACAACAGGGCGGGTTTTGCCAATCTGCCCGTTTCTCCGGATTTCTGGACAAATGGGCAGGCTGGTGGGCTGGCCGTCCTATAGGATGGCCCGCCCGCCAGCCTGCCCGTTTGTCCAGAAATCCGGACAAACGGGCAGATTGCTAGCCTCCCTCCCCTTACTTACTAGTGCCCTGGTCCGCCTTCGGGGCAGGAAAGAGCCCCATGTTTCCTGCCCATAGCGGTGCCCCGCATGCATCCTTCCTGTTGGTGATCCTCGGCACCGTTTCAAAATCGCCACTGAGAGTTGAAGTGACCTCGCGAGACTTCAACTCTCGGCTGCCATTTTGAATTGGTGCCGAGATCACCAACAGGAAGGATGCATGCAGGGCAGTGCTCCGGGCAGGAAAGAGGGGGCTCTTTCCTGCCCGAAGAGGTCACTAGACCACCAGGGCAGTAGTAAGGTAAGGGGAGGGGGGTAATGGGGAGGGGGGCGATGGGGTATGTGACAAGGGGAGGGGAAAATGTGACAGGGGGCGGAGCGAGGGTGTGAAAGGGGACGGGGCGGCGTGTGAAAGGGGCAGGGTGGGTGTGTGGTGGCGGCGGGGTATGCGTCTTCCTTTTTGGGGGACAAAATATGGTAACCCTATTTTTGTTGGATTATTTGTAGTAAATAATTAGCAGATTTTAGTACACACAGCTTCAGCTTTAGAAATGTTAATTTCTTTCTTCATCTCTCTCTCATTCACCCCTGAATAATTCACTGCTGAGTCACTTTAAAGTTGAAGTAACAAAACATCTGTTTACTCACAGTTTGCAGTTAGATTATAATCAGACAGGCTTATATATACATATTACTATACATTTGTATTATCAGCTCCTTCCATGTGCTTAGATGGTAATGGATGCTCACACCACCATAGATCCTCTCAGGTTAGGAGAGATCATGAGCTCCATGTGCTCCATGTGCTCCATGTGCTGCATCTAACCCCCACAGGAAGTTGCATAGCTGTGTGACCTCTCTAAGTAATTCACATCAGAGGTCACAGAGCAATCACAGAGAAATAATAGGTGACAGGCAATGCATGTAAAATACAATAAATTCCAACAAACCCCTTCTCATGCATAACTGTCATGCAATTATTTATTCATACAAAGTCCAAGCTTTATACGCAGATTCACAAAATGTTCTCTGGGTAACGGTTTGGTCATGATGTCAGCTGTCATCTCACTGGTGTGACAATAGTGTAGACTGATGACCCCTTCTTTTGCCAACTCTCGCACGTTGTGGTATTTCGTTGCGATGTGCTTGGTGCGTGACTGAACCTTGTCATTCTGTGACAGTCGGATGCAGCTCTGATTATCTTCCATTATCTGGATTGGTCTCTGTTCAGCTATACCAAAATCCAGCATAAGTTTTTCAATCCACATCAGTTCTCTGCACGCTTCCGATACAGCCACGTATTCAGCTTCTGTAGAAGACAAACTCACAATACTTTGTTTATGACTGGCCCATGAAATTTGTACATTTCCATACATAAACACATATCCACTTGTGGATTTATAATTAGAATGATCCCCTGCCCAATCTGAATCACAGTAACATATTAGTTTTGGATTACTATTGGCTGAAATCTTTAATTTACAATCAATGGTACCCTTTAAATACCTTACCATCCTTTTAACTGCAGTCCAATCTGATTTGGTAGGTGAGCTGACCCTTCTGCTCAAAATTCCTACTGCATTTGCTATATCAGCCCTGTATGTGGTAGCTAGATATAAAAGCTTACCTATGGCTGATCTATATTGGATGTTATCTGGTAAAGGTTCTCTTACTGTTTCATCCTTCAGAAAATCAGTGATCATGGGAGTGCTTACAACTTGGGCATCTTGCATACCTAAACTTTCAATAAGCTCATTTATTTTCTGCTTCTGGCTTAGAAGATAAGAACCATCATTTTGTTTCTCAATTTCTATACCAAGATAGTATGTCACATTACCAAGTTCTTTTATCTCAACATTCTGGTTTAAACACTTTACAATGTCCTTGTACTCTTGCTCACTTTCGCTTGCAATGAGCAGATCATCAACAAAAGCTAAAATGTATGCATATTGTCCATTTGTGCACCTAGTGTACAAACATTTATCTGCTTCACCTTGCTTAAATCCTAAATTTGTCAATATTTCATGCAATTTATCATTCCAACATTTTGCACTTTGCTTTAATCCATAAAGACCTTTGTTTAATTTACACACTAGCTGTCTTTGTTTTGTATTTATGAAACCTGTTGGTTGTTCCATGTACAAGTCTTCAGTTATATCTCCGTGAAGAAACGCTGTTTTCACATCAATGTGTTTGACTTGCATGCCTTTTGAGACTGCAATGCTCAGAAGTGTTCTGATTGTCGTGTGTTTCACTACAGGTGCAAACACTTCATCAAAATCTTCTCCATATTTTTGAAGATATCCCTTTGCCACTAATCTGGCTTTATACCTTTCCACTTTTCCTTGTGCATTCCTTTTTAACTTGAATACCCATTTGCATCCTATAGCTTTCTTGCCAGGAGGTAATTTTGTAAGAATCCAAGTATTATTTTTATCCAATGCATCAATTTCTTCTTGTGCAGCTTTATGCCATTCAGCAGCTTCTTCTGCTGACATTTTCTCAATCTCATCCCATGTTAAGGGCTCTTGAGCTTCTGCTGACTTTGTTAGGTAAGACAGTCTTGGGGGTGGAACACCTTTGTTTTCCCTGGATGAGCGTCTGACAACAGGTTGGTCTGACCTTTCCGCATCCTCTAAATCTGAGAGTTCTTCTCCAATTGATTCCCCTTCTCCAACTGTACTGTCTTCTTCAATGATCCTTTCTGTGTCTGTTTCCTCTGCCTGTTCCTCGTTAGATACAGATGAGTTGCTTTCAGACATCTGCCTTGGTATGGCATTTATATACACTGGCATGTCTATTATGGTTCTAGTTTCATATTCTGGATGATAAGGCTCATCTGGGATAATCCAGCCTTTATCAACCCTTTTGTTTTCATCAAAATATGTAACATGTCTTATGCCAACAATGCCAGTTTTCAGATTCAAAATTCTATATCCTTTGTGTCCTGGAGCATAGCCAACTAAAATGCCCCTTTCTGTTGTGGAATCCAGCTTACGCCTTCTTTGCTTTGGTATATGAGCATATGCTGTACTTCCAAATGTTCTTATGTGTGACAGGTTTGGCTTCCTACCATGCCATGTCTCATGTGGTGTGCGCTCAGCGCCTTTAGTTGGCATTCTGTTTTGTAGGTACACTGCTGTGAGAATTGCTTCCCCCCATAGTCTTTTAGGGAGATTGCTATCTGACAGCATACATCTGGTCATTTCCACAAGTGACCTAAATTTTCTCTCTGCAACAGAATTTTGCTCTGGTGTATAAGCTACTGTTGTGATATGCTGAATGCCTTCTTGTTCTAGAAATGTGCGCATGCTTTGTGAAGTGAACTCACCACCATTGTCAGTCTGAAGAACCTTTGGTTTTCTTTCAAATTTATTGCTCACCATGGCTACGTATTTCTTCAGCATGTCTGTGACTTGACTTTTCTCTTTCAGCAAATAGGCCACACAATATCTAGAGAAATCATCCAAGAATATTAGCACAAATCTGTTATTTCCCAATGATGGGATATTAAACGGTCCACATAAGTCACTGTGTATTAAGTCCAGCACTTTATTACTCCTATTTCCTGTGTATGCAGGAAATTAGGGTCTCACACCTTTTTGAGTAACACAGTCTATGCATTTCTCCATTTTACCAGCATCTGCACTTATCTGAATGCCGGTGGCCAGTTGCTTACTGTAAAGATCCTGGATCACCTTAGAATCACGATGTCCCAGGCGGCGGTGCCAGATTTCCAGACTACATTTACCATCATTCTTCCTTACTTGCGCCATATGTGAGGCTTCACCTGAAATGTTCAGCTTATAAACATCATTATGCATAAAAGCTTCAGCATACACTTCATCATTTTTAGAGATTGTGCACTTACTGTTTTCAAAATGAATCGCAAATCCCTTCTTATCTAATGTAGATACACTAAGCATATTGCAAACTGCTTGGGGAATATACAAGACATCACTTACAGGAATTTCTTTAACTTCATTAGACACTTTGCATTTTAAGAATCCAATACCTTTTGCTTGGATCTTAGCAGTCCCTGCGTTTGCAGTTTTAAGAATACCTTCCTCTGGACACATTTCCTGAAAGAAATCCTTACAATTGGTTAAATGGCATGTGCTCCCTGAATCCAAAATCCAAGTACTTTCATTTGAATTATTATTTACCATAGTCAAAGATTTTTCTGCCATTAGAAAACCCTTGTGTTTATCTTTGTCCTTCATACATTTCCTGGTTTGAAAATTCTTTAGTTCCATTGGCTTAGGTGAGCTAGAGGGAGTGTTTTGTGTTTCCTTACACCATTTAGATACATGTCCCTCCTTTCCACATGAGTAGCAAATCAGCTTGCCCTTGGGTGGAGTTTTCCCATAGCTCCGCCTTCCTCTGTTCTTTGCCAAGAAATTTGTTTCATTTCTCTCTGACTTGCTTTGAGAACACATCTCCTCAGAATCATTTATTATGCATTCCTGCCTTAGTTTTGATGTTGTCTGTTCAAAAGATTGCCCTTCAATGGCCTCATTTACAGACCTAAAAACATCAAACTTCTTTGATAGTGAGGTAAAAAGAAATGCTCTTTTCAATGCATCACACATGGGAATTCCAGAAAGTTCTAACTTTTGAAATGAAGACATAAGATGCATAATGTGATCATTACATTCACTTTTATCCCTTAATTTGGTTTCATTCAACTCTGCCAGCCAAATTGGTTGCTGCTTTGCATATGTAGTTGCATACATAGTTCTCAGTTTATATAAAATGTCCTTTGGTGTATCTTTTCCCTCCACTAATATGGCTTGTTTCTCTGAGAGAGCTTCCAAAAGCATGCACTTCACATAATAGTTTGCATTGTCCCATTCAGCCATATTTTCAGCTGTTCTGTCTTGGTCTAAGCATATATTTAATCTTTTTGCTCGAAGGAGACATATGAATCTTAGTTCCCACTGCTGATAATTAAACTCAGTTAATTTAGGCACCTTGAGAGAATAGAACAATGGTGAATTTCTTCCCTCAGCCATTTTCTTAGCCTTCTGTCTGCTGTGTGGGGGGAGAGAGAGACAGACTGAATTTTTCCTTTAAAACTTAAGAGAAAAAATGTGGCCTTTTTTTCTGCCTGGTAATATTTCTCTTCTTTTTCAATTCCTGGCCCTGGGCCCATAACCCTTTTGTTGGATTATTTGTAGTAAATAATTAGCAGATTTTAGTACACACAGCTTCAGCTTTAGAAATGTTAATTTCTTTCTTCATCTCTCTCTCATTCACCCCTGAATAATTCACTGCTGAGTCACTTTAAAGTTGAAGTAACAAAACATCTGTTTACTCACAGTTTGCAGTTAGATTATAATCAGACAGGCTTATATATACATATTACTATACATTTGTATTATCAGCTCCTTCCATGTGCTTAGATGGTAATGGATGCTCACACCACCATAGATCCTCTCAGGTTAGGAGAGATCATGAGCTCCATGTGCTCCATGTGCTCCATGTGCTGCATCTAACCCCCACAGGAAGTTGCATAGCTGTGTGACCTCTCTAAGTAATTCACATCAGAGGTCACAGAGCAATCACAGAGAAATAATAGGTGACAGGCAATGCATGTAAAATACAATAAATTCCAACAATTTTGACTCTTATTTCAGCACTGAGTGTGTCTGTGTGATGAAACTCTGATAGACTTTTGCATCCTCTGTAGCAAAGTCTGGTGCCACAGCATCTGATGTTAGATATTTCAGTCTTATCTCCCAGAAGCAGGTCAGACATAATGTTAACTCTTCAGGTAGTATCTGCAGGAGAACAGGAATATATGGGTTTCTGTAGTCTTTAGCACGCACAAAAAATGTAATGCATGCTAAAAATGCTAGTTTGCCTTTGTTAAAGATCACCTGATGGATTTGGTATAAAAATTAAGAACAGGCTGAACTGAAACACAAGGCAGCTCACACTTGAGTCTGCAGCAGCTGCCTTAAAGAAATAAACCAAAAAGACAGGGCCAACCTAGGTTAATCAGGAAATTGCTTGTACTAGTTAATGGTGGAGTGACAGCCAACATGGAAATCAAGCCTGAATTCTAAACAACAGTAGGCAGGGCTCACCTTAGCATGTGGGGCTCTATGTGGACCAGTTTTATGGGGACCCCCCCCCCCCCCCCGCTCCGGACATAAGACTTCAAATGAGGTGCCAGGGATTTATTTCTCCTGAAGTCACTTCACTGGCTCCCTATCCGTGTTCATATAAAATTCAAGCTCCTCTTATTGACTTATAAGCACATTCACTCTGTGGCCCCTCACTACCTCTCCACCCTCATCTCTCCTTACACTCCTTCCCAGGAACTCCGTTCACTGGGCAAATCTCTCCTAATTGCACTCTCCTCCATTGCTAACTCCAGACTCCGGTCCTTTTATCTTGCCGCACCTTATGCCTGGAATAGGCTTCCTGAGCCGTTATGTGTAGCTCCATCCCCGGCCGCCTTCAAATCCGGGCTAAAGGCCTACCTGTTTGATGCTGCTTTTGACTCCTAACTTGTCACTTGCTCGTAACCTTTATCTTGTCTTCCTCTCTTCAATAGTCCCCCTTTCCCTATATGTCCTTCTGTCTGTCCTACCCTTATCCTTATTGGTCCCGTCTGTCTGTCCTGATTTAGATTGTAAGCTCTTTTGAGCAGGGACTGTCTTTTCTTCATGTTCAATTGTGATAGCACTATAGAAATGATTTATAGTAGTAGTAGTAGTTATTTAAAGGAATTCTTTAATTGCTGACTACTATTGTAATCTTAATGGTTTTCAAGCTTGGGATACCCTGGATCTAAAGGCAATAAAATAGCACTATATCTCTGAGACAAGAAACCATGGGGTGAGAGGTAGTAAGAGGGAGGCATTGTAAAGGCTGGCCTGCAGTGCAGTGGGAGGAGTATAGAGCATCAGTACTGAGGGGAGAGGTGGAGTCAAAGAGGGAAAGGAAAAAAGAAGTCTTATCTTTTGGTCAGCTGCCAGCTGCAAACCTGATTCGGTTAAGCACCGAGTCTTTTACTAACATGTGGTAAATTTACTGTGTGTTTACCACAAAAATTAACATGTGATAAGTGCAAAACTTGTGCAGTAAATGCAAGGAGTGTGCAAGGAGTGTGGCCACACAGTTAAGGAATGGGCACTATTTTACATATGTGGGATGATAGTGTGGGCTCTCTATGCTATTGGCCCAGGTGTGTAGCGCAGTCCTGGGCACTAACTGTCACAAATTTATTTATTTATTAGTATTTATTAACTGCCATCATGAAGAGATTCACCCAAGGTGGTGTACAGCAGGTACAGTTTAATATAAAACTTGCAATTTTGTTAACAGCATAACGATAGTAAAAATAAACATGAATACAATAAATAAGGTAAACTTGAGGACACTAAATTAAAACCTAATAATAGGATTACCATGAATCAGTTTCTAAAATATACACATTTAACAGCACTGAAATTCAAATAACAGAGAGATAATACAATGTCAGCATATTACTAATACAATGACAGCTGTCTGGGGCAGTGCAACTATTTTGCAGTCCCCCTCCCCTGACACACTCCAAACACTCCTGATGTGTCGATCTCCCCTCCAATCTGGCAACATCCCCTCCCCTCCCCCTCCCCCCGACACACTCCCAACACTCTCGATGTGGCAACCATCCCCTGCCAAACTCCCAATATCCTCGATCTGGCAATTATCCCTCCCCCTGACACACTCCCAACACTCTTGATGTGATAACCACCCCCTGACATACTCCTGATACTCCCAGAACACCTCTCATGACAAGCCCAACCCCCAATCAAAAATGGGACAATGGCATAGCATGGCCTTCTCTTTCCCAAAATCTTGCTCTTTAGACCTTATCATCCTGCCCCAACCAAAGCCCTTACCCCCCATATCACTCTCTATATGTGTAATCCCCCATTATATAGGGATTACTAAACAGATGAGAAACCTATCCCTAGAGTCACGGGAGGGAAGTGGGTTGGAAAGGGGAGTGTTTATGGGAAAGTGCTGAGGGAAATGTTTCTGGTTATTGAATGATAATAGGGATGGAGTTTGGAGTTAATAAATGTTAATGTTGTGGATAGCATGAGGTCTTTGGTTGCCTCTACCCCCGCCATGATCCTTGTGGAGAGGGGGTGTCCTGGATGGGTTGAAGAAACAATAGCTGAACTAAGTGGAGGTTTCTGCCAGTATAAGCATTAACCATGAACGTGGAAGAGTGCTAGTGGCGTACCTAGGGTAGTTGACACCCAGGGCTGGTTATTTTTTAACACCCCCTTCCAAAATCCAGTACTAGGCATACTGAGAATACAAAACACTCAGGACCTATAGAGCAATTCTACCATACCATAAGCAGTAATTTCTATGAGTCACACAAGGAAAAGGAAAGCATCTTAAACACTACAGTGAGCACTAGAACATCAATTCACCTATTGTAAAACGAAACCAGACAGAATAGTATAGATCGTCGATCCTGCACAGTCAATGCCAACTGAAAGCTATGTCTTTTTCACAAACACAGATACACCCTAATCCACTATAGAATAAATAATCATAAACTTTATATTTAGACAAAAATTAAACTGAACCCCCCAAGATGCCAGACTCTGTATACAATGCAACACCACAGAAACAGAAAATGTCCCCTAGTACTGTGCAAAATATAAAGACAGCAGATGTAAATTTGAAAAAACTAACAAATACCAATCACCACTTTACAAATTAACAAATAGAAATAAAACAAATATAAAAAATAAAATAATACCATTTTATTGGACTAATACATTTAGCTTTCAGAGGCCAAAACCTCCTTCCTCAGGCCAATACATTATAGTGCTGTTACAGTATCCTATCCTGACCTGAGGAAGGGGGTTTTGTTCTACAAACGTTGGGCAAAATGTATTAAAATTAGTCCAATAAAAAGATTACCTTATTTCCATTTTCTGTTTATAAACATTTATTAACACAGCTACAATACTACTTTATCCTAAAGCAAAAAAAATACAAAAATATATTTTATTTACAATTTGTTGTCTCTGGTTTCTGCTTTCCTCATCTTCTTTTCACTGTCTTTCTTCCATCCAGCATCTGTCTTCTCTCTCTCCCTGCCATCCAGTGTCTGCCCTCTCTCCCTGCGCCTTCCATCCACATCTGCCCTTTCTCTCCCTTCCATCTAGCGTCTGCCCTCTATCTCTGCCCCTTCCATCCACCATCTGCCCATGTCTGCCCTCTCTCTCTCCCCCTTCTATCCACTGTCTGCTCTTTCTCTCCCTTCCATCCACTGTCTGCTCTTTCTCTCTGCCCCTTTGACCCACCATTTGTCCTCCCTCTCCCATCCATCCAGGGTCTGCCTTCCCTCTCGCTCTCCCTTCCATCCAGAATCTGTCCCCTCTCTCTCTCTCTCTGCCCCCTCTTATCAGCCCCCATTTCTAGCCCCATTATCCCACCTGCCACTAGTTCCAGCCCCACTATCCCAAGAGTCCCAAGCCTCAGCCCCAGCCACTTCTCCCTGTCCCCTTTTCAGTCCCCAGTTTCAGCCCCAGCCCTTTTCTCCCACCAGTCCCAAGCTTCAGCCCCAGCCACTTCTCCCTGTCCCCTTTTCAGCCCCCAGTCCCACAGTTTCAGCCCCTTCCCCCTTTCAGCCCCCAGTTCCAGTACTAACCCCCTAATCCCACCTACCCTCCTTTTCAGCCCCCAGTTCCAGTCCCCTTCATCCACATGCCTTGCATTAGGACCCCCCTTTTCAGCTCCAGATCCATTCTCCCACCTGCTCCTGCCCCAGGCATGGCCCCATTCTCCCTCCTACCCCCTTCTTAGACCTCAGTTCCAGCTCCAGTCCCATTCTCCCATCTGAGCCCCCCTGACCCAGTCCCCACTTGCCAACCCTCAGCTCCATTGACAGCCCTCTTCTCCCTGCCACCCAGCACCCTGCCTTTAAAAAAAATCTCTGAAGCGGCGGCGCAGCGCCTCGCGTCTGCGTTTAAAAGAAGTGGATCGCCTCTTCGGGCCTTCCCTCACTGTGTCCCGCCCTCCTCTGATGTAACTTCCTATTTCCACAAGGCGAGAAAATAAAGTGGGAAGTGGACCAATGACTTCAGGATGTAGAGACTGAGATGATATTCATGAAGCAAATTTTATTGTAGACTCGACACAGTACTGTGTTTCGGCCACAGGCCTGCCTCAGAAGTCTTTAACAGTGTAAAAATGTTGTTTGAAAGGTTGTTCGTCTTGGGTAATGCGCCAAGAGGATTAACACAGAAATGTCCAATGCTTTTTTGTCTCCAAAAAATCTTAAAGATCATGAAGATCAAATCTAGCCAAACTCATTGAAACATCTTGGAAGTAATTTTCAGTCCTCTTTTAAATCCCTCTATTTCGTAGCTAATTGTAAAGAAAGAAACAATGTGGGACAGTTTCCTTTGAAAACTGCTCACGCTCCGCAGTTTAAAAGTATTTGTGTACAGTTTGATGCAGTTTTTCTGTGGGCTAAAAAAACAGGGGCAAGACAAAATACATATGATTGAAAATCAGATCTATACACATTAAGAATATGCATTCATGAGTGTATATTTGGGTCATTAGTACACCATGAAAAATTTATTGTAAGCATAATTATGAATTAATACACATAAAGTTAAATTGCATGCATGAAAAGTTTTAACACACATTAAAACTTTTTTTTTTGTTAACATGAATGTGTGATCAAAGCAGAGAAAAAGGCCAAAAAATGAGAAAAAAGGGGCAGGTACAACAGAAGAAGAGGGACTGGGTTAGAAAGTAGGGTGGCTGTTCTCTGCTCTGCTCTAGGCTCATTTCCTTCCATCCTCTTCTTGCAGGCTGTTTGGAAAGGAAGAACCGGAACAGAACTGTGAAGTCTGAAAAGTAATGGAACTGTGTTCCAGGCTGTTCCTCCAGAATTAAGTCCTCTATACTTGCAGTAAATGCAAAAAAGTGCCAGCAATTTTAGAAACAAACCCACCCTAATACTTAACTTTTCCAGATAGGGAACACGTAGGGGACAATTTTGAAGCAGAGCTGTCAAGATATCCATTCCAGGAGGGAGTCTATTTGTCTGGTCCTGGATTTCTGCCAACCTCATCTTGGTGCATTAAGGGAGCTGCAGCACTGATTTCAATTGATAGAATCATGGACTACAAATACTACACTGCTTCGGGATGTAAGTTTAAAACCAGGACTGGTCAAAAAGTTTTTCTCCTGACATGGGTAACTTGGCAACTTTGCTACTTACATATGACTTACATGAATGCTGTATGTTGCAAACTTTTGAAGTTGACAATTAAAAACAAAACAGGATGTTTCTAGCCGATGATTGCATGAGCTGGAAGCTAATAAAACTGGAAAAAAAGTTGCTTCCAAAATCAAGAACATCTTTTGCAAGAACTGAGGCTGTTTCCTCCTTGAACTTAAAAAATGTAATAAAAAAATAAAACTAATATATACAAATTAGATTGAGTTAGAACATATACATCAGGTGAAACAGGATTTTTCCATTATTGAGTATTTGGTATTCATTATAAAACAGAGACCATACATATGCTTTAAAGGTTAGAACACATGTCCTTTCCATATGTGGAAATCTCTATGTCTTGCAGAGCACAAACAACACTTGTACCCTTTATAAAATCACTAGCTGGCTATATTTTGCTGATTTCATATGTTCCTGTCTTTTTTTAGATGTGTAAGGTTTATGAACGTACCACCATGGTGTGAAAATTAGAGCTCATGGTGATGGATCTCAGCCCCAATTATGAATGAATTAGAGGTCCAAAAGAAAAGGAGGAAATTGCTGAGCTCCCCCATGGCATGGCTTGGTACCCAAGGAATATTACTGCTTGGAACAAGCAAGTCAAGACAGCACAGACAAATACAAACACTAATTAATCCACTGTGTACTTTTAGCTTCCCAGTTAAAATGAAACAGCAAATAATAGAATGATTTATACTACACAGAGGACAATTTTCAAAGCCATTTACCCAGGTAAATAGTGATTTACTTGAGTACACTGGCTTGGTTAAAAATTGCTCTCCTCTGTTCGCTAAAAGGATATGCTGGCTATCACAGTGTACAGTTGGCTACGGTATATTCCCAAGGGTATGTTTGGATTGGCAGAGCAAAACAACTCATGCATATCTGATTTTCAAATCAACATGCATTGCTTTGCCCCCTTCTACTCCCAGCCGCTTGTACAAGTGGCAGGTTCAATGTAAGTAACCTTGTGTGACCAGGAATTTAGATCTGCCATTTTTCAAAGGGTAATTGCCCTTAAAACACGGGGTAAAAGCTCACATTGGAAGTTATGCAAGCCATTCAAAAAGTTCTGTGAGATTCAGGGAGGTGATATAAAAACATTTTTTTAAACAAATACATAAATAAAAATCACCCTTACCACAACCTATTAATTTTAAGAATCTTGTTTTTTTTTAAACAATTATGTCTACAGAAGCTACTGTAACAATGACAACAGTGGATATCCAAAAGAAAGTACATTGTTAGGTTTCAGAAAAGTACAGATATTCCCCAGGATTCTATACATGTCACCTAAATTTGGGCGTGGATCCCAGATCTGCGTATAAATTAATTAGTCAATTAGGCATTAACAATCAATTATTGGAGTTAACAAGTGCTTAATTGGCAGTGATTAGGAGTTACACATGGATCTGCCCCATGTCCTATTCTATAACATGCAAGCCTAAATGTCAGAGCGCACAACTCCAAAGGGGGTGTGGCCATGGGAGGGGCATTGGTGGGTCAGGGGCATTCCCAGAAATTAGGCATAATGTTATAGAATTTATGTATTTATCTATCACATTTATATCCTGCTTTTCCAGCTCATCTAAGCGGGTTCCAACTAACACTCATAACACTATAGCATTCAATTTTACAAAACATATAACATCCAATTGCCATACATGTGGCTTAAATGCCTCTTCAATAAAATGCATCATGAAACAGATTTGTTATTAGCTGTTTTTAAACATTAATAATGAAGTCATTTAGCACATTTCCAAAGGTAGGGTGTTCCATATAATGGGTCCAGCCATATAAAAAATACGAGTGAACAATCTTCAAGTTGAACTTGCCAAAAAGAAGGAACATTTAAAAGACACTGACCTTGCAATCTCAAATCCCTTGAGGGATGATAGACTTTCAAATTGTGTGCAATGTTAAATGGAGTATCATTATGTAAAGCCTTAAAGACTAACATAGAAATTTTAAACTTAAGACGCCAAATGATAGGAAGCCAATGGAGCTTGATAAGCCGTGGAGTAATATGATCAATCCAATTCATACCTCCAATTACCTAGGCTGCAGAGATTTTGGCCACCTGTAATGTCCTCAAAGACATTTGAGGAAGACCACAAAAGAAGGGATTACAGTAGTCCAAATGGAGCATAACTTAACTCTGCATCACAGAACAAATATTTTCTGCAAAGGTTAAATTCTTGTCTTACGATTAATATTTTTAAAAAATACAGTTTCGGTGACAGCAGCAATTTGTTGCTTAAATGACAATGAAGAACCCCAAAGAATTCCTAAATGTCTCACTGAATTCAGGATAGGAAAAGAAGCACTTTCAAACTGCACACTCAATAATAGACATTTCTCTCTCTGCTGAGACAACCACAAAATTTGAGTTTTCTCTATGTTCAGGGAGAAACCATTGGCATTCATCCAAGCTCGTATTGTTCTAAGATATAGTTCAATCAATTTAACTCCTTCTTCTACTCTTAATGGTATGGGGAAATAAAACTGGAGATCGTCCGCATATAAATGATAGCTAATACCAAAAGGGCTCTTTTACAAAGCAGCGGTAAGTCCACTGTGGCCTTACTGCATGGCAATCTGGAACTATCACTGGCCCAACATGGGCATGGGTGGTAGTTTCACCCCTGGTGTGCAGCATTTCCAGCTCTAGCGGAAATATTTGAAAAATATTTCTGCAAGGGGTTACCCAGCAGTACTCACAGCGGTTACTGCCAGGTAAATGTAAGAGCCCTTACCGCCACCTCAATGGGGAGGTGGTAAGTGCTCCCCCCTGCACGGCCACACGGTAAGTGCAATCTTACCATATGGCCATTTTTTTTTACCTTTTTTACCCACTGCAGTAAAAGGGGCCTTAACATGTGGCAAAAGTTCATGTGGCTGTGCCACATGAACTAGATCTTACCACATCATCACCCTATATTTGTTCACACCGGAGCCTGCAAAGGCCTCTCCGGTACTATGTAAGCCACATTGAGCCTACAAATAGGTGGGAAAATGTGGGATACAAATGTAACAAATAAAATAAAATAAAATAAATAAAATAAAATAAAATAAAAACGGCATCCGCCGCTAGCGCAGGGACCCTTTTACCGCAGTTTAGTAAAAGGGCCCCTAAATTAGCTAATAATTTGCCAACTGGGAACATAAACAAATTAAACAAAAGTTAAGCTAGGGAAGAGCCTTGTGGTATATTTGACTTCACTGCAGTTCAATCTGACTTTGAAGAATTTTGAATCACTTGAAAATGGCGATCTACCAAAAAACATTTAAGTTGTAGCAGAACTTTACCAGGCAGTCCCAAACAATTTTAAATGCTCAGTTAGTAGAGCACGATTCACAGTGTCAAATCCAGCTGCTACCTCTGGTGATTTAAAAAAACAAACAAACCCTTTTGCCTCTTTCAAAACCTAATCAAAATATCTGCATTTGCACAACTAACTGCCATCAGTTGAGCGTAGCTGAAGTTAGGCGTCAGATGCGCACTAAGCTATTATTTTATAAAGGATGCTTTGCTCAGAGGGCTTTTACAGAATACTAGCTTAGCGCAGGTTATCTCAGCGCCTAACTTCGGGTGCCATTTATTGAATTTAGCCCATTGTGCTCTGCCTCTACTACTACTACTACTACTTATCATTTCTATAGCGCTACAAGGCATACGCAGCGCTGTACACCATACACAAAAGACAGTCCCTGTTCAAAGAGCTTACAATCTAGATAAGACAGGTAAACAGACAGAACAATTAAGGGTAAGGGAATAAAGAGGATAAAGGACAGGGCAAGTGAGTTAGGAGTCAAAAGCAGTGGTAAAGAGGTGGGTTTTGAGTTTGGACTTGAAAACGGCTAAAGACGGGGCTAGACGTACAGGCTCAGGAAGTCTATTCCAGGCGTGAGGTGCAGCGAGATAAAATGAATGGAGTCTTGAATTAGCAGTAGAGGAGAAAGGGACAGATAGGAGAGATTTATCTACAGAACGGAGTACTCGAGGGGGGACGTAGGGGGAGACAAGAGTGGAGAGGTATTGGGGAGCGGCAGAGTGAATGCACTTATAGGTTAATAGGAGAAGTTTGAATTGAATATGGAAACGGATAGGGAGCCAGTGAAGTGACTTAAGGAGAGGGCTAATGTGGGCATAGCGACTTTGGTGGAAGATGAGTCGCGCAGCAGAGTTTTGGAATGATTGAAGAGGAGAGAGATGGCCTCAGAGGTGATATTGAAATTAAGGTCCTCCAGTAACAATTTTGGAAAGATCCCTGGGAAGGTTCATCTCAGAAGATCTGGAAGGGTCTGCAGTTGAGTTCCCTTCTTCAATGCTCCCTTCTGCTTAGGTAGAATTTATGCCTCCTGCTCTCTGTGCTTCTGAAAATAGACAGCCATCTCATTGTTTTCTTAATTGTATTAAAATGCACTGCAGCCACCTTGGTGCCCTGAAATATTGGCATTATATGTCATCTCTGCAAAATTCTTATGTGATCTGATCCATAATTACAGCTTTGAAGCAACACATAAGGATATTTCAGACCTACTAATTGTCCTGCCTTTATGGTCTATCTTACTGATTAAACATCTGCTGGTGTTTTGCCCAAATGAGGATTTTCTTGCTGTGGAATGTGTCTGCTATATTAAATTTTGTGTAAACCACTCCTAAGTCCATGTTTGAACAAACATGCATTACAGTTTAAAATTCTATCAAGATCTGCTCCCTGGTTGTGTTTGATAAAGAGCTCTCAAGCATTCTGCTGTTTTATCAAGTATAGTCAAATGAACTCACAATGATATTGACTGACTTCTTTGAGATCCAGGGATTGAATGGAGGAAAAACTGATCCGTTCCCTGGATCTCAATCTGCAATGGAACTTTGAACACACAGAAGGCATGTTGCTAACTGTTGTTAGCAAATATGTGAATTGAGCTTTGATAGCTGATTTTAAAGTGGAGAGATGACAATCCACGTTAAAGCCAGCTGCAGCAGTTACCATACAGACATTATCTTTTGCGCTTTGGGCTTGAAGAAAGGTCCATGATAGCCATGCTCTTCCTTCATCTCTCCAAACCTCATTTACTACTACTAGACCTGCTATTATTAAACTGCAACGTGCACACAGCTGTTTACAGACACATAAAAGGGACTGTCCCTGCATCCTGAAACTTACAGCCTGGTACTGAGCACAGGTGGCAAAGTAAAGATGTCATCTGCATTTCCTCTCTTTTCCTCTCAGATGATTCCATTAGAGGTCTTGTACCATAGAAATGTGCAGATGTTCAACTTACTAAAAAAAAAAAAAAAAGGTTCAGCTGAATCCAAATATAAACAACCAGACAAGTAAATGACAAGTTTCAGGTGTAATTAGAGTACAGGAGGATAACATAATGATAATTTGGCACTGGCCCTCTTCTAGCTTGAAATCTTCATCGTTGCTTTTATTTAGCATTTCTATAGCGCTACAAGGCGTATGCAGCGCTGCACAAACATAGAAGAAAGACAGTCCCTGCTCAAAGAGCTTACAATCTAATAGACAAAAAATAAAGTAAGCAAACCAAATCAATTAATGTGTACGGGAAGGAAGAGAGGAAGGTAGGTGGAGGCGAGTGGTTACAAGTCAAAAGCAATGCTAAAGAGGTGGGCTTTCAGTCTAGATTTAAAGGTGGCCAAGGACGAAGGGGCTCAGGAAGTTTATTCCAGGCGTAGGGTGCAGCGAGACAGAAGGCGCAAAGTCTGGAGTTGGCAGTAGTGGAGAAGGGAACAGATAAGAAGGATTTATCCATGGAGCGGAGTGCACGGGAAGGGGTGTAGGGAAGGACGAGTGTGGAGAGATACTGGGGAGCAGCAGAGTGAGTACATTTATAGGTTAGTAGAAGAAGTTTGAACAGGATGCGAAAACAGATAGGGAGCCAGTGAAGCGACTTGAGGAGAGGGGTAGTATGAGTAAAGCGACCCTGGCGGAAGACGAGATGGGCAGCAGAGTTTTGAACCGACTGGAGAGGGGAGAGGTGACTAAGTGGGAGGCCAGCAAGAAGCAGATTGCAGTAGTCTAAATGAGAGGTTACAAGGGTGTGGATGAAGGTTTTGGTAGAGTGCTCGGAAAGAAAGGGGCGGATTTTACGAATATTGTTTCGAGCTGAGGAGACAGGGAGAATGAGAGAGCCATCAACAGAAATAGAAAATGGAATGGGGGGGGGGGGGGAGCGGGGAGGTGGGCTTGGGGGGAAAATGAGAAGCTCGGTTTTGGTCATATTTAATTTCAGGTGGTGTTGAGACATCCAGACAGCAATGTCAGACAAGCACGCTGAAACTTTGGTTTGGATGCAAGGTGAGATATCAGGGGTAGAAAGGTAGATTTGGGAGTCATCAGCATAGAGATGGTAGGAAAAGCCATGGGATGAGATTAATGAACCAAGGGAAGAAGTGTAGATAGAAAAGAGGAGGGGACCAAGAACAGAACCCTGAGGTACGCCGACAGGCAGAGGGATAGAAGTAGAAGAGGATCTACCAGAGTGAACACTAAAGGTGCGGAGGGAGAGGTAGGAAGAGAACCAGGAAAGGACAGAGCCCTGGAATCCAAGTGAGGACAGGGTATCGAGAAGTATGCTGTGATCGACAGTGTCAAAAGCAGCGGAAAGATCAAGAAGATTGAGGATGAAATATTGACCTCTGGATTTAGCCAGTAATAGGTCATTGGAGACTTTAGTAAGCACAGTTTCGGTTGAGTGGAGAGGGCAAAAACCAGATTGTAGTGGGTCAAGAATAGCATGTGAGGAGAGAAAATCAAGACAACTTTAATTTCCCTTATATTATGGCTTTCCATGTCAAATGATGAAATACAAAAATGACTAGCTGGGTATTGCTTTATTTAATGAACCCCATTTAAACTGCCCATTTCATCACTGATCGGGGTGGAAAGGTTGGGAAAGTGAAAGGGTCTTAGGAGTGTGTCTACTAAAGTGTGCTATTAAATGGGCTTAGCACATGCTAATGTAGGACTACAGCATCTGCAATATACCATGGCATAAAGGTCTTTATTAAGACCACTCGATTTTGAGATCCCTTTTGAGTGTCAAGGATCTCTTAAGGAATGACAGACCACCAACCCTGAGGCAGTTATCAAAACGCTGGCCACCGTTGGTTGTGGTTGCACACAAAGGTGTTTGAGAGACCCAGAAGGCAGCCAGGGAAGCTAGTTAATAACGCGACCTGAGCTAAGTACTTCTTTGATTTGCATGGCTGATATAGTGAATGAAACCTAAAAGAGAAACATTTTTGAAAAAATAATAAGTTATTCTAGTAGAGGTTTTTGGCCCATGATGATGAAGCCCAGCCCCTGAAGCTTAAATATAAAAAAGCTGGGGGCTTCTCGAGGCCTTTTCCTCTAACAGCTGATTGCACCCAAAAGTTTGGGTGATGTTTTGCCGGATTAAACTTTAGTCGGACAAAGTAAATTATTGAAGATCTCCCTCTGTTTAAAGTATATGTTGAAGTTTGGAAGAAGGGAGGCCACCTCTTGTTCTGTTTATAGTTGAATGTAGGACTTTCCCACATGCTAAGCCCATTTTTAGCGCATCCATGAAATAGGGCAATTTAAAGTTTATAGTTTATTTCGATTTGCTAGACCACTCTAGCTGCTAAAGCAATACAGAGTGGTGTACAGGCTAAAAAATTGAGACAGGAAAGGAACGCCAATTAAAAACAGTAAAGATCAACATTCACATCAAATAATTCAGACAAGCAAGGAGAACAGCAAAGGAGGGTCTTTAGCTAGTTAACACTCATGCCATCTAATCAGTCTAATCCTCTGAAAGCCTGCCTAAAAAGCAAGGCCTTCAGGTTGGCCTTAATAGTTTTAAAGGAAGATTCACTACGAAGGGGAAGTGAGAGATTGTTCCATAAATGTGGTGACAGTGCCAGTATTTCTCTTTCAGCTCATGCGCTAATGTTGGCATTTGTGTGCATAACCTGAGAAAAATTAAGGGGGGAACACTTAGGGGTCCTTTTACTAAGATGCGCTGAAAAATGACCTGCGGTAGTGTAGACATGTGTTTTGGGCACGCACAGAATTATTTTTTAGCGCACCTACAAAAAATGCCTCTCTTTTTTTGCCGAAAATGAACATGCGGCAAAATGAAAATTGTCACATGTCCATTTTGGGTCTGAGACCTTACCGCAAGCCATTGACGTAAGGTCTCATGCGGTAACCGGGCGGTAATGGTCTGCGCGCGTCAAATGCCACTTGATGTGTGTAGCTGCCATGCGCCAGAAAATAAAAAATATTTTTCATATGCGCATAGCATACATGCACCAAAATTGAAATTACCACAAGGGCCACACAGTAACCAGGTGGTAACTCCAATTTGGCATGCGTTGGGCGCACATAGGTGCCTACACAGCTTGGTAAAAGGGTCCCTTACTGCCTCCGATTTTAAGAAATGGTAAGAACTCCTGTGTTATAGAAGCACTAACCAGTTAGTGCATAGTAATCAGAATGTGCTAGCTGGATAGTGTGTCCACACCCATTCTCCACCACTGACGGAAAAAAGTTTTTGAAAAAAAATACTGCTTGCTTAATTTGTGCAAACAAGTTACTTACCACAACATGCTTTAATGCGCTTTTCAGTATGCATTTTCACATGCACTAAGGGCACTTTAGGACTTAACTCCCTTTAGTAGACATGCCCCTTAGTATCCGATTCCTTGCTTTTAAGAATGCAACTTGGACGGTATTATATTAAGTGGCAAAGCTATAGATTTGAAACATCACTCTTTGATTGCTACAGGTTCTCTCTCTGGTACTGTTTGTGTGCATTTTGAGGACTAACGTTTGCATTTACAAAATCTGTGCAACCTTCCCTTAACATAAATCTTAAAGCCATGATTAAATTAACAAAGTTATCTGTCATTGCTCAGTTCCTAGCCTTAATCCCTTAGAGAAAACAAGATAAACAGTCAGGAGAGCCAGCATAAACAGACAGTGCTATTATTTTTCCTTTCTCCACATCTGCATTCCATCATGCACCCAATGTTCATCAGTTGGGACTTCCCAAACCACAGTGAATATCACTTTGCATGTACTGGGCCTCCAATGCATTCAAATTTATCTCAGTCATACTTATTGTTAATATCCTGAAAACCTGACTGGCTGGCTTAGGAAGTCTTCCCATGGGCTCTGATATTCATGATGTCATTGTTGAGTAATTGCAGTTCTCCAAAGAAATGACTAGGACCAATGATTGATCAACTCCAACCATATCAGTCTTCCCTCTTGTTATTTACACTTGATGCAGTGCCCTTAGAGTTCAGTAATACTCATTTTATTATGTGAGCTCTATGAGGGCCATTTTGTAAAGCGGTCTTTGTAGATAAGCAGGTGTTTATCCACAGAAAAGGCTCTTTTAAGAATTGCCTGGACCCTCTGAGGGGAAGAGAGGTAGCACTGGGGTAGGACCAGGTCAGGATTCAAAAGTAAGCACAGGAAATTCTGCAAGGTGAGTGAGTTAAAGAATCCCCACCAACACCAACCACTGCAATTTCTGAAAGGGAAACTTCAGTGGCAGGCAAGCAGGAGGAAAATTGACCTCTAAGGGGGTACATTTTCTAAGCATTTTCCATATGTAAACATATTTTTACAGGCAAAAAGTGGATTTTATAAAATTGGATGACTGGTTACATGTGCTAATAAGGTCATTCCTCACAGTACCACACTTTGATGTTCTGTAGTAGTCTAGGTGTAGGTGGGAAGGAATTGCATTGGACAAGTAGGGATCAATTCCACAACTGGGTATCTCCATTTAGGCACCCTGAAGATGTGTGGTAGGGGCCTGTTTCATAATGGTACTTGGAAATACATCAAAAAGCACCAAGAGCCTTCAAAAACGGGACACAGTTCCTTCATTGATCAAAATCAATATTCCAGTATAGACCCGACACGGGCCATGTTTTGGCGCATAGCGCTTGTGTCAGGGGTCAAATGTGATCAATAATAAAATGAGTATTTTGACCAAACTTCTTCTTAGTGATATAGGAGTGCAATATGCTCTACAAAAAAGCATAGTAGGAACAGTGAGTCCCTTCATTCCTTAATCATGGCATGAACCCCTGACGCAGGCGCTGTGTGCCGAAACACGGCCCGTGTTGGGTCTATACTGGAATATTGATTTTGATCAATAAAGGAACTGTGTTGCGTTTTTGAACGCTCTTGGTGCTTTTTGTTGTATTTCGGACTCTTTCTTGTACTTTGAACCCTCTCGGTACTGTTTCATAATAGTACTTGCACATCCAGGTTCTATTATAGAATATTAGCATAACCCTGGTATCAACACGCCTAACATTTATGTGTGCACAGTTACATCAACTATAGAGCTGGCATTAACTCCAGGTACCTAAATGTAGCAGAAACTTATGTAACATGATATTTTGTAAGTTACATGTGTTACTGGGAGCCCCTTCTATGTCCCTCCCAATCCCATAATCCACCTATGTATACCCTTTCCTTGCATTTAAGTGCTATGCAAGTTGGACACAACATTATAGAATAGCACTTAAATACCCTGCTGGCACTTTCACTAGTAAGTGTACACTTATGTGTATATGTTCTACTATTCTATATGGGTGCATAAATGTGGGAGCCTAGATTATAGAAATGCCTATCACAAGTACATATGTATATTTCTTCTTGGAGTGGGTGTAAATTTATGCATGAGAAATTAGGGATAGTTCTGAAACCCTATTTTATAAGAATACAGAGGTGCCAATACTGTCAAATGGAGAATTATTTGGAAAAGGTTGATATCTTAGATTCATTTCAATATGGATTCTGGAAAGTACATAGTACGGACTTGCTCTTGTTGTCAACTGTTGATAGTATGAGACAAGGGTGGATCATTGCTATAGTTATTTTTTCATAATGTTAGATTTATGGTATCTTAGACTTAAATGTTGTGGCATTTCAGGTACTGTTCTCCAGTGGTTGGCTTTTTTTCTTGGAAATAGCACAAGGTACAGCTAGATGATTGTGTTTCTGAGAAAAGAGCTTTAGACAGGAGGCTCCTCATTGTCTCCTACTCTATTTAACGTCTATCTTCAACCATTGAGTCGCTTGTTAAAGTCTTTGAGTGTCCACTATAGAGTATATGATGAAGACATGAAGTTCTTTTGTTCATTTGATACACACATTTCTGAGGCCATTAGTGGGTTACAATCAATTTTTGTTACACTTGCAGATTGGTTAGAAAGAAACAGATTGGTTTTGAATGTTAACAAAATGGAATTAATGTTGGTAGGACAAGTTTTTGAGGAACATATTCCTGAAAAATTAGTTTATATGATGAAGAAATCTGTAGTTCAAATTCTGTAAATGGCGCCTAAAACAATTGGCGCCGAGTCCTCCCCGCTAAAGTGGTATTCTATAAGCCGCGCCTAAAGTTCAGCATGGTTTCTACATGTTTAAGCACAGAGTTGCGTGTAAATTTAGACACGGAAGACCATTATTCTGTAATTACACATGTAATTCGAAGACACTCCAGTTCTGGGGTTTACATCCATAATTGTCTGACAACACACACAAAAAAATAAGTAAAAATAATTACAATTAATACTGTTTATTAAATTTAGATATTAGATATGTATCATATGTCAAAGAATAAAGTGGTTGCTCAAAGCATATACTAACCACAATCGCTCAACTGCAAAACACTATGCACAACTTTGTGCAAAAACACACTCAGAACCTTACTGTACCATAAATATTACACTGGGCAGAACCTAATACACCAATATACCACCCATATGGAAAATGCAGACCGTCTTCCATAGAGCACCAGCAGTGCAGCGGTACACCAAGGCCACCTGAGGTCTGCTCAAGAGCGTGTCCTCCAACATGTCCCTCCCATGCCTCAACAGGAAGTTGAAGTGAGTTAGAGGGCGCTCTCCAGAGCAGACCTCAGGCGGCCTTGGTGTACCACTGCACTGCTGGTGCTCTGTGGAAGAACTGAAGGTATGTGGAGGGGGGTCAATTTAGGGAGAGGTTGATTGTACAGGTTCAAATAGACTGGAGTTACAGCCAACTGCTTGGATTGGCCAAAAATATTCCAGAGATGAAACACAAATTATTTTTTTATGTTGCCCTCCTCTTTGTGAAGAGTTATTCTAAAATTCTGGGTAGAAGAAAGGGACCCACCCCCACAGTGCTGGGTGCAAATTTAAAATGAAGCCTTAATAGATGCTGTATAAAGAAAAGTGAATGAAGGCTAATTTCATTGATCTGAGCAGGTACTACCCCTGGCGAGAAAGCTAACGTTTGGCAAAAGGCTCAAAGTGTGAGTGTGAGAGGAAATGTGAGATATGGAAAATGGACATGACCGTGTGGCTATAAAGTGTGTGCATGTGGGAATAAAGCCAAAACTGCAGACAGGGCATTTGTAATGCTGATTTTTCATTTGGTATTAAAAGAAGGGGTTGGGAGAAGGAGGAATACTTTGTAAAGGCAACTCCTTTCCCTCCAGCCCACCTCCAGTCCAAGCCAATAAATAGGGTTGCAGCTGCAGGACAGATGATGATGATCCAGAGAACCTTTCTCCACTTGGTTTTCGGTACATTTAGTTCTCCTTACAACTGAGCTGATGCATCTTTTTACAAATTGTTAACAAAAAAAGTAAAATTTCAGTTCCTACTCACGCTAACATCGTATTACAGCTTGCTTCGGGGCTTCGGCCTCACTGCATGATGTGCCCGCCTCCTCTGACCAAACTTCCTTCTTCCGCAAGGGCTGGACAAATCATAAGGAAGGCTGGTCAAAGGAGGCGGGGCACGTCATGCCGTCAAGCCGAAGCCCCAAAGCAAGCTGTAATATGATGTTGGCGTGCCGCTACCGGCAGCGACGGGCGATCTGAATCACATTGAAGGGAGTGAGAGGGATAGAGACGCTGCATCAGGAGAGTAGCAGTGATTTAATCAAATTATAGGGACTGAAGGGAGGGAGTGCGAGAGATAAACGGTGCATCAGGGGGGATGAGAGAGAGAGAGAGAGAGAGAGAGAGAGACGCTTGGGGCTTGTGGCTGGGAAGGCTTAGCCTCCCCAAGCCTCTTATACCGGGCGCCTATGGCCAGCACCGTGTACTCCTCTGAGTCACAAAATTAGCTACTTCCGGTTTTGTGAAACCAGAAGGTTGTTAATCTGTGGCTCTGAGGAGCATGCATTGCTGGCGCATCAGACCCATTTGACTAGAGGCAGAGCTGGCGGCGGGAGCTGATCCAGTGGACGGGTGAGATAATGGAGCTGGAGCTGTGCCTGAAAAAGGGGGCAGGTGGGAGAAGGGAGGAGGGAGAAGAGAGAAAGGAGATGCTAGGCTGGGCTGAACTGTGGCAGGGGGTGACTAATAGTGTGCAGGGGGGCGTCACAGACCCTAACACCAGCCCTGGCACATTTATCGTGTTAATGCGATTAAGGCGTTAACCACCGGATTCTATATAGTGTACCTAGATTTACTCACAGTTCTGCAAGTAGATTAATTGTTTTTACAAGCTGTTATGCATTATTAACAGCTCTTAACAAGCAATAATGAGCACTAATTGGCAAAAATTATAATTTATGCACATACATTGCCAAGCATATTCTGTAATGTACTGCACATAAATTCTAACACACACAGGCAAAAAGGAGTGGCCTAATGGTTAGGGTGGTGGACTTTGGTCCTGGGGAACTGAAGAACTGAGTTCAATTCCCACTTCAGGCACAGGCAGCTCCTTGTGACTCTGGGCAAGGCACTTAACCCTCCATTGCCCCACGTAAGCCGCATTGAGCCTGCCATGAGTGGGAAAGCGTGGGGTACAAATGTAACAAAAAAAAATAGGCATTCCAAAATATATGCACGTTGTTATAAAATATGGACTAGTGCATGTAAATCTACACACAGGGACTTACACCAGCTTTTTGTTGAGGTAAATGGAGGTGCATAGATTCAGTCGCATAAACTATGCCTAAGCGTATTCTAAAAACCATATGTAGCTTTACACGCAGTATTTAAAATATGTTTAGGCATAATTACCTAGCGTGCATTAATTTTAGGTGCCATATATAGAATCGGACCCTAAATGTTTAACTTGCGTAAAAAGTTTTAACGCAAGTTAAATTAGCACTTTGCGAAGTCTCTCTCCTTTTTTATTCTTCCTGCCGGGATCTTACTTCTCTAATGCTCCAGCAGCCCCCTCTCCTTTATGTGCTTCAAGCCTCTTTCTGTAACAGGAAGTTCTGTCAGAGGGAGCAGAACTTCCTATTACAGAGTCTTTGGGCGGGTGAGGCAGGGAGATGGAGCTGCCGGACCAAGAAACTGCTTAGTGTGAAAGATCTGCTGGGCTAAGAAGATGCCGTGCCATAAGAACTTACTGCAAGCAGGGAGAGGAGCTGCCAAGTGAGACCCACAGGTCTATGGGGGAGTGGTAGAACTAGAAGAGGTGCCGGGAACCTCTTTGGCTGAGATTAAAAGAGAGAGAGAGAGAGAGAGAAATGACCATGGGTGGGGGGAGGGGGCTACCGCAGGAGAAAAAGGAAAGAGAGAGCGCGAGAGAGAAAGAGATGGGGGGAGGGGGACCACAGCAGGAGGAAGAGGAAAAGAAGAGAGAGAGAGAGAGAGATGGAGGAGGGAGTGTTAGAGAGACAGATAGTGGTAGAACTAGAAGAGGTGCCGGGAACCTCTTTGGCTGAGATTAAAAGAGAGAGAGAGAGAGAGAGAGAGAGAGAGAAATGACCATGGGTGGGGGGAGGGGGCTACCGCAGGAGAAAAAGGAAAGAGAGAGCGCGAGAGAGAAAGAGATGGGGGGAGGGGGACCACAGCAGGAGGAAGAGGAAAAGAAGAGAGAGAGAGAGAGAGAGAGAGAGATGGAGGGGGGAGTGTTAGAGAGACAGATAGTGGAAATAGGAGATAGAAGAATTAAAGAAAGGAGATGGTGGCCATAGAAGGGAGGGGAGGAAAAGGGAAAAAATGGTGATTATGGATGGAGGGAAGGGACGAGATGGTACCAGGGGAGGGGAAGGTAGGAGATGGTGCCCATGGAGAGGAAGGAGATGAGAGCAGATGGTGCCAAGTGAAAAAATGGTGATTATGGATGGAGGGAAGGGACGAGATGATACCAGGGGAAGGGAAGGTAGGAGATGGTGCCCATGGAGAGGAAGGAGATGAGAGCAGATGGTGCCAAGGAAGGGGAAGGGAGGAGATGATGCTCATTGGATCATGTGATTAAAAATGTTAATCAATATACAATGCTACCTTAATTGGATCATGCAGAACTCAAAAAGGGGTGTGGTCATGAAAGGGGCATGGGTGGGCCAGGAGTATTCACAAAAGATGCACACAGTGTTACAGAATAGCAGGGATCCGTGCCCAACTTGAGCACCAGATTTACACTAGATTTCAGCTGGCATAAGTCCCCACGCCCATAGTTGCGGATGGATTTGAATCTGCTCTTCCCATTAGTTTGCATAGGTGCACTGTTATGTACTTACCCCCATAAAGCATAATATTTTGAGGGGGACAAATATAATGGAAATATATAAGATTATAAGCAGCAAAGACTGGATGGGGAACAGCATTATGATAACTGGATGGAGAAACTGTTACAGGCAGCTGATGTACTAAAAAGCATTAATGCATTAAACACTATCATATGTGGTTAACACTGGTTAACAGTGCTCGTAACACCAGGAAAATACCTTACATTTAGTGTTATTAAAATCTTTGTATATGAGGTAATGCGATGCAAGAGTATGAAAAATAGTTCACTGAGTATTAGTATAGTGAGAACATGCATGTGTTAAAATATACATAATGTAAGACAGACATATTAATGCAAAAAAAGATAACTAATTCTTCATTTGCATCTCACTACCTTTGGCTGTTTTCAAGCTTGTTAAAACACTGCATTTATGCATGTTGGTGGCTGAAAAGTTTAAATATCTCCTCTCATGCCCTTAGGAAAAATCATAATGAATTTGTTTTTTGAAACCCCATTTATTTGTTACACGGCGCTGACCTTCCTTTTTCATCATGATGGGGAAAGATATACCTTCTTTCCTTTGTACTGAACTTTGATCTTTTAATTTTAATTTTCTAATGATGTCACCAAGCACTGTTGCTGAAACATAACAGTGCATTCCAGAGTACATAAGTAAATTATGCTATTATTATTATAGACAGTGATCTGTGATATCATTAGAGGAATCAGTCCAGATGAGAAAATGGATTAGAAAAGAGTGAGTTTGCATTATACATACAAATGTGAAATAATCATCAAGAATGGAAAGGCAATATATGATGTGTGAAAACTGAATGGACTCTTGTAAAAGATTCCATTTATTTATTATGGTTTTTTGGGTGGTGTAACTGCAAGAATAACCTGGACATACTGCAGGCAATACATGAATAAGATAATAAAACACACTCAAATAACAGTACATACTATAACACTATCTGCCAGATTCTATATATCGCGCCTAGCATTCTGCAACTAAATCTAAGCATATTCCATAACAATGTGTGTAACTTAATTGGCTTAAAAAACCAATCAGCCTTGTTAACAGCTCTTAAAGAATAATAAGCACTAATTGGCAATAATTAGAATTTACGCGCATATTAGTGGAGGAGTGGCCTAGTGGTTAGGGTGGTGGACTTTGGTCCTGGGGAAATGAGGAACTGAGTTCAATTCCCACTTCAGGCACAGGCAGCTCCTTGTGACTCTGGGCAAGTCACTTAACCCTCCATTGCCCCATGTAAGCCGCATTGAGCCTGCCATGAGCAGGGTACAAATGTAACAAAAAAAAAAAACAACTCACTAAACATATGCTGTAACTCACTGCCTAAATTCTAATGCGCACATCCAAAAAGAGGCATGGTTATGGGTGGGGCAATGGGCATTTTGTGGGCATTCCCAAATTTACATGTGTTGTTTTAGAATATGGCCCAGTCTGTGTAAATCTGCATGCAGGGATTTAAGCCACATTTTTGTTGGTGTAAAAGGATGCACATAGTTTTAGGCGCTGGGATATCAACTAAGTGTATTCTGTATACTGCGCATAAATCTTATAGGATATGTTTAGTTGAAAATGATTTCCGTGCAGATTTTCCAGGTACCATATATAGAATTTCCCCCATATACTATTTCCCATGTCAACACAATACACTTAAAATATCTTAATAGACAGCACAGGAGTTAAGTAGATCTAGCAGGGAGAGACAGGCATTAAGTATCTCATATTACATTCAAAGCATATGCTGTGCAGGTGCTGTGTATCTCTATGGGGGGAAGGGGTAGAATCCTATAGTTGATATTAGTGAATAATTGATGCTAGTTAGTGGTGGGGGAGATGAAGATATTCTTAAGAGTTGAAAACAATGGTCTCAGGAAGGGAAAACACTCTAGGTTCAAAGCAATGGTATCGTGGCAGTATGTTCCAAGATTGTGTCATATAACTGCCTATGGGGTCCTTTTACAAAGCCACGGTAAAAAGTGCCCTGCAGTAGTGCGGGCACTTCTTTTGGGCGTGTGCTGGGCCACTTTTTACTGCGGGCAAGAAAGACTGGGGATCTTTAATCCACTAGACCACCAGGGTGGCTGCCTTCAGGTATGTGCTGGGATCCTACGGCTCGGTGGGGAGGAGAGGCAAACTGGCTCACCCTATCTCAACAACCGGTTCGCAAAATGTCACAAAAATTAACAAATGGCTCTTGCGAGCTGGTGCGAGCCGGCTCCAGCACACCACTGGTTGTAGCTGCTGACTGAGGTGCTGTAAGGCAGTACCTTGTACGTCATTCCTGGTCAGTGAGATCCAGGAAGCGGGTACTGGATCTAAATACTCTGATAGGGGTTTCTCCTCCTCAACCTCCCCTCCAAACTCTCATCCACATCCAGCAAAGCATCAGCCACAATAGCATTCAGTGCATCCATGATTGCCTTGCAGGTGTCCCACCACCGCAGGTGCGACCCACTAACCCCAGTAACACTGTGCATACCTCCACCTACTGCACCTAGTGAGACCCAGCATCAGCACAGAGCACACATTCTTCCAGCACCAGCAAACAGTCCTCACACACAGCAGAAGCACACAGCACTCACTTTTCCAGCAAAAGCACACCGCCCTCACATAAACAGCAGCAGCACATAGCACAGTGACAAACTGGGACAGGACAAACAAAACAACGAGAGACAGAAGACAAGCAGGTAGGGATGTAGAATGGGAAGTGTGGGGATTTGACGCATGCAGGTGTGCCCATTTACACATGCCATTGACATGGAGTAAATAGTCATGCCTAAACTGAGGCACACCCATTCCAACTTAAGCTAGTATTCTATAATAGCATCATAGTGCACAGATGCTGTTATAAAATTGGTACCCAGCACATTGCATCGGTGTAACTAAATGGAGGCAAAAATTTATAAGATTGCCCCCGTAGAGTGTTTTATTTCATAGGTATACATGCACAGTATCAGATTTGCCCACACTAAAAATTTTAAGATGCTCAAACAAACCAAATGGGCACTAATGAATGCCCATGCCTAGAGCAGTGCTTCTCAACCCAGTCCTTGGAATATACACAGCCAGTCAGGTTTTCAGGATATCCACAATGAATATGCATGAGATAGATTTGCATACCAAAGAGGTACTGCATGTAAATCTATCTCTTGTATATTCATTGCAGGTATCCTGAAAACCTGACTGGCTGGATGTGTCCGTAGTACTGGGTTGAGAAGCACTGGCCTAGAGCCTACAACACTTCAGATCTGATCTACAGAGTCTACCATGGAAACCAAATATTTTTGACTCATTTCTTGTATATCCTTCTTTATCACCCTACTTGACTTCAGTGCTATATCTTATAAAATGCTTATTACCCAAAAAATAATGTGCCAGTGTTTTTCTCTGTATATAGATGCTTCTTGCTTTTACTTTTTTTTTTTTGTTCATATTCTTGCTGTGCTTACATCTAGGTTTTTAAAATTGTGTTTGTTACTACAAATTATGATTCCACTGCATCTTCAGATTTTCAGAAACAAAGAAGGGCAAGATTTTAGTAGACCAGCAGGATTTTACCAAGCTACAGTTTGTGTGACTCCATACTGTGCCCCTTCACCCTGTCCCACTGAATTTGCCTCTGCCAATGAGAAAAACTGGTGGGCTGAGATAAATTTTTTGCAACCCTCCATGTTTGTTCTCTGTGCGGCCTCATTGCTTGTACAGCCCTAGGTAGGACACGGCACACTGGGCGTAAAAAGTGCAGAATGACATTCTTGCTCTGGATTTTTATCAATGAAAAGCACCCTCCCCCCCCCCCCCCCCCCCCGATATTCAAAGCTATTTAACTGGTCAGACATGGCCGCTCACCAGTTAAATAGTATATTGACCTCTAACTGCTAATATTCAGCAGGAGATAACCAGTTATCTCTGCTGAATATTGCTGGTTAGCGCTTAGTGCATAAATGGCTATATTGCACGATTTATTTGGTTAGGTGCTGATATTCAGCACCTAACCGGATAGGTTTAGTGGTCAAATAGGACTGCATAAATAGTTGTCCTATCTTTAACCACTAAAAAGATAACAGTTAACCGGTTAACCGGTTAACCTTTTAGCAGTTAACCCTCCCCCCCCCCCCCAAGATATTCAATGCCAGTCACCAAAATGGCTAGTATTGAATATCCGGGTTTAATGCCAAAGCTGGACAGCAAAAGCGCTGCCAACCATAAGCTGAATATTGGGCCCACAGTGTTTTCTGGTCAACAGTCACTTTGTTGTCATTGTTAATTTGTGAACTACTCATTCCAGCAGCTGAAATAAACTTGGGGCCCTGTTTACTAAGGCGTGTTAGTGTTTTAATGCACCTATAATTAGCATGTACACTAACTGTGTAGGCCCCTTAGAGATATTGTAGGCGTGTACACAGTTAACGCGCCTATAACGTGGCTTAGTAAACAGGGCCCTTGGAGCCATTTCTTCCCTTAAAAATATCTGTTCACAGTGGGGCCCTTTCACAAAGGCACAGTAGGCTCTACACGCATGTGCCAAAATGAGACTACCACCAGGTTAGCGCACCCTGGCAGTAATTTCGGATTTGGCGTGTGCCCATTTCACCGGGACAAATTATTTTTTAATTTCCTACTGTACACTGCATTTCTGTTGTTAAGCAGCAGTTGGCGCACACCAACCAGTCACCGCGTGTGTAGCACGTGAGCCCTTACTGCTCGAGAAATGGGTGGCGTTAAGGGCTCAGGCCGTAAATAAGTGCTCGCTGGTTTCAATTTTACCGCATGCTTTTTTCCTGGCCCATTGAAAAAAAAAGCCCTTTTTACCAGACGTGGTAAAAACTGGCCCGGCATTCGCAAAAAAACACAAGCCCACACTACCTCAGGCCACGTTTTGCTGCGGCTTAGTAAAAGACCCCAGTATAACATAACCAGCTTCCAGCAAGGCTTGCAGTGCTCTGTCTAACTCTACAGAGTTCCACTTAGCTTTCACCACCTGCAGAACAGCTGTACTCGGTCTTTGAATGCCAGCTCCCAAACTGTCCAGCCCCTCTATGGTTTTTAGTTCCCAAATTCACAGGAATGTTTTAGAAACAACTGATTTTTACTTTTGCTTTTGTCATTCATAAAGATTGACTCAGGCTATATAATTTCTACACTTCCTCATTCCTATTTCATAGTCCAATTACGTATACTGTGAATGTCGACCTTCTGAGCCCCCAAGGCTATTAATATTTGGCTTCTGTTGGTCTGTAATTAGCATTTGGCATAGGAATTCTTTTCTATTCCAAAGTCTTGCATTGTTAAAGTAATTAAAAGTATTTTCCCTTCATAATTCAACTCAAAGGAAAAAAGTATATAAAAGGGTACCTTTTTGCACAGGGTTTCATTTCATGTTTTATAGCTCACTTTTTGGGAAAAAAATATTATGGCATTAATCTAAAAATCAAGGGAATAATGTAGCTTACATAATGGATGTGCTTCTGTTTTAGGGGTCTCAGTTCTCTAGTTTCTACCAAATCATTTCAAGAAACGCTATAAAATGTGCTCCCACTGAGGGGAAAAGAAGCATTTTCCATTGCTAATAAAATGCTTAAAAATAATTAGGCCACTCTCATTACTTTAGGTTTGTGCTTTAAGTATAATTATGAAGAATGCAGCTCTACAATATCGGTCCCTCTCTGTGTGGTAACACTTCATTTTAAGTGGACACAATTGCTGTATAATTATCTACTTCTTAAGTTGGCATAACAAGATTTTATTTATTTATTTATTTATTTATTATATCCAGGTGCACCGGGGAACAGAAAAACATGTGCTCATAGTAGTGGACCTGCATTATTTATGAACAGAGCAATCCTGGATGACTATGGATGGATCTGACTCAACCGTGACCTTTCTGAATGGTAAGCACCACAGCTCCATGAGGGAATCTTCTACTTTAGATGCGTCAAGAATGAATGAAATAAAATGTTCAAATTCCTGGTCATTTTTCTGAGCCATATTGGAACCAAGGGGGTCTTTTACTAAAGCTTAGTTCGAGTTATCTGCAGCAGGGCCCATAGGATTAAAATGGGCCCTGCTACAGATAGCTCAAGCTAAGCTTTAGTAAACCCCTTAATTTGCTAGGATTTGAATTAGATTTGTCAAGCATATAAACTGGATTTCCTCTTTACTTCAATAAACAAGTATTTCTGAAGTATTTTTGTGGCTGTAGTGGTTATTACAAAACTTGGTAATAAGACAGGGAAGGGGACCTGGGTGTCGGATTAAGTTTTAATCTTGGACGAATCAAAGTTGAAGATGAGGCCTGAAATGATCTACTTGTGGAGATGAAAGAGGACCTCCTGCCAGAGATTTGGAATATGAAGGGCAGTGTTTAAGAGTGTGCACCCTTCTAAAAGAGGCCGCACTGTTTGTAAATAGTGTACACGCTTTCAAAGAGTAAACTCTTTCTGAAAAGGCATGTGTCATAAGGACTTTGCTTCAATGACGACATAAGAGAAAAAAATACCCAAACTTGGAAACAGCGTGGGGAAAATATGAAACGAAAATGTTCTGCTGTACACCCCTAATGTATATTCCCACATGCAACCCAGTGTGTTGAGCTGCAGTGTATGGGGCCAGAAATTTTTCATTTTGTGTCATTTCCCATGTCGTTTTCTGGAATGTTTGTTTTGTTCGTTTCCTTCTTATGTCATCATTGGAGCAATGTGTTTAAGAGTCCATGCTCTTTCAGAAAGAGTGCACACTTGCCCTTTATTGAAAGAGTGTACACTATTTACATATAGAGCATTCTCTTTCAGAAGGGTGCACACTATTGATGACACACAAAAACAACAAAATTTCATGTTTTTATTTCTTATTTTAATATTCTAATGACAAGGATATGCCATTGACATTTCTTATGTGTTTCAAATGAATGCATATCCCTAATATATATGCACATCATCCCAAAGTAGGAAGAATTTCTGGGTAAACTAGACGGGCTTAGTTGATCTTTAATCTGTCATCATCTACTATGGTGTAAATATTTAGCCGGTGGTAGTCAGCAATTGTTTTGCCACCACTGGCTTTGTGCCCAGATACTTTATGCTAGCCCATGTCCAAGTACCAGTTAAGTGCCGATACCCAGTCTTAATCGGTATCGCCCTGCTCTTTATGCAGTCCTAGTTGGCTGGTTAACTTAACTGGTTAAGGGCTTGTTTTATCAAGCCACGCTAGCAGTTCCCACATGCCAATACCGATGAAGCCCATTCGAAGTGCTAGCCCAACGCAGCCACAGTGGTAGTTCTGCCTTGACCATGCTCCATTTCCAGCGCTATGGAAATTTATTCTGTAATTATTAGTGCAGCACTAACCTGGCAGTAATCGGGCAGTGCAGCATACTGCCCGGTTATCGCTGGGTTACTGCGGGAGCCCTTGCCACCACCTCAGTGGGTGGCGGTAAGAGCTTCCCCCGCATAGCCATGCGGTAAATGTAATTTTACTGCTAGGCTTTGACGATTTTTGGCCTTTTTCATCTGCTGCGATAAAAAGGGCCATGGTACATGGCAAAAACAGCCCTGCTGTTACCACAGAGGCCTTTTTATCATAGCTTGGCTAAAGAGCCCCAAAGTGACTGAAAGACAGACACACATTCTTGGCCGCTTTGTATAATTCTTTCCAACACCCATTGGATTGGGAAACATCATAAAATTGGTGCTACCCTGCCAAACTCCCTAATGTTTTGAGTAGGTGAGTGGCTGAATTTTGAACCAATCAAAACTTCCTTAAGATTGTTATGGCTATGGTATTGAGGTAGTAAGTGGTCTTAGAAAGTTTTTTCATGATGTAAACCAATTCTTCCTTTCTAATGTGCAACATTGAGTCAAAACCATTCCACATTAAATTGCAAGCTGGATGCTCAGTTCTCTTTTCCTCAATTTCTGAGTTGTATCAAAAATAATAATCAGAATGGAGTCAGTCCAGAGGGCAGATACTAAAAGGTCAGTGATCCTCATCATAAAGATCTAAATATTGAAGAAAGGCGGGAGAGGAGGAGAGGGGAGATATAGTAGAGACATTTAATTACCTCTGTGGCATAAATGCACAGGAGGCAAGTCTCTTTCAATTGAAAGGAAGCTGTAGAATGAGGAGGCATAGGATGAAGATAAAAGGGGATAGACTCAGGAAGTAATCTAAGGAAATACTTCTTCACTGACAGGATGGTGGATGTGTGAAATGGCCTCCCAGTGGAGATGGTGGAGATGAAGACTCCCCTGAATTTAAGAATGCAGGGGACAAGCACATAGGATCTCAAAGGGCAGACTGGATAGGCCGTATGGATTTTATCTGCCATCATTTTTCTCTTTTACTATGAACAGAGACAGGGTTGGTACAATTAATCTTCACTGCTTTGAAACAATGGGGTTGTGACTCAGAAAAATCCAGCAGTACAATTCTTCATCTTGTTCTTTGAAAACTTGTTTCAAATCTCATTCCACTTATCATCACTAAATCTACAGCAAGCACTTGCAGCAATTAGAAGTATCCTCTTTATGGAACAGATGGTGTAGAGAAAGACAGAGGTACGTCTTTGAAGACAGAAAGCTATGAATAAGACTGACATTTTAGTTAAAAATCCAAGTAATTTTTCTGTTTTCTATCTCTAAACTTTGCTGATGAGCAACTCTTAATGTAACATTTTAGTTTCATTTCCATTTACCTTTCTATAAAAGCTCAATGCGCAGGACAATAGGTTAAAAACAATGAAATTCACCACTTTCAAACATAAAACAAATAACCATTAGAATATAAGATGGAGAAAGAATGCAAATCAGGAGGAAATGATAAGAAATCTGAGGTGTGCAAGTGAGATTCTAAAATCTGCAAAAGAACCAAGAAAGACTGCAGTTCTAGAGGGGCATAATCGAAAGGGACATCCTTGTTTCGATTTGGACGTCCTCGCAAAACGTCCCCATCCAGGGGTGGGGAAACCCGTATTTTCAAAACAAGATGGACTTCCATCTTTCGTTTCCATAATATGGTCAGGGATGCCCAAATCCTGAAAGTTGGTTGTCCTTAGAGATGGTTGTCCCTAGACTTAGTAGTTTCTGATTTTCGGCAATAATCGAAACCAAGGACGTCCATCTCAGAAATGACCAAATACAAGAATGCTGGCTCCTCCCATTTGGTCATGGGAGGAGCCAGCATTCGTAGTGCACTGGTCCCCCTGACATGCCAAGACACCAACCGGGCACCCTAGGGGGCACTGCAGTGGACTTCATAAATTGCTCCCAGGAACATAGCTCCCTTACCTTGTGTGCTGAGCCCCCTAACCCCCCCCCCAAACCCACTACCCACAACTGTACACCACTACCATAGCCCTTACGGGTGAAGGGGGGGTACCTAGATGTGGGTACAGTGGGTTTCTGGTGGGCTCGCTGTTTCCTCCACAAACGTAACAGGTGGGGGGATGGGCCTGGGTCTGCCTGCCTGAAGTGCACTGCACCCATTAAAACTGCTCCAGGGATCTGCATACTGCTGTGATGGACCTGAGTATGACATCTGAGAATGGCATAGAGGCTGGCAATCAATATTTTAAAAGATGTTTTTTGAGGGTGGGAGGGTCTTAGTGACCACTGGGGGAGTAAGGGGAGATCATCCCCGATTCTCTCCGGTGGTCATCTGGCCATTTCACGCACCTTTTTGTGCCTTGGTCGTAAGAAAAACACGACCAGGTAAAGTCATCTAAGTGTTTGTTTCTTTTGATTATGGGTCGAGTACGTCCTAGTGTTAGGCACGCCCAAGCCCCGCCTTCACTACACCTCTGATACGCTCCCTTGAACTTTGGCCGTCCCTCCGACGGAAAGCAGTTGGGGACATCCAAAATCGGCTTTTGATTATACCGATTTGGATGACCCAAGGGTCCTTATTTACTAAGGCACGTTAGCCTTTTTAACGCACCTACAATTAGCGCACTAACTGTGTAGGCACTTATAGGGATATTGTAGGTGCGTACACTGTTAACGCACGTACATGGTTAATGTGCATTAAAAATGCTAACACAACTATAACGTGGCTTAGTAAACAGGGCCCAAAGATATTTAAGGGTGTAGTTATCAACATGGGCTACCATTAAGATATTTTATTTTACCACAAACTCGTGCAGTTTTAGCACAGCACCCATTTTAAGCAAGGAGACCTAGGGGCCCTTTTATTAAATTACATTAAACACCAGTGAATGGTAATCACGCGCTATTATTTTTTTGTTATTTTTTCAGAAGGGGCATATCATGGGTTGTGAATGGGTATGGAAATGTTATCTGCTAGCGTGTTTGTATTAGCATGTGCTAACTGGATAACGCAGACTTAACACAGGAGCATTAGTGCCTCTTAAATAGGAGGCAGTAATTGCTCCCATGTTATTATTTTTGTAGGTCTCGCATGCTAATGGAAAAATTAGCATGGGTTCAAAAAAACAGATAGGCAGATTGTGAAGATAATATTCAAACCAAGTCTAATTTTCCATCCTAAAATAATAGACAAATAATTAAAAGCCCAACATGGCCATGTTTCGTCCTCTCAAAGAGGCTTTTCTGGGAAAGAAGTTGTTTAAAACCAGTAGGTGAAACTGTGTGACTACATCTCTAATTTCTGTTACAAGCCCCTGATGCAGCCTTTGAGAGGGCAAAACATGGCTGTGTCGGGCTTTTAATTATTTATCTATCTATTGTTGTAGTGGTGAATAAATTGGACTTTTTTTGTCTCCATGCTATAATTAGCTTGAGCTGCATTAAAAATGGATAGTATGTGGAAAAGTCCTGTGTTAAGATATTTTAATACAAGGGCCCTCTAGTTACTAATAACTGGTGTGAACAGTAAAATAACATGTTTAGTTATAACGGTAGTCCATGTCGATAACATTCTCCCTTACTGGCTGGTAGGTAATTTCCTCCAAAACACAGCTATATATGTGCAAAGAAGAAAATGAATTTGTTTGAATATAATTTCATGGTTTCAGGTCTGAAAATTTAACAAAAACAAAGAGGGGGGGGGGGGGGGGATGAGAGAGAAACAGTTTGACCCTGCTCTCAGAATCCTATTCCTTTTCATTTTACACAGCTTTAGCTGCTGTGAAATGAACTTCAGCCCCAGACTGGAAAAGCAATCTTTTTTGGTTAGAAGATGGTTTAATCTCTCACCCTTCTCCTTTCATGGATAAGATCACTAGTTGTATTAAACTGTCTTAAATCTGGGGCTTCTAACTTATAGTATCCTCAGACAAACAGCTGAGGCTCTTTTGCTTTGCAGGAGGCAGACACAAAGCTCCATTTGAAAGGTGATAGGCCATTACATTAGTCAGTTTATTTTATTTATTAGGATTTATTTGCTGGTGTCCAAGGGGGTTACTGTGTTAAATTATGAGAGATTTTGAATCCAAGATATCAGAAAGCACCAGCTGGGTTAAGGACAGTTTTGTCCATTTGTATCGTTGAATTTGGTGCAAGGGTCAGTCATGGTAATTACATTTGCTATCTCTACAAGGCGGTCAGTAGAAAAATGATCTAGCTGCTGTGTTTTCTCATTTTTTTTATTTAAGTGCAGAATCTCAGCCTAGATGGAAAAACCTGGAAACATGCTGGTCTAAAAATCTCTGATTCTTCAGACAAGTGAGACAAAAGTTAGGTGGGCTTTGTCATATCACCCTGTGACTCCTAAGTGATGATGGTTGCCCGTTAGAGATATGCATTCATTTAAGGATGAATGGCAAAATGTAACCAGTGAGGACATTTTCAGTTTGTACTCTTTTTATTGTGGTTTTATCACATTGTGCACTGAACTAATTGGCCTTGGTACTGGTAGTATATGGAATGGAATGACCAAGGGAGCAGAAATTAACTGAGTCCTTAATAGAGCAATTTGTTTTTGGCAACAATATGACTAGAGGTGGAAGAGAAAATAGGTGGGGGAGTCAGACACAGTGGAGCCACTTTGGGAAGGGAAGAAGGCAGAAGCATGAGACACTTCACCAATCATGTTGAAAGGTTTTGACGCCAAACAAGCTTATACCTGCCTCCCTTCTCCCAAATTCCTAGTCTGAGATCAGTAGCTCAGTGGGAAACTCAAGCACAGCACTGCCAGAGCACCATTAACTCTTACTGGTTCAGAGAGAAAAGCTGATTGCAAATTGCTGCTTCACAAATTTACTCTGCTACAGTGTAAAAGGTGTAAATAAACAGAGAAATCGTTCAAAGCTGAAAAGTAGTCCTAATGCAAAAAGCATAGGGGCCTTTGACTGCTTAAATCGCTTGAAAGGGATTAGCCGCTAATATTCAGTGGCATTGAGGGGTCCTTTTACTAAGCCATGTAGGCGCCTACGCATGCCCAAAGTATGCCAATTTGGAACTACCGCCTGGCTACCACATGGCCCAGGTGGTAATGCCATTTTGTACACATGTCCAATAGGTGCGCCGGAAAATTTCCGGCGCATAGCACTAACCAGGCGATAATCGGCATTGTACGCGTGATGACGATTACCACCTGGTTAACGCATGAGACCTTACCGCTAAGTCATTGAGTGGCGGTAAAGTCTCATGCCCAAAATGGACGCGTGACAATTTTCATTTTGCCGCACATTCATTGTCGGCCAAAAAAAAGGCCTTTTTTTGCAGGTGCGCTGAAAAATAAACTTGCACATGTCCAATACACATGTCTACACCAGCACAGGCCACATTTCAGTGCACTTTAGTAAAAGGACCCCTTAACTGGCTAAGTACCGCCAAATATGGTTAGCACCAAACACAAAGCCGGATATGTTGCGAGCATTCTGGAGGCAGAGTAATGCTTGGTCGCTTAAAGTCTGATATTCAACTCTTAAGCAGCCAGGTTTACTGCATAAATGGAACTGCATAAGTGTCTGTCCTATATTTATGTGGTAACCCATAGCCGCTTAAGTGATAACTATCCATTTAAGTGGCTATGTGTTAGCCGTCTTATAAATAATCTGAATCATGGTTACCCGATACTAGGGTCCACCTTAGGAGTCAGCACTCAAGAAAAAGATCTAGGTGTCATTGTGGAGAATATGCTGAAATCTTCTGCCCAGTGTCCAGTGGTAGCCAAAAAAGCAAACAGGATGCTAGGAATTATTAGGAATGGGATGCAAAATAAGACCAAGAATATTACAATGCTTCTGTATTGTTCCATGGTGTGACCTCACCTTGAGTATTGCGTTCAGTTCTGGTCACTGTATCTCAAAAAAGGTTCAAATAGGAGTGACCAAAATGATAAAGGGGATGGAATTCCTTCCATATGAGGAAAGGCTAAAGAGGTTAGAGTTCTTCAGTTTGGAAAACAGATGACTGGGGGGGGGGGGGGGGGGGGGATATGATTGAGGGCTATAAAATCCTGAGTGGTATAGAACGAGTAGAAGTGAATTGATTTTTCATTCTTTCAAAAAGTACAAAGGCAGGGGGCATTCAGTGAAATTACATGGAAATACTTTTATTAAAAAAAAAATAAGAGGACATATATTTTCAGTCAATGAATAGTGAAGCTCTGGAACTTTTTGCCAGAGGATGTAGTAACAGCGGTTAGCACATCTGGGTTTAAAAAAAGGTTTGGACTAGTTCCTGGAGGAAAAGTCCATAGTCTGCTATTGACATAGACATGGGGAAGCCACTGCTTGTCCCTGGGATTGGTAGCATGGAATGTTGCTACTATTTGGGTTTCTGCCAAGTACTTGTGACCTGGATTTTCCACTGTTGGAAGCAGGATACTGGGCTAGATAGACCATTGGTCTGACTCAGTATGGCTATTCTTATGTTCTTAACTGGATATTCAAAGTCGAAGCCTGCACAGGTCCCAGCTTTAAATATCTGGGAATAATGCCATCGGCTTAAGCAAAACGTTCACCATT
The DNA here is from genome assembly GCF_901765095.1 of Microcaecilia unicolor. NCBI lineage: Eukaryota > Metazoa > Chordata > Amphibia > Gymnophiona > Siphonopidae > Microcaecilia > Microcaecilia unicolor. The sequence continues at coordinate 265,847,883 of NC_044035.1, read as the reverse complement.
GATGGCTGAGTATTTCTCAAAAGGTCTCCTGTCGTTAGGTGCCTAAAGTTTGTGCTCTAAGAGTAAATTCTGTAATGGCAATTATGCACGTAAATGCTATTATAGAATACAATATAAGTCCATAGTTATCACTCTAAGTCTATAGAAGTCACCAAAAATTGGAATATATGGGCATCTCAAGCGTTTAGCACACACTTATTTATAGTGTGTGCTAAAAATGCTAGCACACCATTGTAAAAGGACCCCTAAGGTTCTAGAATACCGACTAAGTGCAGTTACGTGTGTTACTGCAAATTAGTGCCAATTAACTCCAATTATAGGCAGATATTGATTGTTAATGCCAATTAGTACCTAATTTACCAATTAAGTTAACTGGCAGTATTCTATAACCTGGGTGTGCAATTTTGCACGCAAAGGGCAAAAATGGGCGCACAAGATTATAGACTTAGGGGGCAAGGCTATTCATATATGAGGGGAATTATATAAATGGTGCTTAAAATTATGCATGTAAATTTGGGTGCACACCCAATTTGCATGTGAAATTTAATTGGGTGACGAACCTGTTAACACCAATAATTCGGTGCTAACAATTATTGGTTGTAATTGACAACAATTTGGATTTACACACACATCATGCTAAGCGCTATTCTATAAAGATGTGAACACAAATCTTTTATTGTGCAACTCAGTGCAATTTCAGTTTAATCTAATTTATTTTATTTAAAAAATGTATATGCCACACATTCCATGGTTCATGGCATATTACAGTTAAAAACATGCATACAGTACAGTCTTGATTATCTTTCAGTAAGTCGACCATCTGGCATATCTGACAGACCCATCTCGTGGCATCATCACATTTATTTCTATTAAAAGCCTTTGTTTTAGAACAATTTTTGAAAATTGGGAAATCTATGCCTTGGTTTATGTAATATTTTCCATATTATCTGACTTTTCAGTTATCCGACAACAGGTCAGTCCCGTTTATATTGGATAATTGAGACTGCACTGTAATTAAAAATCAAACCAAACCAAACATAATTAGACCAATAACACTGTATCTAATATAATAAAACGCACCGTGAACGTTCTAATGAGGACAACGTTCTGTGAAGCCCTGAAGCCCTGAAGCCATGCCCTGAAGCCATCTGACGTCACTGAAGCTGTAGGGTTCGTGGATTCGTGGTGTGAAGCCTTCAAGCCAGCCAGCCGTCTCTGCCCCGCCCTCGCGAAAAAAACAAACAAATCGGGAAGCGAAACGTCAGGGAAGGAGGCGGCGCTCCCGACGTCTAGCCTTCCCTTCGCTGTGTTCCGCCTTAAGGCGGTTACACAGCGAAGGGAAAGCTAGACGTCGGGAGCGCCGCCTCCTTCCCTGACGCTTCGCTGCACGAACCGCCACGGAGGTAAAGTTAAAAAGAATAATAAAAAAAAAAAAGGGATGCATGGATGCGAGGCATGGATGCGAAGGGGGGGGGGGGGGGGGAGAAGAGGGCGGGCCAGGCTGGGACATGGGAGAGAGAGTGGCATGGATGCGAGGGGGGGGGGTCATGGAAGGGCGAGAGGGGACTTGCTGGAAAAGGATGAATGGAGGCGGCAGGGGACAGAGGAGCATGGATGGGTATGGATTAGGAGGACAGGGCACAGGGAGAGAGGGGAATTATTGGAAATGGATGAATGGAGGGGGCAGGGGACAGAGGAGCATGGATGGGCATGGATTGGGAGGGCAGGACTCAGGGAGAGAGGGGAAATGCTGGATAGGGAAAAATGGAGGGGCCAGGTGACAGATGAGCATGGATTGGAAGGGCAGGACTCAGGGAGAGGGGAATTGCTGGATAGGGATGAATGGAGGGGACAGATGGGCATGGATGGATATGGATTGCAGAGCAGGCCTCAGGCAGAGAGGGGAAATGCTGGATAGGGAAAAATGGAGGGGCCAGGTGACAGAGGAGCATGGATGGGCATGGATTGGAAGGGCAGGACTCAGGGAGAGGGGAATTGCTGGATAGAGATGAATGGAGGGGACAGATGGGCATGGATGGATATGGATTGCAGAGCAGGCCTCAGGCAGAGAGGGGAAATGCTGGATAGGGAAAAATGGAGGGGCCAGGTGACAGAGGAGCATGGATGGGCATGGATTGGAAGGGCAGGACTCAGGGAGAGGGGAATTGCTGGATAGGGATGAATGGAGGGGACAGATGGGCATGGATGGATATGGATTGCAGAGCAGGCCTCAGGCAGAGAGGGGAAATGCTGGATAGGGAAAAATGGAGGGGCCAGGTGACAGAGGAGCATGGATGGGCATGGATTGGAAGGGCAGAACTCAGGGAGAGGGGAATTGCTGCATAGGGATGAATGGAGGGGACAGATGGGCATGGATGGATATGGATTGCAGAGCAGGCCTCAGGCAGAGAGGGGAAATGCTAGATAGGGAAAAATGGAGGGCCCAGGTGACAGATGAGCATGGATGGGCATGGATTGGAAGGGCAGGAGTCAGGGAGAGGGGAATTGCTGGATAGGGATGAATGGAGGGGACAGATGGGCATGGATGGATATGGATTGCAGAGCAGGCCTCAGGCAGAGAGGGGAAATGCTGGATAGGGAAAAATGGAGGGGCCAGGTGACAGAGGAGCATGGATTGGAAGGGCAGGACTCAGGGAGAGGGGAATTGCTGCATAGGGATGAATGGAGGGGACAGATGGGCATGGATGGATATGGATTGCAGGGCAGGCCTCAGGCAGAGAGGGGAAATGCTGGATAGGGATGAATGGAGGGGGCAGGTGACAGACAAACATGGATGGCCATGGATTGGGAGGGCAGGGCTCAGGGACAGAGGGGAATTGCTGGAAAAGGATGAATGGAGGGGGCAGGGGACAGATGGCCATGGATTGGGAGGGCACGGCTCACACTCTCTCTCTCATATACAATGTCTTTCTGACTCTCACTCTCACACACTCTGTCTCACACTGTATCACATTCACTCTCTATGTGCCACACAGTCACTCACACACTCGCTTGGTGTCATACACTCACTCTCACAGAGAATCTGTGTCTCACACACACTCTCTCTCTTGCCCACACACACACACTCTCTCTCACACTGTGTCTCACATACACACTTGCACACACTCTCATTCTCACACACACTCTCTCACAAACACACTCACACCCAGACTCACTCTCTCTCTCACACACTCACACTTTCACTCTGACTCTCAAACAGTCACTCTCACATACACTCTCCCAAACATACACACTCCAAGGAAAACCTTGCTAGCGCCCGTTTCATTTGTGTCAGAAACGGGCCTTTTTTACTAGTATAGTCATAAACATAAAACAGAGTTTTATTAATTCCACAGTCTGAGTGATAATAAATTATTCTGTACAAAAATGAGGAGCCATCATGAATATGCCTTTTGAAACAAAGAGGTCTTAAGTTGTTTCCTAAAAAGCATAGGAGAGTCTATTTTATGCAAATCTAAAGGTATTGTGTTCCATAATTTTGAGTCAACAACCTGAAAGGTTGGGTAATTTTAACTTACATTTACATGATCCAGATGATGTTATGCAAACTATTTTAAAGACTTGATGATTTTATTAGATCTTTCATGGCTATCCACTCCTGCAAATCATAAGGCAGATCACAAAATAACTGACTTGGCAATACATAATAAATAAATGTACTTATTTACTGATTGATTGGGATTTATTAACCGCCTTTATGAAGAGATTCACCCAAGGCGATGTACAGCATGTAACATAAAACTTACAATTTTGTTAACAGCTTAACAATAGTAAATAACCAAGCATAAACATAAATACCAATAAATGAGGTAAACTTGGAAGCAGTAAATTGAAACCTAATGAAAGCACTACCATGAAATAGTATCAGAAATATACACAACACTGGAATTCAATTACCAGAGATATAATACAATGTTAGCATAATACTAACAATACACCTAATAGACATGCATGAGAACATTCAACTAACATAGATATAATGCTAAAGATTTTCTACAATAGAGCATACCATATAGTTGAGGGACCAAGAGCAGGATATATGATGGCAACAAGATGTGTGGTACAGAGTCAGTTGGGATAATTTGATGGTTAGCTAAACTGAAGGCAAGTTCTTTGTATAGTTAAGCAAGAGATAAGGAACTGATCTAGATTACATATACAGAATGAATGTATAGAGGGGCAAAATGGAAAGATCGTCCAAGTACGAATTAGGGCGTTCTTACGATAACGTCCAAAAATAGACCTGTATAATGGAAAAATAGTGTGGGCGTTTTTCGATAATCGATTATCCCTGTAAGAAAACAATCAAATGACGAGCGCATAAGCGTGACTAAATTGGGCGCCCTAACACGGTCGACTATTGCAGGTGCAAACGACCAAATCACGTGGTGTGTAAAATAATGTACATAGGTGTATCGCAAGTACTACAGTACATGTTGTTCAGGCCATCCAGGTAGGGAAATATATGACGAACGCATATATGTGTCAACTACAGACATATCATGCTGCTCCACCCATTCATTCATCATATGTGCCCATCTGAATGTGCGGATCTGCATGCACTGTACACCTACTGAACATGCAGTAAATGTATATTGTGTATATGTGAAAAGGGTCGGGTGGGGTGCGTCATACTCATCTATAGAAGGCACGTTTCACACTCCTGCAGGCATGTGCACGTCAAAGACGTCTATGCTTACGAGGGCGTCCACGTGCTGATAGGGGCCATATATGGAATGGTCATCCATATATGGAGCTGTGCATGAAACGACGTCCCTCACGCAAGGTCGTCTATATAAGGCACTTCTTTTCCAACACGTGGGAAAAATGGCACAACGGCGAGAGCCGAATTTTGGGGAACAGGAGAGCTTGCTGCTCGTCAGGCTGTGCCTAAGGCACCGGCACACCCTGTTCATACAACATCACCACCTGCCCCCCAGGCTGCAGGCCATGTGAGCCTGGTCCCGCATCCGGGAACGATTAGAAAGGTAAGGTTATGGCCCAACCCCCCTCACCTCCTGTACCTACACATATAACAGCTCCGTCATCAATGTTACCACCAGTAACTGGAGTGTCCATGCAAGGATCATGAGTAATATAGGAACATGCACAATCACTAATAATTTGTATGTTATTTAAACGACCACCATTCCCACATCCCTACAAGAATGTATTTCGTTAGGTTAGTATCGTGACTATGCTATTAGTGTTATGTGAAAATTTCGTTAGTTATGTGAAGCCACATTTTCCAACCCCTCTTTGCAGCCAGTGGGTTACAACGCCTCCAAATAGTGGAAGCATGAGACCAATGAAACCTATACCATACTTTATAACATGGTCATGATAACACATATAAAGTAGTTTAACAAGCATACATTATAATGTATACAAACGGTACTGTCTGGCCTCATGCCCACCTCTCTGGCATCATCTGCATAGGAACCAACTCGGTGGCTGCTGTGGGTGCTTCACCACCCCACCCCCAATATCAAATATGTATGGAGGGAGGGGTCATCTCCACTGGGGGTTCCACCCCCCAAAATGGTAAAAAGGTGGCTCCTATGATTCACTACCAATGGAGGTACCCCCCCCCCCCCAACACTGTAGACCCTCTCTCTCTGGTATGTGAATAGTAAATGAATGTGTGCAGAGGACAAAAAGGACCAACACCCCTGACCCCTGCTCTACAAACTTATATCTTACAGACGCTTTGGAGTCCACCGGGACCTAGAGTCCCTGCGGAGGCGGTTCCGCAGGGTGAGGCGGGAGAGGCCTGACATCATCCGGGCGGTGCGAAGGCACCTCAGGGCTCGCCGTAAGTATTCAAAAACAGGACACCTGTACACATTACTACATACATTTCATGAATAAAGCAAATGTGTTGTACAATATCACTTCCCATGTGCCTAATAGCCACCTAGTAATACCATATCTGTCCCAGATCAAGGATGCAGGTTGCAGGGGTTCTCCCATGAGCGTGCTTGCAACGTCCGACCATCCCCCCGAGATGAATGAGATGATATGCCACACTTTACTATTCCCCTTATTGTGGTGGCTGATTACTGTGTCCTGGTACAGCTGCCTGAGGCCCTACTTTTACTGCATGTTATGGCCTAAATCACATAAAAGAATTGTGCTCAACACCCTTCCCACTGCCCCCCCCCCCCCCAATAACTCCTACAACAACTGCCCATCAACCCCTCGTTGCATCTCACAATGCAAACATGCTGGTCAGCAATGAATTTGGTATGCCCACATGTCCTGCGTGGTGTGTGTCAGAGGAGGGTCCAGGGTTCTGTTTCATGTCATCTGATGCAGCTCATTCCCCGTGGGCATAGGCTACGCCTTACCACACCCTGCCCCATCCCCTGCCTCACACCACCCAGCTACTGCACTATGCAAGCCATGGTGTATGCACTGATCTCAATCACACTCCTTTTACATACACAGGGCTCCACCAGCAGGAAGCTGAGCGGCACGATGAGGAGGGCCACCACCTCCAGGAGGAGGAGGAGGAGGAGGAGGAGGAGCAGGAGCAGGAGGAGCAGGAGGAGGGGCACATGGAGGAGGAGGAGGAGCAGCAGCCAGGCCAGGAGGCGGGCCACCAGGGAGAAGAGGAGGAGGAGGACTCGGAGGAGGGAGTCCTCATCATAGACATTCCTGAGGACCCCTCCCCACCTGCAGCTCCTTATGAGGGCTCTCCCTCCCCACCTGCAGCGCCATCGCCTGGCCCACCTCCATCCCCTGGGCCAGCTTCTGTGTCCCCTGGCCCACCTCCATCCCCTGGGCCAGCTTCTGTGTCCCCTGGCCCACCTCCATCCCCTGGGCCATCTTCCGTGTCCCCTGGCCCACCTCCAGCCTTTGGCCCGGCTACGGTAGTGCGCCTCCTGCAGCAGCTGGTAGATGGCCAGCACCAACTTATAGTTGGCCAGCAGCAACTTCTAGTTGGCCAGCAACAGCTGCTGCAGGAGGTGACAGCCCTACGGCAGGGCAATGAGCAGCTCCAGGGCCCACTAAGGGTACTGCTGGGGCTGCTCATTGCCCTGCTACAGAGGGCCTTACTAAGAGGGCGTGGCCGCCCTTAATTTAAATAGGGGGGGGCCTGTTGGGGTTGTGTGTGTGGGGGGAGGGAGGGAAATGTTGGGGTGTGTGGGGGGGAGGGAAATGTTGGGGGTTCTGTGGGGGGTGGGGGAGGGAATTGTTGGGGTGTGTGGGGAGTTGTGGGGGGGAGGAGGGCATTGTTGGGGTTATTTTGTAGGGGTGGGGGTGGGGGGGGGGGAAATAAATGTTTGTTATAATATAACTATCAGGGTGTGTGTGTGTGTGTTTGGCTCCCTTGTGCATTACATATCACCAAATGGTGCTGTTGAGTTGAGAGGAAGGAGGCAGCAATATGCATAGCATTAAATGTGCTGTGTGAATGAGAAGGTGATGTATGTCTGAGAATGTTGGCCAGACAGAACGCCACCTGTTCATTCCAACCTGCATGGCTATATGTGCAGGGGGGTTGGGCCGGGGAGGCTGGATGGATATTTGTGTTCATGAATAAAAATGGCCAGCCAGCATCTCTCTCTCCCTTCCTCCCTCCCCTCCACCATACTGACCCACAATACAGAGTGCCATCAATAAGAGATGAATATTGTACCACGTGTGATCTGCCAGGTACACACTTCCACATAACTCCAGGTACCACATACAAAGTGTTTGCTGTCTGATGGACACATATCCTTACCCACAAGCCACATTGGTGGGGGAGGGGGGGGCCAAGAAGGACCTACAAACAGCTGGCTCATATTTTCACATTGAATACATCAGCTATGGTATATAATGCTGAGGAGTAAAAGGGAAACAATGGGAAACCCAATAGATGGATGGTTACTTCATCACAGTTGCAATGTAATACTTGTGTTAGGGAAGGGCACAAATAAAAATGGTGCTCATTATTTGCAGGTGTGATCACACTTTCTCCAGTAGTCGATCAAGGTGTGTTACATTCAAGTATTCTGGGTTTGTGTCAAACTTTGTCCCTGAAGTGACTTGCCTTAGGTGGGATTTGAACCAGCAACCTTATGATTATAAGGCTGGTGCTCTAACCACTAGGCCACAGCAGCCACCAGGCTTTATCCACCACCAGTTACTTTGGGTTGGTACCTGTACACACACCCCTTTCCCTCACCACCACGTCATAGGCCTCAGTGGCACTACCTGTAGCCACCTCGATCATTTTGTCCAGGCTACCGATTAAAAACAATGTAATGTGCATGTTCCCTACCCTACTACCTATGGAGCAATTTAGGAAGGTGTTGCATAAAGTGCTATACACATCCATTGCATTAATCATTCTCCCCTCCCCCGCCTATGGACCTTGAGAATGGGTGGCCACTTCATAAATGGGGACTGGGTACACCACATAAACAAGGAAGATGGAAGCTACCGGGAACCAATACAGCACCTCCAACAGCTGGCCCACACCACTGAGGACCTGCCAACCCCACAGTACAGTGCACAGGAACCTGGTGAAAACAGAGCTACCTAACATCTGACTCCAGACTACATACATACAGTGAATGCACACTCCTTGACTATGAGCACAAAGAGAAGAGGTGGCAGACAAATGAGAGCTTACCATGAACGTCTGTTTCAAGACTGTGTAGTGCGCCTTTTATCTTCTGGAACATTAGCTGCACATCTCCCTGATTGAAATGACCCTTACCGAGGGGTGCTTGATTTGGGGTGAGTGTAGCAAATTCGTGGCCCCCACACACTGCCTGCTACAACCAGGCAGAGAGAATGGGAGAAAGGAAGGGAGCATCAGGCGATGTGGAAGACAGGAAACGGAAGGCGTGGTGGCTGAGGGCCAACAATAATTCCCCCCCCCCCTAAATACACAGGTGTACCCAAGCATGCTAAGTGAGGGTAAAACCCTGTAAATGATTATTATGAACAACCGGCAAGGTCTCAGTGCAGGAAATGGCAGGTAAAATGGCAATGAAGAAAGGGAAGGCAGGTGGAGACGCCCATACTTATCTACTCATAATCGAAACCATGTGTTCCTAATCGCTATCTCAGCTGGGCACGCTTAGGAATTATGTGTATAATTGAAAAAGTAGCGCCCAAATCAGAAACGCCTATTCCCCCGTCTCAATGGGCGTTCTTGGCGCCTATATAAACGCCCACTCCGTATTTTCGAAAACCCCATTGGTACAATGCCACCACGCATGCCGCCGACCCGGAAGGGTAATTTTCTCGAGGCAGAGGTGGAGCTCCTGGTACAAGAAATTGTACAGCGGCATCGGAGTCTGTTTGCTCCCACAGGGCAGAGGCTGGCAGCAACAGTAAAGCAGCGGGAATGGGAGGCAGTACGGGACAGCCTGAATGCTGTCTTCCATGCTGGGAGAGACATGGAGGACTGCAAGAGGAAGTGGCGGAAGCTGAGGAGGGATGTTCGGAGGAAGGCAGGGGCCAATCCCCCAGGCAATGACACTGCCAACCTTACACCAATGGAGCTGATGGTGTACTCCCTCCTACCCCAGGAGGGCATCCACGGGATTGGCTCCATGGACACCTCGGGCCAGGCTGAGGACTCAGGTAGGTGTTTCATTATGCAGTTGGGGTATCTGTTGTGCTGCAGTACACTTGTGTTATAGAAGTTGGGGTCAGGGGGAGGGAGGTGAGGAGTGGGGGGCAGGAGGAGGGAGGTAGGTGGGGGGGGGAGTATCTCTGGCTGTCTTTCTGTATATTAACAGGCCACCTTTATGATGCTGTTGTGACCTGGTAACCCCTACTCCCTAGCTCTCTACCCTTACTCCCTATCCCTACCGTTGTCATTGGGTTTCCTCTTACTTGTCCTGTGTGCCCATATTTATAGAATTAATTGTAAGCTCTATTTGAGTAGTGGTAGTGGTCATGTGTGTTATAGGAGCAAGCAGACAGGGTGGGTGCTGTGTGTGTGTGTGAGCACCCCCAATAATGAGGAAAGATCATGTAGCTGTGCAGGGAGGAGGGTTGGTCACTGGGCTTAGCACCCCCAATACTACTTTCCAGTTGGCTCCTATGGGTGTGTGTAGGTTACTACTGTGGCAGAACTTTGGGGGCCGTCCTTCCCTACTACTCCTCTATTTTCCCATTACCAACCTGTGCCTAGTTCCTCCTGTGACCTCTGTGCTCTACTGAGTGTGGGCCACATGCATTCAACTGAAGGAGCCTGTAATGGGGGTCATAAAGCAGTTCTATGCAGTTTAGCAAGTCAGTAGTAACACAACACATGCTGCAATGTTGTTCAATTTAACATTTATACAACTAACAGCTTGAGCACAACGTTGTGAGTGGTGTCCTTCTCTTGGCTGCTCATCCACCACCTCTGCCCAGCTGCCTGCGGGGCTCTCTCTTTCGTACCCGTGTCAATTCCATTCCTCCTCACCATCTCTTTGCTGGGTCATCAGGTTGGGGGACATACCAATGTATATGAATGCTGAAAGACAAAAGTGGGTTATTTGCACCAACACTATTCCTCACTCTTGTGCTATACAGGTGAAGACTCGGAGGAGGCCGGCCCTAGTGGCCTGCAAGGCCAACGCCCTACACCATCCGTCCAGCCTGAACCTCCACAGCCTGCAGCACCAGCAGTCCAGCCTCCACCACCTGCACCAGCTATGCATCCTCTGCGTCCACCACCACCTGCACCAGCTGTCCAGCCTCTGCCACCACCACCTGCACCAGCTGTCCAGCCTCTGCCACCACCACCACCACCTGCACCAGCTGTCCAGCCACCACCACCACCTGCACCAGCTGTCCAGCCTCTGCCACCACCACCACCACCTGCACCAGCAGAGGCCGCACCTCCAGCACCGGAGGACTTTGTTGAGGAGGAGGAGGGCCCAGCTCCCCGCCAGAGGCCATCTGGCCAAAGGAGGCAACTCCTGCGGCTGGCCACGGAGCTACTCCGCCACAACGTGCGCTTGGAGGAGTACCGGCAGCAGAAACTGGAGCTGCAGCGCCAAGCACTGGAGGCACAGCAGCGAGCACACCAGGAACTCCTCCAGGCGCACCGTGAAGGCCACCAGGAGGTGCTCCAGCAACTGAGACGGCTGGAGCAGAGCATCCAACACCTGCGCCCTCAGGGCACCGTGCCTACTCCAGCCCCCGTGCTGCTGGAGCAGCCCCTGCCATCAACATCCTCCTCCACTGACCACCAGCAACCACCAGCTAAGAGGTGGGCATTGCGCTCCTCAGCCTCCGCACCCACTCCTGCAGCACCCGCGAAATCTGCTCCCATTCTGGGTCCTGTGGCCAGACCACTAGAAGCAAGAAGGTGGCCCGATTTCCACGGTGCAGCCGAAGCCGCAGGCTGCCGTGGGGATACGGAGGAGGACACTGGGAGCAGCAGCTCAGAAGAGACTTCCCATGCAGCACCAGCTGCAAAGGAAGGGCGTGGGAGGGGTAGGAGGGGACGGGGGAAGGGAAGGGGAAAATGATGGGACATGCTGTAGGGTGAGGGTTGGAGGGAGGGGGGTGGGTGTGGGAGGGGGGTGGTGGTGGTGGTGGTGGTGGGGTTGACCAAACACATATGCACTGTATGTACAAAATAAATGTTCACTTACATTCACCTAAAACTTGTTTCAATGAGTCTTTGTCTTGCTCTTACGCCAAGCTGGTAGGCATTGAGCTCTGCTCTGTGGGCTGGGGGTGGAGGGGGCTCCTCTTCCAGCTCATCTGGGGCCTCTTCTGGTGGTGGCTGTGGCTCCTCTGGGAGAGGCTGTCCTCTGCGCTGGGCCAAATTGTGTAACATACAGCACGCCACAAAGATCTTGGCCACCTTTTCTGGACTGTAGAGCAGCTCTCCTCCAGACCGGTCCAGACAGCGGAAGCGGTTTTTCAATAAACCAAAGGTGCGCTCAATGATCCCCCGGGTGCTGCGATGTTTCCTGTTGTAGGTTTCTTCTGGCCCTGGTTGTGGGTGGATCAGGGGGGTCATAAGCCATGTCCTCTGCGGGTAGCCTCGGTCACCTTTGCGGAAAAGCAGAATGAGATAGATGAGTGTGTATCGCTTGGAGCAGGTACAGGGGGGGCGGGGGGATTTGGATAGTGGGTTGTGGTGGAGGAAGCCAGGGCGGAGGGTTGCCCAGTGGAGGAGGTCTAGTATGGGTGGTACATGCATGTTGCACTTACCTAGTAGCCATCCACCAATGAACTCCCCTCGCTCGAACCTGCGGAAGATGCCCGAGTGCTGTAGGATGTAGGCATCGTGGCTGGAGCCGGGGTACCTGGCACACACGTCTAATATCTCCCCCTGGGCATCACATACAACTTGCATGTTCATAGAATGAAATGCCTTCCTATTTCTGTAGGTGGCTTCGTGTGCCCGGGGGGGTCTGAGGGCTACGTGTGTGCAGTCTATCACACCGATGACCGAGGGGAATCTAGCAACAGCATAGAAGGCGGCCATGTTGTTGTGCAGGGCCTGGGGGGTGGTGGGGAAAGTGATGTAGTGTGAGGTGTGAGTTATGAAGGCATCCAGGAACTGGGTGAGACAGTGTGAAATAGAAGCCTGGGTGAGGCCTGTGTTAGCAGCTAATACGGATTGAAAACTGCCAGTGGCCAGGACAGAGAGAGCGGAAGTGATTTTGAGGTGGGCAGGGATGGGGTTACTCCTACGTGTCTGGGGCTGAAGGAGGGGGTTCAGCTGCTCACACAGCTGACGAATGGTGGCCCTATCAAACCTGAACCTTGTTAGACACTGCTGGTCAGTGAGTTGTAGGAAGGTGGTGCGGGGCCTAAACTCTCGGGGCCGTGAATACCTCCTGCGGTGGGTGGCCTCTTCGTGTAGCATGCCTGCCACAAGTGCATTAAGTGCATCCATATCCCCACCACCAGTGCAAGTATTAGGACTAGTAGTCAAACAAACAGCAACACACACAGATCTGTCACTTCCAGCCACCACGCCCTCTGGCCACTCACTCGCCAAACAGTACAGGAACACAGAGACAAACGGAGGTCAGGGAATAGAGTATACACGTGGGAAGAGTGAATGGGGAGGGATAGGGGGAGGGGAAGGGGGCGATGGAGCAAAGGAGTAGGAGTAAGGAACGGTGAAAGGGTAAGACACAAAAAGAGGCAGGGCACACAGACGACCGTCACAGGTACTCAACACGCTCGGCTTTCTCTCTGCAACCACCACTTCAGCTCTTCCACCAACAATATCGCCACTCTCCAACTACACACAATCGCTAATGGGTCTAAAGACGATTTCCTCCTTGCTCTGGTCGCTTTTATTTCGGGTCCATCATATTACGCCCATCTTCCCGCCCAACCAGAGCCCTTTCGCTATTCGTTATACGTTGTACCCGTCCACGTCGTATCACCGCCCCTAACACACCCCCGACACGCCTCTTATTTGGACGTTTTTATGTCCACGTACGAGCGACACGGACGCACTGAAACATTGCTTTCAATTATATGGATTTACTCGTTTTTGTGAGATTAACGTCCATCTCCCGATTTAGGTCGACTCTTGGGCGTTTTTTTTCGTTCGATTATAAGCAGGATAGTCAGTCACCCTATGTCTTAAAGGCTTGGGAGAACAGCCAGGCTTTCACATGCTTCCTGAAGTAGAGGTAGTATCGAGTTATATGTAGCACATCTGGGAGCAAATTCTAGATCGTGAGGGCTACTCCTGAGAAGACTTGCTGGCGGGTATCACATCATACAATTTCTTTTGATGAGGGTACAGATAGTGATGATCCTTGAGAGAGCCTTAGAAGTCTTAAAGGTGTGTAAAGGGCTAACTTTCTCTTTAAGTACTCTGGCTCATTTTGTCTGAGGACCTTGAAAATCAAACACAGTTTTAAATTTAGTCCTGTAAGGAACTGATAGCCAGTATAGCTTTTGCAGGAAGGGTGTGATGTGGTCATGTCACTTGCAGCCTTCTATCAGTCGTTGGATACAAACTCTTTTTGGTTTGGCCAATGTACAGGGTTTTACAGTAGTCTAGTCATGATGTTATCATGGCATGGACACTGTGGTCAGACTTATCTTTTCAATATATGGAGAGAAATTTCACAGCTGGCATAGGTGATAGAGACAATTTTTGAAAGTTGTTTTGAATTTGTGGGATTAGGATGAGTGATGAGTCTAGCCGTATCCCGAGATTCCTGACCTGTGATTTTAGGAGGAGATCATACTTCCCAAAAGGTATTTTGAAGTTGGATATTTGTCCACTTGTGTTTGGTACCCAAATGTTTTATTTGGGTTCAGGAAAAGTTTGTTGTTTGCCCATTCCAGAGTTGCGGTTAGGCAGGCAGGCAGCTTACTCAGAGCTGTGGGTAGATCTGGTTCAATGGGTATGAGTAGTTGCACATCATCAGCATAAATGTAGAATTTTGTGTCCATTGACTGAAGCAGTTCAGCCAGAGGCTTGAGGTAGATATTAAATAAAATGGGAGACAGTATGGATCCTTGTGGCACCCCACAGTCCAATGCCCAAGGTAATGATGTGATGTTGCTCAACAGAACTGATTGTTGTCTATCTGACAGATAAGATTTGAACCAAGTAAATACTGTGTTACTGATACCTGTTTCTGCCAGTCTTGTAAGCATGATATTATGATCCACGGTGTCGAAGGCTGCTGAGAAATCGAGCAACACTAGTATCGATGCAGATCCCCTGTTACGGTTTATGTGCAGATCATCGAGAAGGGACACAGGACACAAGAATGAACTGTCTCTGTTCTGTACCCAGGTCTGAAGCCAGATTGACACAGATCCAGCTAGTTACTTTCAATTAACTAGTCATTGAGTTGACTGCAGACTGTCCATTCTATAAGTTTTGCCAGGATAGGAACGTTAGTGACTGGTTGGTAGTTTTCAATCTTGTCCTGTCCAGTGAGCTCATTTTCAGTAGGGGGCACACCACAGCTCTTTTGGCAACTGCCCTTCCATAAGAAAGGAATTAACAATTTTAGTGGCTCCTTCAATGAGGCCTGTGCTCGCTCGTTGTACAATCTTTGTTGGGAAGGGATCAAGAGGGCAGGTTGTTGGCCATAGACCTTTCAGAATATTTTCAAGAGCTTCCTCTGTGACTTGGTTGAATGAGTTCCAGATGGCTGTGCATGGCGGGAAAGAGGGAACGTTCTCTTCGTTAGCTAGTAAGAGCTTTGATAGGACTCTGTAGGTCCTGATGGAGACCTTTAACTTTATTGGCAAAATAAGTGGCAACATCATTGCTGGTTAGTTGTGAGTGGGAAGGTTGGTTCTATTGTGGGGTTTGCAGTAGCTGTTTACTATTTTAAATAGCTGTTTGGTTGAATTTGCAGCTTGTTCTATGTGTTGAGAAAAATATTGGTTTTTTGGCTGTTGTTATGGCCTGGCGGTACATTGTCATGTTTCTTACAGTTGAGCCTGTCTTCATCTAGAGGAGATTTTCTCCATTTTCTTTCAAGTTGACGTCCTTGGCGCTTAAGGATCAATTAAAATTCATTTTTTCTATTAGAGGATGACTTAAAATCTAAGTCAAAAACAAATGGAGTATGGTGAAGACCACATGTAGGGGCCCCTTTGTCAAAGCTTAGTATGGACTAATGGAATTAGCATTTTACATCTATGGGCTTCTTAGCATTTAGCATGTACTAATTCTGTTAGCATGCATTAAACTTTAGTAAAAGGGACCCACAGAGACAAATAAGTTTCAAGCTGCTACTAAATTGATCTTTAAAGAGAAAAAATTGGAAAATAATGATGTAGAAACATTGATCAATGTTTGGAAAATGTTATTAGTTCACCTTGGTTTACCTCTGATCTAAATACCAGAAAACAGGAGTATAGAAATTTGGAAAGACAGCGGCATTGCTCTCAGCTTGACAGTGATAGAGCAAAATTGAGAGAAAATATTAATTTCTACAAATAAGAGATTCAAACAGCTAAAAAGCATTATTACTCAAAGAAGATTACCCATAGAAATAATGATTCAAGAGATTTATTTAATGTAGTAACATCACTATTTCAGGCTTTAACTAATAACACTAATGTTTTAGGCCCATCAGCAGAAGATCTAGCAAAGTACTTTAATGATAAAATTCAGATTATGAAATCTCAATTTAAGAACTGTATAATTGAAGATCTGATGCAGGATTAAATTTCATAAGATTCCTGTCAATCACAATTGGAATACATTTCCTCAAGTTGAACCAGAACAACTTAAACCATTAATTTTTAAATTCAGTAAGGGTCTTTGTGACCTGGACCTCTGTCCCATTATATTGTTGAAACATCTTTCTTTAGAAGCTTGTAGTTGGTTAATTTATTTACTTAATTTGATGTTTTCAAGTTGAACCAGAACAACTTAAACCATTAATTTTTAAATTCAGTAAGGGTCTTTGTGACCTGGACCTCTGTCCCATTATATTGTTGAAACATCTTTCTTTAGAAGCTTGTAGTTGGTTAATTTATTTACTTAATTTGATGTTTTCACTGGGTACATTCCCACAAACTTAGTGCCATAACGTTGACCCCTTTACTAAAAGATAGAACTAAATCTTAAGGATTATGTAATTACAGACCAGTTGCTAACACTGTTCCCTGTAAACTGAGTTGGAGTCCTCCAACTGCATTGCTGCCAGAAGGGGGTGGTGCTTCAATATTGTATTTTGAATTGTCAGGGACAGGCAAGCTACCTGGAGTCCTGCAGAATTTGCCTGTCCCTCTCTATTGAAAATGTGATAGTGAAACAACACCCTCCACTAGTAGGACTGTAGATGGAGGACTCTAGCTTAGCTTAGAGGGTACAGTAGTTGCTAATATTTCATTTCTACTGAAAATTACTGAGGGGTCCTTTTACAAAGGCTGGCTAGCGTTTTTAGTGCGCGCTAATGATTAGCGAGCACTAAACGCTAGAGACACCCATAGAACTATATGGACATCTCTAATGTTTAGCGTGTGCTAGTGTGCCTTTATAAAAGGACCCCTGAATCGGTTGTGGCACAGCAGTTACAAAACTATTTAGAAGAGTCTAACATTCTAGATTTACGATAATCCAATTGTAGTAAATGTTTTAACATGTCCAAACTGCATATGATATTGGATCAAGGAAAATGTGCATTGCTAATGCAACTTCTGGGAAGTGGTTCTTTAGATGTTCAAAGAACTGATTTTATAATGTTAAACACCATGGGCTATTCTCTTCTCGGTCTTGGAAACCAGACTGTGGAGTGCCTCAGAACTCTCCCCTGTCCCCTACCCTTTTTAATGTGTTTTACAGTTCATTGGGCAGCCTACTTCAGTCTCACAAAGTGTTGCACTACATATATGCAGATGATGTTCAGATCATTTTTCGTATAACTACTTCAGTCTCTGAAACATTCCATTTTGTAAGTGGCTGTTTTTGTAAGATCTCCCAATGGATGATTAACCACAAGTTTAAACTAAGGGGCCTTTTACTAAGCTGCGCTAAAAAGTGGCCTGTGCTATGACAAGCCTGTGGGTTTCCCACGCACTGAGGCCACTTTTAGCGCAGCTGTAAAATGGCTGCATTTTCTATTTCTGCAATAATGGCCATGCACTCATTTTCCCATTAACACGTGGCCATTAGTGCATGAACCCTTAACTACATCTATTTTCTAGAAGGTAAGGGCTCACACTTAAACCATGCGCTAATCAGTGTACGGCAATGTAGCTGCGCTAACTGATTAGCGCTGAGCATGCCTACTCTCCGCTCCCAAACATACTCCCAGTGCTAAACAAAAAAATATATATATTTTAGTGCATGGGAAGCGCATGTGATGTCAAAACTACTGCAGGACCCCTGGACGCATCCCATGGTAGTGGTTTTTAACCTGCGGTAAGCACAGGTTAGTGCTTACCACAGTTTAGTAAAAGGGCCTCTAAATGTAGATAAGGCCACAGTACTGTGGGTGAGAGGCAAGAATCACCCAGCTTCATCTGGGAAATTAGGTTTAGGTGGTACAGCTATAACATTACAGACCACCGTTCAGAGTCTGGGGAATTATGTTGGATTAAAATTTGTGTGATGCCTCAGATATGTTGTGTTAAAACAGTTTCTTTTGTAAAGTTACATTTTCTTCATTAGATTTGGGCTTATTTTTCTATAGATGATTGGTAGCAATTCGTACGTGCCTTTTTTTTTCTTCTTTTCTGGATTATTGTAACGTTCTTTAGGACTAACATAAAATTCATTAGCCTGTTTACAGTTAATTCAAAATACAGCTGTAAAGGTAATCCTGTTTAAATCCAAGTTTGATAGAATCACTTCATTGCTGACATTTCTACATTGAGTAGCAGTTAGAGCTTGCATTGAGTTCAAGATTCAAGTGTTTTCTTCACAAAATTTTGAATGGAATATGTCAGGTTTAGTCCTCAAAACAGATTAGGCAGACAGCTGCATTGAAATTAACCTCCCTGTTTACAAAGCCACGTGGCAATGCTAACACAGCCTATTCAAAGTGAATGGGCTGTGTTGCATTACTGTACCGGCAGCTGCTAGCATGGCTTTGTAAATGGGGTGGGGGGGGGGGGGTAGGGTTGTAAATTTATCATTACTTCTGCAAATTCAATTGTTATCCTCACTGAAAAAAATATTTGTAGCTGTGGTCTCTCTCTGTAAAACTGAGGTCTGAACAATTTTGTTTTAATTGAAATTTCAATTTAAGTACAAACAAAGGTACTCAGAAAAATATTAGTCCACATCACAGAAAGGAGAACAGTGCTAATATCATTAGAAAAACAGAACAAGAAAAGGTAAAACACAAAAGCAATAGAGAAAATTCTGAACAACATCACTCTTCTTGACTTTATCCTAAGGCGATCTTAAAGACAAACACCACCCTAAATTGACTATCTAACACAAACCTTTCTAGCTGATCTGGTTCAAAGAAAACAAATCGAGTATCAGGAAAAGAAATTAAACATTTGGAGGGAAACTTTAGGAAAAACATAGCCCCTAGAGCCAAAGCTCTTGACTTAAACTGAAGAAACTGTTTTTGCGTAGCCTAGATTGCTCTGGAAACACCAGGAAATATCTGCAGCTTATCTCCTCAAAAAAGGAAATATTTTTTCTTAAAATAAGCTTTCAAAACCATTACCTAATCTACATCCAGGGCAAAAGAAAGTTTCAGGGTAGAGTGCTGAGTAATATCATCCTGTGAACTCTCTCAAAATGTAGTCAATCACATTAGGTTGAGATGACAAAACATCACATTCCCTCTCCCCCTATTGTGATTCCAATTCTCTGTTTGGCAGATAACATTTAGAAATCAAAATAGAATCAGCATTACAGCAGAAATATGGGACAAACTGGAAAATTTAAGAATCTCAGATTACAAGACCTCAAATGATTTTCTACAACCTTGAGTTGCTCATGCAGGTATAGGCTATCCTTAATATTGGAAGCCCCAACTTGTTGCACAACAACAAGCGGAGACTCTACTTTCTTTAGTGAAACATCTAATAAAGATATGTTTATGTTTCAAATCATCTACTTTAGAGACCATAGTCTGGGAAAGATCACAGAGTTGCTGTACAGGTCTTTGAAACAATGCTTCAGTCCTTTTCACAATCTTCCAAACATCCAATAATGATACTTGTGAAGGACCAGTATCCAATACTGGTACTTCTTTAGGAAACAATACTGGGGAAACTGAACTAAGTTTAGGAGATGAGGAAGGTGAGGATTGTTGCGCTGCCATAGTTGCCTCTGTGGGAGAAAAAACATTCTTGGATAAACCCCCAACAGGAGAAAGATGGGAAGGATGGGGGTGGCTCAGGGGTCAGCCTTTCCCCTGGACTTAAAGAAGCATCTGAGTCTCCTCCAGCAATCAGAGGAAAGGAAAGTTCTTTACCCACAGGTATAAAATTTCTTTCAATCGGGCCTGGCAATACAGGAGTACTCACACTTAGAAGTTTGGTCTTTGACTTACGTTTCTCCATTCCGATTCATAGCAAGTAAAGAAGATGTCAAAATCCACTTGCCAATTAAGTCCTGTCCCATCAGGGCTCCAAAGGGTCTCACAAGGGGCCTGGCGTGCCCCTTAAGGCATGCCCTGCTGTCGCTCCCTGCAGCAGTGCCACAGAAAGCTGCAGACTTTTAATACTGAAGCCGGCCCACCAGGATGATGTCAGCAGGCTGGAAATGGTGTTCCCGCATCAGGGGGAAGCCCAACAAGCGTTTGGGTGCTCAGCGTTCTGTCAGATATGCAGTCCTCCTCCTTCAACCAGTGCAGAAAGCTGTTGTTTTTAATGCTGAAGCCAGCCCACCAGGATGACATCAGGGGGACTGAAATGGTGTTCTCGCATAGGGGAGAAGCCCATCAAGCCTTTCAATGCTCCTCTGTCAGGTACGCAATTCTCTTCCTTCCAATCTGAACAGTTATGTGCACTTCTGTAAACAACTTAAAATGTGACTTTTTGGATACTATGTTACATGATACATACTTTTGTTGAATGTTGTTTGCTGCTGGTTTAGTATTTATCTTGTAAACCATCTAGAACTCCTGATACTTGATGGTATATAAAAATCATTATTACTATTACTTTGCACAATGGTTTAGATTAAATTGTCCACTTGGTCATATGACTGACATGTTTTGGCACATTTAATGCATGCATATCAAGGGCAACTTAATAAAGTTTTCTAGGACATGATTCACACCTTTACAGAAATCACTTAATATTCCAAAGGCTGCCTACAGAGAGCTCCCTTAGCTCAAAGTCTACTTTACAAAATTGCTTAAAATTACTCATTTTACATATAAAAGTACTCTTATCTACAGCCAGTGATTGACATTGTGCTCCTTATACCTTCTGGCTTGGAGATTAGACCAGCAATAGTACATAAGGGAAAAAACATAACTATGCTCCCCAAAAGATAATATACAGACAAAAAGAGCAATATTAATGTGACATTCCTTAAGAAACCTTGAAAATAAAAACAATAACCTTACAAATAAAAGGAACATGGAAGCATCAGATACACACCAGAGGCAAGGCTATTGGATCTCCTATAATACACAGCTATTTCAAATCCATGAGCCTACTGCATATGATCAATCACTTGCGTCCATGATCCAAAGTCTCATATTCAACAAGAAATTGTCATCAACCTTTATTCTTATTCATCAAAAAACTTCTGAAACTGAAATATATATTAGACCTGTTTTTATATATATATATTATATATATATATATATAAATATATATTAGACCTGTGTGCAGTGCTGAGGTGGCAGTTGAAAGAGAGAGAGAGAGAGAGAGAGAGAAGACGTTTGAGATGAGAGGAAGGTGCTGAGTGACTGAAGTCTGAGAGAAAAAAAATGATTTGTTAAAACTTAAGGGAGAGGCATGCCAGCCAGTCAGGTTTTCAGGATACCCACAATGAATATTTATTAGAGGGATTTGCATGCACTACTGCCACTGCTACGTCACATCGGCATTCAGCAAGAAGGCTTCAAGTGACAAGTTCCCGGCGGTGGTGGTGCAAGGCAGCCCGAGCAGGCAGAAGGCTGCAATTCATTGGTCTCCATCCTCAGGGCTATCATGTTAACATGTAATGCGTTGTCTTCTCTGCTGCTGCCACAGCTGCTATAGGTCCTCATCCTTCTTCCTGACTCTGTGGCTACTTCCTGTGGATCTGTGGGCTGTGGCGTCAGAGAGAAGACAGGCTACAGGAGTTAACGTGAATCAATAATCTGGGCTGGCACACAGCACAGCAGGACTCAGGAGACAGACAACCTGTCCAACTCCGAGCAGGGGGAACACTAATTTGCAGACCGAGGTAGGTAGCATATTTGGTGGGGGCCCTTAGGATTGTTTGTCCTGGGCTCGGCTTTGTCTCTCAGCAGCCCTGGCATCCAGGACCAGGTTTGGGAAACAGGTTAAATATTTGAGTATAAGTTGGTAAGTGTGTTTTTGAGAGAATAGAATGTTGGGTGTTATTAGGAAGGGTATGGAGTCCAGGTGTGCGGATGTTATAATGCCGTTGTATCGCTCCATGGTGCGACCGCACCTGGAGTATTGTGTTCAGTACTGGTCTCCGTATCTCAAAAAAGATATAGTAGAATTGGAAAAGGTACAGCGAAGGGCGACGAAAATGATAGTGGGGATGGGACGACTTTCCTATGAAGAGAGGCTGAGAAGGCTAGGGCTTTTCAGCTTGGAGAAGAGACGGCTGAGGGGAGATATGATAGAAGTGTATAAAATAATGAGTGGAATGGATCGGGTGGATGTGAAGCGACTGTTCACGCTATCCAAAAATACTAGGACTAGAGGGCATGAGTTGAAGCTACAGTGTGGTAAATTTAAAACGAATCGGAGAAAATTTTTCTTCACCCAACGTGTAATTAGACTCTGGAATTCGTTGCCGGAGTACGTGGTACGGGCGGTTAGCTTGACGGAGTTTAAAAAGGGGTTAGATAGATTCCTAAAGGACAAGTCCATAGACCGCTATTAAATGGACTTGGAAAAATTCCGCATTTTTAGGTATAACTTGTCTGGAATGTTTTTACGTTTAGGGAGCGTGCCAGGTGCCCTTGACCTGGATTGGCCACTGTCGGTGACAGGATGCTGGGCTAGATGGACCTTTGGTCTTTCCCAGTATGGCACTACTTATGTACTTATTAAATTGTTTTATTCACAGTGTGTGAATAAGTAATACTTAAAGGGTCCAACATTCAGCATGAGGCAGCCACCAACTGATTAAATCATGTCTCAGTGAAAAACCAGTCATTTTCAGCCACATATATTTATTTAGATTTTGCTCACACATTTTTTAGTAGTAGCTCAAGGTGAGTTACATTCAGGTACACTGGATATTTCTCTGTCCCAGGAGGGCTCACAATCTTAAGCTAGTACCTGAGGCAATGGAGGATTAAGTGACTTGCCCAAGATCACAAGGAGCAGCAGTGGGATTTGAACTGGCCACCTGTGGGTTACAAGACCAGTGCTCTAACCACTAGGCCACTCCTCCACTCAGTTATCATTGCTGAAAATGCCCAGTTAGTGCCGAAAATAAAGCCGGTCATGTTGGTGGCATTCTGGAGGTGTGACCGGTTAAGTCCCGATATTTGGAACTTAGCTGGTCAGGTTTACTGGCTAAATAAGGCCACATGAAAAGCAGGCCTACCTTTGCCTTCTAAGCCATGGCCAGTTAAATTTGAATATTAACTTAACCGGTCATGTGCTAGTCAGTATTGAAAAACCCTGATATTCAATGCCAGTTGTTGGAAACAGACCGGCATTAAATATCCAGTTTGAATGTTGGAAGTGGGCAGTCAAAGCAGTGCCCACTGCCAGCTAAATATCAGGGAGAAAGGGTTTTGTGAAAGATTCAGAGAATTGGGAATATTATGAGAGGAAGCCCGTTCAATTCTTATGGCTTCCTCTCATTTGCCACACTGAGAATCAGTGGTGCGGCTTTGTAAAAGAGGACCTAAATTTACAGCTGGGAAAAGTGGTTAAGTTTTACCAGCAGAATAAAGCAAGTCCTGTACAGAGTTGTCCATATCACTGTGCTTTGCAAGTTGATCAAGGTATGTGGTGATGTCTTGCAATTAAAAGTTGGCTCTTCTAACTAAAACAACTTACCGTATCTATCTCCTACCATAAATAGCTTGTACCATGTTAACCCAGGAGTATTCTAAACTTTATGAATGCTGAGCCAGTTATTTTGTGTTCATTTTTCTTCCTGAATGGATTTAGTCATTTTGTATTCATGTTTCTTTCTCAATGTATAATAAAACAAGTCTGATCTGAAATTTAAAAAATTGGGAATATTATATTTAAAATGAGAAGCTCAGTTAAAGAGAAATAATATTATGAGACTTTCCAGTGATTTTCTGTAATTTGGAAAATCTTTACTTAGAAAAGGCAGTTTATATAAAGTCATAAATTTCAAACAAATCCTTGACAGGATTATAAGTGAACAAGTTTTTGTAAAAGTGAGATTTAAAAGTTGTAATTCAGTTAGAACAGATGCATATGTTTTATTGATTTTTTAAGGGAAATATGTGAGACTTCTCAGGTTTGATAGCCTAATTTAGGGTCTGTTTTACTAACCTGTGCTAGTGATTACCAGCGCAGCAAATATACTGCAGCCTATTTATTTTGAATGGGCTACCTCGCATTTGCCATGCGGGAATCGCTATTGTGGTTTAGTAAAACAGGCCCTTAAGGATTTATCTGAGAATAAGAAATATAATTCTCTTGAGATATAAAAAACAAAAACAAAAAAGAAAGAATATTTTACTTTAATTTCCTGTTTAATCTTCAAATTTAAACAAATTTAGAAGTATATGACAGAGGAAAAGGAGAGATTACAATAATCTCCAAATCTCCTTAATAGAGTTTTCCTTTTTGATGAGTAAAGTTTTTGATAAAGAGGAAACATTTTAAAGTGAGTTTTCTTAAAGAATTGTCTGAAAGAGCTAAAGACTCTGTGAGTGATTTTGTCTGAGTGGGTTCCTGTCAGAAGCAGCACTGAAACTGAAAAAGCCCTGGAAGATTAGTGAAGCTTAGGGAAACTGAAGTTTAGTTACAGTAAGGTCACTAGAAAGGGTTTTATAACGACTTATGTGGTATTTTAAAGTTAGTTGACACAGTATTGAAGGAATCCTGAGAGAAGATAGGAACATATTAGAGAAAATAAACCCACACACAAATAGAGACAGGAAGCCAGTTTTATTTTATTTATATAAAGAGTAGGTTACAGGTGCCTCACAAGCTGCAAGTGAAGAATCAAGGGCCCCAAAGTTACAAGAAAGGAGAAGAACTGAAAATTTAAGAGAGCTGGAAAACCTGGACAGGTAAGTTATGCAGCACTGAACTGACATCATAGAACTTACATACACAGAAAAGCAGGGAAACACCTCTATGCGAAGTCCAAGAAGAAAAAAGAAGTACAGAGTGTGACACAAGCTTCAACATGGGAGTGTCTGTCACAATTCCTTTATTGCACCAAAGACCCAACACGGGGCTGTGTTTTGGCAGTAAGAACCACCTGCCTCAGGGGTCAAAAATATAATATCTGTTGCTGATTGAATTAGAAATCAATGTTGCCCAAAAGGAAATATGTTGCAACAGTGGCAATTTTGGAACCATGGCGTTTTCTGCACACATTTGGAATCTGTGTATTCAACATATTCCTTTTCGGCACCATTGATTTCTAATTTATTCAGTAACAGATACTGTATTTTTGAACCCTGAGGCAGGCGGTTCTTACCACCAAAGCCCCATGTTGGGTCCTTGGTGCAATAAAGGAATTGTGACAGACACTCCCTATGTTGAATCTTGTGTCACACTTTCTACTTCTTTTTTTCTTCATCATAGAACCTACAACACAGAACTGAGTCTGAATTTAATAATACAGTAGATCCTTCTCATTTAGAATCTATTCTTTTAGATAAACCAGTGCTTTTTGGGCAAATTTCCTGAATTATTAAGTGATTGAAAAATGAACTTGCAGAACTATAGTTAGTAATATGTAAGTTATCTTTAAAATCAAGTATGGTATCGGAAGATTGGAGGGTGACCAATTTAATGCTGATTTTTAAAAAAGGTTCCAGAGGTGATCTGAGAAATTATAGATAGGTGAGTCTGATGTCAGTGCTGGGCAAAATGGTAGAGACTATTATAAAGAACACAATTACAGAGCATATTCAAAAGCATGGCTTAATCAGACAAAGCCAACATGGATTTAGTGAAGGGAAATCTTACCTCACTAATCTATTACATTTCTTTGAAGGGGTGAACGAACATGTGGATAAAGGTGAGCTGGTCGATATTGTGCATCTGGATTTTCAAAAGACATTTGACAAAGTACCTCATTAAAGACTCCAGAGGAAATTGGAGAGTCATGGGATAGGAGGTAATGTTCTAATGTGGATTAAAAACTGGTTAAAAGATAGAAAACAGAGAGTAGGGTTAAATGGTCAATATTCTCAATGGAGAAGGGTAGACAGTGCGGTTCCCCAGGAGTCTGTGCTGGGATGACTGCTTTTTAACATATTTATAAATGATCTAGAGATGGGAATATCTATGGGTCTTTTACTAAAGTGCGCTGGTCTCAAGATCTACTATTTTGGGGGCCCTTTTACAAAGGTGTGGAGGGCCTATGAGCATATAACGCGTACCAAATCGGCATTACTGCCTTGCTAGCGTGTGAATTGGGTGGTAATTCTGTATTTGGCACACGACAAATCCCGTGGTACAAAAATAATTTTCTATTTTCTACTGCGGGCCTCTTACCTGGCAGTAAACAGCAGTTGGAGCATGCTGCATGCTTACCGCATGGGTAGCATGTGAGACCTTACCGCTATATCAATGGGTGGCGGTAAGGTCTCAAACTGAAAATGGACGTGTGCTGGTTTCAATTTTTGCACACATCCATTTTATGGTCCCTTAAAAAAGGCCCTTTTTCCTAGACGCGGTAAAATATGGCCCAACGTTCGCCCAAAAGACATGCTCACAATACCACAGGCCAATTTTTACTGCGGCTTAACAAAAGAACCCCCTTGGTGATATTTGTATTTCTTCAGGATAAAGAGGCACTTCGGCATCTCTTTTTCAGAATCTCTGATACCACTTTTTTGGGTGTCAAGATTTCTATATTTCTTGATATTTCTAAATGGACGCAAATAAGAAGGAAGAGACTTATGGTATATGAACAGCATGTTGCTGTTTCTTTGGGGGCAAGGTTTCAGCTAAGATTTCCTTGTAAATGTATAGCAGCCCTTTTACTAAACTGTGGTAAAAAAGTGGCCTGTGCTAGTTTGGATGCATGAAATTGGCATGCGCTGGGCCATTTCTTGCCGTGACTGGGGAAAAAGGCCTTTTTTTAAAAATGTGGCAGTAAATGGCAGTGCACTAATATGAAAAGTAGCTCTTAATGCCACCCATTTACTTGCAGAAAGGACTCACGTGCTATCAGGCAGCATGCGCCAATGTGGCTGTGCTGCCAGGAACACCCACCACGGTAGAAAATTATTTTCTATCACAGGAAACAGCATGCACCATCTTTGTAATTACCGCCAGGCACCCATGCTACCCCAGTGGCAGTGTCGATTAGGTGCACACTTCCTGCACATTAGCCCTACTGTGTCTTAGTAAAAGGGCCTCTTCGTTTATTTGGATCAACATTCCTATGTGTTCTATGAACCCTCACAGTTACAGTTGTTTTTTTTTTTTTGGAAGGGAGAGGGGTAACATTATCTGGGTCTTAAATTGCTTAGGGGATCTTTTACAAAGGTGCGCTAGCCTTTTTAGCGTGCGCTAAAAATTCACACACGCTAAATGCTAAGGTGGAATATAGGAATATATTTATTTATTACATTTGTACCCTGCGCTTTCCCACATACAGCAGGTTCAGTGCGGCTTACATTGTAAAAGAAAGCATCTTACATGGTAGAAAATAAAGCAAAACAAGAAAATGTAGGAAGAGTATTATAAACTACTAGTAAAAAAGGCCCGTTTCTGACACAAATGAAACGGGCGCTAGCAAGGTTTTCCTCGGAGTGTGTATGTTTGGGAGAGTGTATGTGAGAGTGACTGTTTGAGAGTCAGAGTGAAAGTGTGAGTGTGTGAGAGAGAGAGTGAGTCTGGGTGTGAGTGTGTTTGTGAGAGAGTGTGTGTGTGAGAATGAGAGTGTGTGCAAGTGTGTATGTGAGACACAGTGTGAGAGAGAGTGTGTGTGTGTGGGCGAGAGAGAGAGTGTGTGTGAGACACAGATTCTCTGTGAGAGTGAGTGTATGAGACCAAGCGAGTGTGTGAGTGACTGTGTGGCACATAGAGAGTGAATGTGATAAAGTGTGAGACAGAGTGTGTGAGAGTAAGAGTGAGAGTCAGAAAGACATTGTATATGAGAGAGAGAGTGTGAGCCCTGCCCTCCCAATCCATGCCCATCCATGCTCCTCTGTCACCTGTCCCCTCCATTCATCCCTATCCAGCAATTCCCCTCTCTCCCTGAGGCCTGCCCTGCAATCCATATCCATCCATGCCCATCTGTCCCCTCCATTCATCCCTATCCAGCAATTCCCCTCTCTCCATGAGCCCTGCCCTCCCAATCCATGCTCATCCATGCTCCTCTGTCCCCTGCCCCCTCCATTCATCCCTTTCCAGCAATTCCCCTCTCTCCCTGAGGCCTGCCCTGCAATCCATATCCATCCATGCCCATCTGTCCCCTCCATTCATTCCTATCCAGCAATTCCCCTCTCTCCCTGAGTCCTGCCCTCCCAATCCATGCCCATCCATGCTCCTCTGTCCCCTGCCCCCTCCATTCATCCATTTCCAGCAATTCCCCTCTCTCCCTGAGCCCTGCCCTCCCAATCCATGCCCATCCATGCTCCTCTGTCCCCTGCCGCCTCCATTCATCCTTTTCCAGCAAGTCCCCTCTCTCCCTTCCATGACCCCCCCCCTCGCATCCATGCTCCTCTCTCTCCCATGTCCCAGCCTGGGCCGCCCTCTTTCCCCCCCCCTTCGCATCCATGCTGTCGTTTCTCCCCTGCCCTCCCGCTCCCATTGTTCTTCTTTACTTGCCACCCTCTTCTCTCCCCCCAACATCCCTTTTTGTTTTTTTTCTTCTTTTTAAATTTACCTCCGTGGCGGTTCCGGCAGCGAAGCGTCAGGGAAGGAGGCGGTGCTCCCGACGTCTAGCTTTCCCTTCGCTGTGTTCTGCCTTCTTTTGACATCATCCTTGACGTCAGAAGAAGGCGGAACACAGCGAAGGGAAAGCTAGACGTCGGGAGCACCGCCTCCTTCCCTGATGCTTCGCTGCCAGATTTTTTTTTTTCCGCCCTCGACGTCATGACATTTGACGCGAGGGCGGGGCAGAGATGGCTGGCTGGCTTGAAGGCTTCACACCACGAATCCACAAACCCTTCAGCCTGGGAGTGACGTCAGATGGCTTCAGAACGTTGTCCTCAGAACGTTGAGGGTGCGTTTTATTATATTAGATGATGATCATAACTACTTACATAGTGAAAAAGCATTAAAAAGGACATGTGAAAAGAATATTATGAACTAAGAAAAACACAGTGGCAACAGTGCCCAGGAATATATGAGTTGGAATAGGGAAGGTAGACAAGGATAGGATAGGTAAGAGGGAAGGAGATTGGGAGGGAAATGGTAAAAGGATGGAGGGGAGAAGATAAGGGATTAAGTATAAGGGGATTTGAGAATAAGGTCAAATGTGTCATTGGGGTCAAAGTTAGTGTTGACATCATAGCAGGAGTATGGTAGTTGGGCTGGTAGAATTAAGTTGGTCCATTAGGGTAAGCTTGCTTGAAAAAAATGGGACTTTAACATTTTCCTGAAAGGTAAATAGTTGTTAATTGCTCAGATGGGCCTTGGGAGAGCATTCCAAAGTTGACTACCCAGGAAGGAGAAACTGGATGCATAGTATGTTTTGTATTTGGTTTTGCATATAATGGGCATCTTACCATTTAGCGCATTCTAATTTTTAGTGTGCACTAAAAACGCTAGCATGCCTTTGTAAAAGGGGCCCTTACTGTGGCCTCTCTATTTTGAATCATCCTATTGGTGACAGGAGGAGATTTTCACTGCTTTTCCCTTTTTTTTTTCCTTTGGAATGTTCCTTTGTATCCAGCTTTCTCTGGTATTTCTGAATTGATTCCCCCATAGTGTAGTCTAGCAAGAAACCTAATATTGTTTTCATGTATAAGATTTGTTCTTTGATTTAAATTGTAAATTGGGCTTTAGATGGGTTTCAAGGAGTTTTATATGATGTGTCATTTTTTTCAAAATAAATAATCATTTTAAAATATAGCACTTTTTCAGTGCTAATTTTTGCGTCACCATATATAGAATCTATCTCTTTATGTTCGGTGCATCTATCTTTTTGGACCGTTTTCAAAACAAAAAGTCTATGAAAAAAAGGCACAGAAACAAGCCAAGGTGCTGTATGGCTTAGTAGACTGGCCAAACAGGCATTCCAGTAGTGTAGTGGGACACCGTAGGAGCAACTGCAGTGGACTTCACATAAAAGGCTCGAGGTGCTCATCTCACTATTACCCATTCCCCTTATATTGTATGGTGAGCCCTCCAAAATATACTGTACCCAACCATACACCACTACAATAGTCATTATGGCTGCAGGTGTCACCTATATTATTATTTTATTTATTATTAATTTAGATTTTGCTCACACCTTTTTCTGTAGTAGTGCAAGGTGAGTTACATTCAGGTACTCTGCATATTTCTCTGTCCCAGGAGGGCTCACAATCTAAGTTTGTACCTGAGGCAATGGAGGGTTAAGTGACTTGCCCAAGATCATAAGGAACAGTAGTAGGATTTGAACTGGCCACCTCTGGATTGCAAGACCAGTACTCTAACCACTAGGCCACTCCTCCTGTATGTGAGTACAGCAGGTTTTTTGTCGGTTTTGGACAGCTCACACTTTCCACCATGAGTGTAACAGTTAGAGTGGGATATGGGCCTGGATTCCCTTCTCTGCAGTGCACTGCACCATCCACTAGGCTACTCCAGAGACCTGCTTGCTGCTCTAATAGGAAGGACCATGACTTTTGAAGCCTTCAAAGAGGCTGGTATGTACTGTTTCTTTTATATCTTTGGTGGGTGAGATGGGATCAGGTGACCAGTGGAGGAGTAAGGTGTGTGGGGAGGTCATGCCTTAATCCCTTTTTTGGTCATTTAGGGCACCTTTTTTTGACCTAGTCATATGTGAAAGAGGTCTAGGCAAAAATGTCTAACTTTTAGCCCTGGAAGTCTTTGCTTTGTTCCATTATGGAAGAAAAATGTTCAAGTTTTGGGAATGCCCAAATCCCACCCAAACAGAACCCCAACATGCTCCATTGTGATTTAGTTTAGACTGTACACCACTCTGTTACTGTCATGCCAGCTAAAGCAGTCTAGCAAGTTGAAATAAACTATAAACAATAAGGATGCACTGCAGACAAACTGCATAGAAAAACATCTTAAAAATAGGTGTCAAAAATAGCAATTTGGATGTTTTGGCAAAAAAATAAAAATCCATCTGCTGATTTGTGCTGATTTCTGGATGTTTTACTATTTAAAAAATGAGCCCCGTAATGACAAACTTCTTAACTAGAATAATGCATTTATTTAAATTATTTATACTGCTGGTCATCTTTATTCAACATCAATATTTACAATAACACTGATACATATCAAATGTAATATCTTTTCTCTTTTGAGAGATTGTATTTCATATTTAGTACATATTTTCCTCTCAATTTCTTTGAGAAGTTGAGAAGAGGGTAGTTTTTTTTTTTTTTTTTGTAATGAAGCCTTTTCATTCAAGAACACTTTGAGGTATCACTCCGGTCACCAGTGACATTCTCAAAATCTGGTAAAAAGTAAGATAGGGTGTGCTTTTGAGCACTGAGAGGCTTACATTATTTTGGGCTATTTGCTCATTTTCAATGGCATTTAAATGGTTAGTGCTGCTGAAAATGAACAGTTAGCACCTAAAACAACACCAGCTATTTGGGCGGCATTCTGAGGGCGGAGTCAGTGGCGATTTTGGCGCCAAGGCATTTTTTAGTGTTCATTTCAGATACGTGTAATTACAACTTACACATTTGGTTCAAATACTTGGCACCATTGGTCTGCAATTCATTCAGCAGCAGATATTGTAATCTTGACCCCTGAGGTAGGCAGTTTTCACTGCTGTAACACGGTCCTGTTTCAGGTCTCTGGTGCAATAAAGGAATTTGTGACAGACATTCCATGTGTTGAAGCTTGTGTCACACTCTTTACTTCTTCATTTTCCCCCTGCTTGGTTTCCCTTAATTGCCATGCAATTGGGGGCAGGACTAAATGCAGAGTTCCACTAAATCAGTGCATCTCCACATTCTTTGCTTTCATGGTGTCCCTGGGTTTTTGACAGTTGCCATTCCAGTTGCTACTGCTCCGTCTCTTTTTTCCAGACAAGTTGAAGGTTCCCTGGGGGAAGGGATCTGGAAACCCCCAATTTAAACTAGTGGGCCCTTTAATTTTATTACACGTCTGCAAAAAGGGAATCTCTATTTTTAGCAGCTCTGGAAAAATAACCAGCTTTTGAGCTGTAGTTATTCTTCTGAGAAACTGGGTCTACGAAAGCCTTTTTGGCATGCTCATTTTCACATTTTTGTGAATTAATTAGATGTTTTAGAAGATGATTTTGCATCATAGCAGCTCTTTAATGCCAAATTTACATAAAATGTTGGGCACAGTGGAGTTTTGCATTTAAGTTTACAGCTATAAAGTGTCTTTTTGTAAAGTGAGTTTTGGTGATTTAGTGAGTTTCCAGGCATTTTATGCTATTTTTCACATGCACCACTATTTTGTGAAGCCACTTAACACTTTGGTACATAGGGTCCTTTAACTGCATATATTTATTTTTCTGTTTTTGTGAGGGAAAACATCCTTTTACAACTTGCAATAAATTGAAATTTTCAAAGAGACTTGCTCTGAAGAACATTTTTGTGTTGCTGGGCATAGAAGGTTTTTGGCTTATTTTATACATCAATTGAGCATTTGTGAACTAAGTTAAATGTCAACATTCTTGTGGGAATACAGAAAATGATGTCTTTTTTTGTATGCATACTTGCTTAGTTACAATTGGACTTTTCAGAACTCTACTGTTAAAAATGTGTAAAAAGAAAAGCCTTTCAGGGCAGGGTTGACTTGGTGATGGCCTTCATTGACAAGGTGTTGCCAAATAAATCTATAACACTGTAAAAAATAACACAAGTGGACAACAAAACAGAGTCAAAGGATCAAACAGGTATAAAGGCTGAATTACCCGCATACCCTTAACACTGTTCCCTCAAAGTTGAGCAGGAATCCTGCAACTGAATTGCTGCCAGTGAGGGGCAATATGCGAATATGTTTTCAATGACTCCTGAGAGGTAGGTTCCTTGAGTCCTGTAGAGCTTGCCTGTCCCTCACTATTGAAAATGTTGATAGTGAAACAGCAACTTCCCTCCTCCTACTGGCAGGACTGTAGATGGAACATTCCTGCTCAGCTTAGAGGAAGCAGTAACCCCTAATGATTATCTTTACAGAATACTGGTGTCCAGGCAGAACATTTTCACTCTTTTTTTTTCCCCATTTTGTTACATTTTACTGAATGCTATTCACTTTAGCATGCTATTTTGTGTCAGTATGTGCTATTTATTTTTAGTGCTCATTACAACTAAATAGTTCACACTAAACATATGAAGGGAAATAACAAAAACCAGGGAGTAATATTTATTCATGAGTTATGTGCCTAAATGTTTACACGCACATATGAAATATTCCGCCTAAGTGATATTCCATAAAAAAACATTGCTTAATGGCACAGCACATATTAGTATGGGGGGAGGCAAATGGAGGGAGCATGGACAGGACATAGGTGGGGCTCCCACTTGCACGACAACTTACAGAATACTGTAAGCCTGAGGTCTTCAAATCCAATCCTCAAGGTCCACAACTCAGCCTAGTTTTCAGGATTTCCACAATGAATATGTATGAGATCTATTTGCATGCAATGGAAGCAGTGAATGCAAATAGATCTCATATGTATTCATTGTGGAAATCCTGAAAACCAGGTTGGGTTGTGGTCCTTGAGGACTGGATTTTAGGACCCTTGCTATAATCTATATATGTGAGTGTTTAGGTGCCTGATACTGTATGCTTATACTTGTAATTTGTATTAGGGTGTATGACCTTGAGTGAGTGTGCTTTACTATTTGATTTTGCAGTTCTTGTCTTATTTTCTATTTTATTGTTATACGCTGTTGTGTTCTTATTTTCATAAGCCAAGCAGAATAGCCAATGTAATAAACTGTAACTGTAACTATACTGAGTTATGCTAGTACTCAATAATGGATGCCTTGCTTCCATTATAGAATATGCTTCCACCATATGCCCTTTGGGCATCTAAGCAGAGGGACTCTGATTTTGTAAAATCACCCTCTAATTCTATATCTTTTTCACTTGTATATGGCCATGAACACAAATAAATGTCTTCTTATAAAATACTGGCTGCTGGAAGAGTATGCTTTGACATGGCACCTACTTTGCCAGTAGGCATATAAAGAGGCGGAGTTTGGGTACAGCAAAGTTTGCAAGTATGCGGGGTTCAATTCCCACTGCAACTCCTTGTGATCCTGGGCAAGTCACTAAACCCTCTACTGCCCCAGGTATAAAACTTAGGGCCCCTTTTACTAAGCCGCTTAGACACCTATGATTGCCAAATGCACGCAAAATTGGAGTCCCTTGCGGTAATTTTAATTTTGGTGCAGGTCCAATACGCACGTCTGAAAAATATTTTTTATTTTCTGGCGCATGTAACGGACACACGCCAAGTGGCATTTGACATGTGTATGTCATTACTGCCCAGATTCTTTACCCTAGGTCTATGGCTGGCGGTAAGGTCTCAGACCCAAAATGGATGTGCGGCAATTTTGATTTTGCCGCACGTCCATTTTCAGCAAAAAAAAAAGAGAGGCATTTATTACAGGCAATAAAAAATGAATCGGCATATGCCCAGAACCCGCACCTACACTACTGCAAGGCATTGTTCAGCGCACCTTTGTAAAATGACCCCTTAGATTGTGAGTTCATTAGGGATAGATAAAGTACCTGTATAGAATATGTACAGTCTGTGTATGTATCTTAGTACTATAGAAATGATGAGTAGTAGCAGTAGTATAGATCATAAATATATGAATAATCTAGGTGTGGACATTTATACTTGCTCGAGAGCAGATGTAAACTTCCACACCTACAAGGTAGGTATGATTTTTGCCACTTACACTAGTATTTTATAAAATGGCACTGAAGTAGGTGTCTACTTGACCTCTTAAACCAGCTCCTTCCCTTATAAAACTACCCTCTTTGGGGGGTAATTCTATAAAGAGCCAAGTAAATATGGAGACGTATTTTCAAAGCACTTAGTCTTGCAAAGTTCCATAGGTTACTATTGGGCTCATTTTCGAAAGAGAAGGACGTCCATCTTTCAACATAAAACGGAAGATGAATGTCCTTCTCCCAGAGATGTCCAAATCGGTATAATCGAAACCCAATTTTGAACATCTCCAACTGCAGTCCATCACAAGGACATCCAGATTTCAAGGGGGCATGTCGGAGGCGTAGCGAAGGTGGGACTTCAGCGTGCCTAACACTTGGACATCTTTGACCCATAATCGAAAACAACAAGGAAGTCCCTGATGAACACTTGGATGTTTTCACCCGGTACGTGTTTTTATTACGAATAAGACACAAAAAGGTGCCCGAAATGACCAGATGACCACCCGTTACTCCCCCAGTGGTCACTAACCCCCTCCCACCCTCAAAAAACATCTTTAAAAATATGTTGTGCCAGCCTCTATGCCAGCCTCAGATGTCTTACTCAGGTCCATGACAGCGCATGCAGGTCCCAGGAGCAGTTTTAGTGGGTACTGCAGTGCACTTCAGACAGGTGGACCCAGGCCCATACCCCCCCCCCTACCTGTTACATTTGTGGAGGAAACAGCGAGCTCTCCAAAAACCAACACAAACCCACTGTACCCATATGTAGGTGCTCCCCTTTACCTGTAAGGGCTATGGTAGTGGTTTACAGTTGTGGGTAGTGGGTTTTGGGGGGCTCAGCACACAAGGTAAGGGAGCTATGTTCCTGGGAGCATTTTAATGAAGTCCACTGCAGTGTCCCCTAGGGTGCCCGGTTGATGTTCTGGCATGTCAGGGGGACCAGTGCACTACAAATGCTGGCTCCTCCCATGCTCAAATGGCTTGCATTTGGATGTTTTTGGCATGGACATCTTTGGTTTCGAAAATCGCCGAAAGTCATACATGTCCATGTCTAGGGACGTCCAAATTTAAGGATCTGGATGTCTCTGATGGTATTTTTGAAATGAATGATGGACTTCCACCTTTTTTTGAAAATATGGGTTTCCCAGCCCCTGGATTTTGCCATTTTGCAAGGACGTCCAAATTGCAACTCAGATGTTTCTTTCGAAAATGCCCCTATGTAGCTTTGTAAGTCTAAATGATTTGAAAATGAGCCCAATAGGAACCTATGAATTAATAGCATGTAGCACAAATCCTGCAGAAATCTCAAGTACATTTACACCAGCTTGACAGTAGGTACAAATGTATATGCGATCACATGTGTTTTATAAAGTGCATGCATACATTGCACCTCTGCCCGTGCTCTACCCAAACATACCTACAACAATGAATGATCATGCTGATGTGGATACCTTTACAAATGGAGTGATTTTACAAGTGGCATTAGGAGGGTAATTGTATAACAGGACACCCACTATAGACGCTGGTTATGGTCTTATATGAAGCATTCTCTATAAAGAAAAGTAGGCCCCCCGCTGTGCCCAAGGGGCAGAGATCTCATGTATATCTAAGCTTGACTGCTTACACCAGTACTATAGGTAGTATGAATGCCCACACCCAGATGTATGCATGAACATTTGAAAATTATAACATTTGATAATTTATGCATGTGCATTCCGACCATGCTCCACCCAAACTGCCCATGCACCATGTCCACTGGCAAAATACATGTCATCAAATCATGGCATGTACTTTTCCATTAGTTGTATTCTATGAGGTCATTTACTCACCTATGGGTGTACATGATTAAAATGTTACCAATTACATACCTTCTTGCCACCTAAATCTAGACAGCTCCTTATATGGCATATATTTTATTTATTTATTGGGATTTATTAACCACCTTTATCAAGAGATTAACCCAAGGTGGTATACAGCAGGTACAGTTTAACATCAAACTTTTAATTTTGTTAACAGCATAACAATAGTACAATGAACAAGCATAAACATTATTTATTTGTTACATTTATACCCCATATTTTCCCACCTATTTGCAGGTTCATAACGAATACAGGTTATATTGTGGTCGAAATGAGGTAGGTGTGTATCAGGCACCATGAGGATGGAAGGGATGAAGATTGTATATTGTCCAGTACGATCATTGGTTGTGTTGTGTTGCTGGGTGTGGGGATTTATGTTGGATCGGTGGGGTAAGCCTTTTTGAAGAGGGTGGTTTTTAGTGATTTCCTGAAATTTAGATGGTCATGGATTACATAAATACAATGAATGAGGTAAACGTGAAAATAGCAAATTGAAACCTAATAATAGGACTACCATGAAACAGTATCAAGAATATACACATTTAACAGCACTGAAATTCAAATAACAGCGATATAATATGATGTAAGCATAATAGTGATGGGATATCTAATAAGCACACAATTAGAACATTGAAATAACATTGCTATGATACTAATGCTTTTCTACAATACAGCTTACCATACAGCTGAGGGGCCAAGTGCAGATATATAGATGGGTAGTACAGAGTCAGTTGAGATAAATAGATGAGTGGCTAAACTAAAGGCAATGTCTGTTAATCAAGATATGTTGCTTTTCTCTGAACCACTTCAAGTCTTTTAACATCCTTAGACAGATACGACCTCCAAAACTGAAACACAATATTCCAAGTGAGGCCTCATCAATATTTTGTACAGGAGCATCAACACCTTTCTTAATGCTGGTTATACCTCTCTCTGTGCAACCTACCTTCCTTCTGGCCATGGCTACCACCTTATCACATTGTTTCACCACCTTGAGATCCTCAGACATTGTCACCTCAAGGTCCCTCTCCTGAAACTTACTTATTAATCTCTTGCCTTTGATCTTGTACATCTTCTTTGGCTTTCTGCACCCTAAGTGCATCATTCTGCACTTTGCATTACATTTTAACGGCTAGACCTTAGACCATATACACAAAAAGGATTTTACAAAGCTAGTCCCATGGGTGGGTGGGGATTCTGTAAATGGTGCTCAGAATTTGATGCTGGAAAAAATCTTCACAAAGTGTGATTCTATAAAGGGTGCATTCCCTTTATAGAATTGCACTTAGTGCCAATTTCCACATCTAATTTTGGGGCCCTTTTACTAAGCCGTGGCAAAACATGTGCTACTACTATTTAACATTTCTAAAGCGCTGCCAGGGTTACGCAGCGCTGTACAATTTAACAAAGAAGGACAGTCCCTGCTCAAAGGAGCTTACAATCTAAAGGACAAAAATGCAGTCAATCAAATTGGGGCAATCTGGATTTCCTGGATAGAGGTCCAATGGTTAGGTGCCGAAAGCGACATTGAAGAGGTGGGCTTTAAGCAAGGATTTGAAGATGGGCAGGGAGGGAGCTTGGCGTTTGAGCTCAGGGAGTTTATTCCAAGCATAGGGTGAGGCGATTAAAAATGAAGTTGAAGGAATCTTGGACCTTGAAATAAGGCACTGGGGTGAAAATCTACATGGAGCTAAGTATCTGTGGTTCTCCATTTAGAAAATTAAGTATATAAGGTGGGAAAAGCTCATAAAAAATATACACAAAATTGTACAAATGGAATCAGTGAAGATTACATGCCCACCCTTAACGATGTTATGGTCTAAGATATTAGGTCAATGTGGTGGTAGCATGCGATTCTGATGGTTCCAATAGCACTTCTTCACTACTATATTGATTAAATAATCTAGAGGGAGTAGGGTATAGTGATGTGATACCTTATAGAATAGCATGCAGACAGGTGTGTGCAAATTTTAATAAGTGCTAATTAACTTCAATAATTGGTTGTTAACGCCCAGTTATTGATAGTTAAGGGCTCATTACTCAATTAAGTTGTGTGCACATCTTGGGTGCATGCCCAAATTTGGTGTGCAAATCTGGGCACCATATATAGAATCCAGGGGTTAGTACATATTAATATTTATTGCATAATACAATTTGTATTGCATGAAACAAAATGAGTAGGGCAGGGCCGCCAATAGGGGGGCAGGGGGGGACAAAATTCTCTGGGCCAACAAGGGGGGCCCTGTGCCGCAGTCCCACCCGCCCTCCGTCGTCGACCGTCTGCCACCAGGCTGGGTCCCCTGCATTGAAATCACAGCATCTCTCACCTCTATGTGAAAGCGCTGCAGGCAGCAGGGCAGCAGATCGCCTCCTTTCGGGCCTCCTTCCCTCCCTGCGTCCCGCCCTCGTCTGACATAACTTCCGCGAGAGCGGGACACAGGTAGGGAAGGAGGCCTGAAGGGAAGTGATCTGCTGCCCTGCTGCCTGCAGCGCTTTCACACGGAGGTGAGAGGTGCTGTGATTTCAATGCAGGGGACTCTGCCCGATGGCGAACGAAGGGGGGGGGGTTGGCGGTAGGGGCGGGGCCCCAGGGGCGGCCTTGCCCTGGGCCCAGCCCAGTCTCTTGGCGGCCCTGGAGTAGGGTTGTAATTCAACAGACAGGTAGTGTGGGATAACATACGTTTCCTGTGGATAAACACAGGACTTCAGTTTCCATTGCTATCAACCCCCACCATTTAGAAACATAACAAATCCTGACTATTTTGTTCAGCTGTCACTGATTTCTCCCTCTGTTTACTTTCACTGTTTGAAACTACATTATTTGAAATACCACACAGTTGCTCTATAAAACTTACACAGTTCACTGTAGAACTGCAGAACATATATACTACCTATAAAAAACAAATAAAGACCTTCCTGGTGGGATAGTATTAGCTTTTGACATTTCTCTCCAGAAGGAGATACTGTAGGGGTCACCCTTCATGCCCATGGGTGGTCCTGGAGCTTATGCTCCCCAGCGGTAGATAAAGACTGTTTCTGGCTTGAAAATAATAAAAGCCATGGTATGCTGGAAATCTCTTTACTGTGGAACAGACAAAGAAATTTCCTAGTATACCAGAAGCCTGGCTGTTGAGGCTTTTCTACTTACACTTGGTTAGATTCCAGTTCAGGACTTAATCCTCATATTATTTAATGCAATTTAATTTTCCAATTAACAGACTGCCTTTTCAGTAAACTGGCCAAGACAGACTACAGTAACATAAAATCCTATCTCAGTAGTCATGACAAATGACATCATAAACATTGAAATATATATTAAACAATTAAAAAACATAAACTATCAATGAAAACACATACAAAATCATAAACATTAAAGCATTCCTTGAACAATTTGAGAAACAGAGTGTATAAGATTATCCAAACAGATGAGTAATCAATTATGCACGCTTAGTAGGGCTGTTTCCTCTTAATAGGACACTGCATCTCAAACATAATTTTTGCTGGAACCAATATTTATTTAGATACAGGTTAGATTATCATA
Source organism: Microcaecilia unicolor (assembly GCF_901765095.1). Taxonomy (NCBI): domain Eukaryota; kingdom Metazoa; phylum Chordata; class Amphibia; order Gymnophiona; family Siphonopidae; genus Microcaecilia; species Microcaecilia unicolor. Next base: position 265,807,689 of record NC_044035.1, on the reverse strand, counting down.
TGTTCTCATTCTTTTAACTCTTAGCCGCCACTGTTGGTATTTTACTGAAAGCCTGTGCTGGTGAAAAACAGAGACTGGCCAAATCCTTTCACTGAGTGGTATTTCAAGACATAAACAAATCACAAGTCACTAGCTAAGAAGCTCACAGATGAAAATCTGCAGATTATATTTTTGAGCTGGATCTCCTAAAATGAGAAAGATCAGTCAGATAGGCATACGTGCTAAAAATGTGTAAGCGTTTCTTAGTACACGTGTTATAATCTGAAAGCACTATCTTATGTAGTAAGTATGATATCCCCCAGACCGAATTATCTGAGTCCCTCTTATTCCTTGGGTCTCCTCCACAACCATTCCATGATCTACCATCATCCCCCTTTCTCATCAGAATGAGGATTTTCTTTTATCTCATACTGATTCAAGCACTATCTGTCAAATAGCAGAGGTAGGTGGTGCTAAACTCTATGACTGACATGTTGCATAGCACTCCCTTCTGGTACCATTTGGAATTGTTACTAGAGCAAGCAGGAAACAAAGAGAAAATCCTCTGCAAGTGAGGAAGATTGTGATGATGGGAGGGAGAGGAGGAAGGCAAAGAGAAGGATAGGAATTAGATAATTTGAATTGGTGGAACAAACTTGGAATTGCAGTTGCAACGAGTTGGGGAAATCAAACTTGGTACTGGAAATAGGGAGAATTTGAACTGGGAGAAAGGAACAGGGAAAGATATGCTATGGTGTTGGTGGAAAGTCCCAGCACATTACTTCCTTTCATTTGAAAATTAGTGTCATCTTAAATAAGTATCTAGCAGTTTACTACAGCTCTGGAAAGGAACAAAATTTCACATGAAACAAATCCAGGCTATGCTACTGGGTCTTGGTAAATTGGCAGGATAATGACCATGAGGTCCTGATAATATGTATGTTGATGGACATTTTGCACTGTGTCAAGGGCTCCCTAAATAGTGCAAAGTGTATCAACAGTATTCATAGTCCCTCTTATACCCTGATTTTCAAAAGGAATCTCCATGGGGAATTTCTGTTGGAAATAATCTTGCAAGATCTGAGCACACCCATTTTTTAAAAATTGCCTCTTAGATTCATATCAGATGTTTTGAGAAACTGGTTTATTTTTATCCACACTGCAGAAAGGAAAGATGCTGGAGTTTTAGCTTTCCTTTAGCAATTTAGGGGTGAGCAGCAGATTGCAATAAAGGTGCAACGTTTTTCCTAAGTTTTAAACTGATATTTACATACCAGGAAACCATTTAGGGTTTTTTTTTACTAAGTGGCAGTAAGCCCAATGCGGGCTTACCTCCCGCTAAACTGGAAGTGCCACTGGGCTACCGTAGCAGCCCAGCGGTAGTTCCTACCTCCAGCATGCGCCATTTCTGGCGCTATAAAAATATTTTTATAGCGCCGGTGTTTACCCGGTGGTAATCGGGCAGTGCAGTGAGCTGCCCATTTACTGACGGGTTAGTGCGGGAACCCTTACTGCCACCTCAATGGGTGGCAGTAAGTGCTCCCTCCCGAAATGGCTGCATGCCAAGTGCTTCACTTGCCACACGTCCATTCCTTTAAAAAAAACCAGCCTTTTACCAGAGGAATTAAAAGGGGTCTCAGCACGTGTCAAATCCGATCCCGGTCCCACCCCTCAAAAACAGGAAGTGACTTCAGAATGGGGGCAGGATCGGTACCAGCAGAGCCTATAGCAGCACAGGCAAAAGCAGGAAGACCCCACAGCTTCTGTCTCCTTTATTGCCGTCCACTTAGCAGGACTGGGGGAGAGGGCTTTCTTCACATTGCCGCAGCACTCACCGTAGTTTTAGGAACTGCTGGATTGGGGGATCGCTGCTGCCCATCCACAAGCCAAAGCCCCCTCCTCGTGAATGCGTGAAAGAAGAGGGCTATGGAGTGTGAGCTGGAGAATGGGGCCTAATGCATGTGACTTGGTATGTCTGAAGCTCTGTCGAGCAGGGACTGTCTCTTCTTGTACTAGTGTACAGCACTGCATATGTCTAGTAGCACCATAGAAATGATAAGTAGTAGTAGTAGTACTAGATAATACTGGTAGCATGTCCAGGCTGAAGTTGAACAGGAGAATGGTTCTGTGTAAGTATGAAGTCGAAAAGAAGGGTAGTGGTGGGGATGAAATCTTTCAAATGAGGGGGCACAAAAAAATAGAACATTATTATTATTATTAACATTTGTATAGTGCTACCAGATGCATGCAGCGCTGAACACCTGACACAGAGAGACAGTCCCTGCTCGATAGAGCTTACAATCTAAAAATACAGACAGACAAGACAATTAAGAGCGAGGAAAGTACTGGGTGAGAAGGAACAAGGATAGGGGAATTGAGTAGTGGTTAGGAGCCAAAAGCAGTGGTGAAAAGGTGGGTTTTCAGCATAGATTTGAAGACAGGTAGAGATGGAGCTAGGCGTACAGGCTCAGGAAGTCCATTCCAGGCATAAGGTGCCGCGAGGGAAAAGGAACGAAGCCTGGAATTAGCAGTAGAGGAGAAGGGGGACAACAAGAGAGATTTGTCCAGTGAGCGGAGTTTACGGGGAGGAATGTAGGGAGATATGAGAGAGGAAATGTAATGGGGGGCTGCAGAATGGATGCATTTAAAGGTCAGTAAGAGAAGTTTGAACTGTACGCAAAGTGGACAGGGAGCCAGTGAAGTGACTTGAGGAGTGGGCTAGTGTGGGTAAAACGATTTTGGCGGAAAATAAGTCGTGCTGCAGAATTTTAGACAGACTGGAGAGGAGAGAGATGGCTGAGCGGAAGACCAGTGAGAAGCAAATTGCAATAATCCAAGTGAGATAATGATAGATAATAATCAAAAAGGGCTATATATGTTGTTTTCATTTTCTGTTACTATCAGGCTTATTTTTGAAAGAGAAGGACACCCATCTTTCAACACAAATTGCAAGATGGGCGTCCTTCTCACAGGGTCGCCCAAATCGGCATAATCAAAAACCGATTTTGGGCATCCTCAACTGCTTTCCGTCGCTGGGATGACCAAAGTTTATGGGGGCGTGTTGGAGGCGTAGCAAAGGCGGGACTGGGGCATGCCTAACACATGGTCGTCCTGAACCGATAATGGAAAAAAGAAGGGCGACCCTGACGAACACTTGGACGACTACCTAGTCCTTTTTTTTAATGACCTAGCCACAAAAATGTGCCCTAAATGACCAGATGACCATCGGACGGAATTGGGGATGACCTCCCCTTACTCCCCCAGTGGTCACTAACCCCCTCCCACTCTAAAAAGAAATTTAAAATATTTTTTCCGACCGCTGTGCCAGCCTCAAATGTCATACTCAGGTCCATCGCAGCAGTATGCAGGTCCCTGAAGCAGTATGCAGGTCCCTGGAGCAGTTTTAGTGGGTGCAGTGCACTTCAGACAGGCGGACCCAGGCCCATCCCCCCATACCTGTTACACTTGTGGTGGTAAATGTGAGCCCTCCAAAACCCACCAGAAACCCAGTTGACCCACATCTAGGTTCCCCCTTCACCCATAAGGGCTATTGTAGTGGTGGTGTACAGTTGTGGGTAGTGGGTTTTGGGGGGCTGAGCACACACGGTAAGGGAGCTATGCACTTGGGAGCAATTTCTGAAGTCCACTACAGTGCCCCTGGCATGTGAGGGGGGACCAGTGCACTATGAATGCTGGTTCCTCCCACGACCAACTGGCTTGGATTTGGTCATTTCTGAGATGGGTGTCCTCGGTTTCCATTATCGCCGAAAATCAGGGACAACCATCTATAAGGACGACCATCTCTAAGGTCGACCTAAATTTCGCGATTTGGGCGTCCCCGACAGTATTATCAAAATGAAAGACGGACGCCCATCTTGTTTCGATAATGCGGGTTTTCTCGCCCCTTCGCTGGGACTTCCGGTGAGGATGTCCTCAGGAAAACTTGGGCGACCCCTTTCGATTATGCCCCTCTATATTTCTTGGACTTGCAATGTACTTCCTTCTGAAACTTAGGTGCTACCTTAGAGATGTAGTAGTATTTAATATTAATAGAAACAGATTAATAGTTGCATAGTTAATTATTTAGTACATAGCCAAGTACTTGGTGCCCCCATCATTCCTGGGATTTGCTCTTCATTGTAAAGTATCTAAATTCAGCACTGTTATGCTTCCAGCCTAGTGGTTAGAGTAATGGACTGAGATCCAAGCACTAGAGAATAACATGGGGATGGGGATGGGGATGGAGATGCACAGTAATCTGCTGCTATGGTAAACACTTTGAAGGGCTTACTGCAGTTGCAGAAGAAACACTTTTTATCTTTTATCACCCTGTGGGACTGGTAAAAAGTGTTTTTCCCACAGCAAAACGAAACAAAAGCATTTATTGCCAATTTACCGTGAGTCCCTATTTCCACATCTCTTGCAGCTCTTTCCCCCAGGTCAAGCTTCTGTCTTTCTCTCCTGTCTCCCCCCTCCCTTCTGTGCACTTTTAAACATTGTTTTTCCTTCCACAGGTCACCATCAGCAATTCCTATGCACTGCTCGTGCTGACCCAACAGCCTTCGGTCTGATGCAACTTCCGTTCAGGCGGGAAGCATCAGACAGAATACTGTGAGGTTGACACAAGAAGTGTGCATGAATCGTTGCTGGCTGCCAGAGACTTCTGGAAGGAAAACAACTTTTAAAAGGCACAGGGGTGGGGGGAGGCTACAAAAGTTTACACAGATGGGGAGATAGTTTGTGAGGATGGGTCGGGGAAGGGAACAAAGCTTGCTGCGACGGGACGGGGTTAGGTACAAAGCTTGCGGGATTGAGGACAAACTTTGTCCTCATGTTATTCTTTACTACAGACCAGATGAAGGTGTCACATTGTTTTTGTTTGTGCACTTACTTGGAAATAGAGTGAACCAGGACTGTGTGGACCTGTTACCTGCTGGGTGTGTAGAAGTGGTTGCAACTAGAATCTATGATGGTGGTGGCAGGTGAGCATACTGGTACTAGACCTGACCCAATTGTTTTTGTTTGGCGACCTATTACAGCCTTTTGAGCATTTTGATTTATAGGAGAATTTCCCGGACAATCTTCCCTATATGAGTTTATTTTGGGACATTGATTTGATACTGTGCCAACCCGTGAGTGAGACCTGAAGGAAGTGAACTTAAGATTGGGTGAGGCCCGGAGCCCTCCCTTGGCGACCTTCTCAGAGACTTTGAGTAAAGGTTAAGTGAAGAGAAGAGCAAAGGGTGAAGTCAAGGACATTACTGTCTTTGTTTTGGAGATAGAAGTCTTATTTCAGTTGGAGCCGCACCTTATGCCTGGAATAGGCTTCCTGAGCCATTACGTCTAGCTCCATCCCTGGGTGCCTTCAAATCCAGGCTAAAGGCCTACCTGTTTGATGCTGCTTTCGACCCCTGACTTGTATCTTTTATCTTATCCTTATGTGTCCTTCTATCTGTCCTTCCCTTATCCTTTTTGGTCCTGTCTGTTTGTCCTGATTTAGATTCTAAGCTCTTTTGAACAGGGACTGTCTTCTTCATGTTCAATTGTAAAGCGCTGCGTACGACTGGTAGCGCTATAGAAGTGATTTACAGTAGTAGCCAGAGGAATTGTGGCCAGCATGGATGAAGACGTGATCCTGATTGATGCCATTTTTTCTATATATATTTCTCCTGAAATGGCTGCTCCCGCTATACATGCTAGCAAATCTATGCATAGCTGCCGGCATCCTTATACCTATTTTACAAAAAGGTTCTCTGTTCAGCAGAGCCTTCAGTAAAATAATGGGGAAATGTGAATTTCCTAACCTGGATGTCCCATTTCCCACATAGTGCCCCCTATGCAAAATGGGACATCACAGCATCGAAATTCCATCCTGACATGCAGAGAAACGGTGACCAGCAATTTATTTATTTATTTAGGTGTTAACATGCACCTAACTCAGATTAAAATAGTGTACTGCAGGACATGCTCAGGCATCTTGCAGTAACTGTGAAATGTGTGTGCGCTAACTGTACGCTAAAAATATATTTCTTGAGGGGGCTTGTCAGGGGGTGGAGAGTGGACATTTCTGTGCTAACCAGTTACCACATCTACATTAGCATGTGCTAATCAGGGGCGTAGCCAGACCTCAGCGGGAAGGAGAGCCAGAGCCCGAGGTGGGGGGGCACTGTTTGGGACGGGTGGGCACAAGCGGACGGGTGGGCGATGGCGGCGAGGGGTTGCGGTTGCGGCAGCAGGGGGGCCCCACCGCCGACCCCCCGCCACTTTGGACCCCCCTGCTGCCGCAACCGCAACCCCTCGCCGCCATCGCCCACCCGTCCGCCCCCCCCCCCTGCCGCCGCATCAGGGGCTATATACACAGTGCAGGATGTAAGGCATCAGAAACAGATGAGCACACAACGAAGGCGCCGGAGTCGACTGGCACTGAAGAAGACTTTTCAGCTGGTAGGGATTGGGGACCCCCGCCAGCAAACAAGGTACCTGATGATGCGGCGGCGGGGCGGGGGGCGGGCGTGAGCAACGTGGTGGGGCTCAAATGTAGAGGGGGCCAAATGTAATCTGTGGGGGCCCATGCCCCTGTGGCCTCACGTAGCTACTCCCCTGGTGCTAATTAGCACAGGAATACTATGTAAGTCCTTATCACCTACAAAACTGGTGGCAGTAAATGCTCTCATAGTAATTTTTTTTAATGGCTGTATGTTAACGGCAACATTAGCACAGGGGCATTAATACAAACAATAGAAAATAAGCCATTCTCCCCCAGATTCTATATAGCATGCCTAGAAATCCGTGCCAAAATCCAAGCAGATTCTATAACAATGCGTATAACTTAACAAGCTTTAGAAGCTAATGAGTGCTGATAACAGCACTTAACAAGCAATAATGAGCACTAATTGGCACTGATTAGAATTTATGTGCACAACTCGCTAAGCATATTCTGTAACAAAGTGCGCCAAATTTCTAATATGTGCAGGTAAAAAGGGGTGTGGTTATGGGCAGAGAAATGGGCGTTTCTTGGGCATTCTGAAATTTACACACATAGTTATAGAACATGGCCCAGTGTGCATAAATCTACTTGCTGGGATTTACACCACATTTTCAGTGATGAAAATGGATGCACAAAGATTTAGACACTGAGGTATCAACTAAGCATATTCTATATACTGTGCCTAAATCTAGGTGCCGCTTATAGAATACACTTAGTCGGCACTGATTTCTGTGGCAAATTTTTAGACGCCATATATATAGACTCTAGTCCTTTATGGCTGTGGTAAAAATGACCTTAGCACATGGGAAAGACAAACATAAGAGTGTGCTAAGGCTATGTTTTACCACAGCTTAGTAAAAGGACCCCTTATTCATTTTATTTTTAATACACCTTCCTTCTGATAATAATTCTGATAATATACCAACCAGAGCATTTTACAATAGTAGATCAGCCAAAAAAATATATAAAAAGTAAGTATAACATAAAAATATCAGGACCAGGGCTTCATTGGATATTTTGAAGGGTCTTTCTGGTGCTGCTTCGCTGGAGAAAAATTGGAATAAAAGTGGTTGGAGGGCATGTTTCTTTGTGTGCCCCAGGCAAGGAAATATCTCATTTTGGCTCTGCACTGACATTTGAAAATTGTTTTTCACCCTGAATGAACAACAATGTGGTACACTTCACAAGACACACTTGTAAATCCTAGTAAACAAAAACTCATGCTCAAATCTCTAAGGTGCAGTTTTCAATAAGGATTTTTGGGCCTACACTACCATGTCCTTTCTAAATTTGTTTTTTTCTTTCTTTCCTGTGAATCTAAAATGATGCCTCAGCAAATTTAGGTAGGACTCAAGGGAGTTTATGCAAGGAGTGACCAAAAGCAGTGAATCAGAGGCTACAGCTTACTTTATTATCTCAAAAGACTAGAAAATATTAACCAGATGTTTTCCATTACCACCTCCTGTCGGGTGCTGGCAGGCCTCTCTCCAAGAAACATTTCTGTCAGCATTCCCCTCTTCTTTATGGCTGTTTTATATAGGGGTTGTTTTCCTTAAAAAAATGTAAACAGGGTCTGCCATTTGTTTTCATTACTGTTACTACTTTGCTGAGTTTGAAGAGCAGGCAGAGGTCTTGTAGCCCTTTTGGCCCTGGAGAAAATTGGATTCATTGCAGGTTGTGATAATTCTTATGCAGTAAGTGTTGACTAAGGATGATTAGGGGGATAGCGATAGGGAGAGAGGATTCCACCCCCCCCCCACACACACACACACAGGGCAATTGCTTCAGTTTACTCCCTGTGCACACACTCACTTGAGAAAGGGTGTGCACACAATGGGGGGCATTGTGCCAAGCTTTTGGTACACAGCTCTATTCTATGAATGGCGCTTTGGCGGTTTTTTTCACAGACGGCGTTCTGTTTGATTAAATGGACAATCACACCGTAGTGGGCAATATGCCCTAACTTCTTTGTTCATTTCCATTATTTCATATTATACACATAAGAACTATTCTGACCCCTGAGGCAGGCATTTGTACGCCGAAACATGGCCCATGTCGGGTCATTTTAAGATTAAAGGACGACCATTATCTCTATCCTGAAGGCCCAGTGTTGCTTTTTTTCTGTTTCTGTTTATGCTTGTATGCTGTTTTTACCCTCTCTTCTGTGTCTGTGACTGGCTTTGGAGTGAGTGCCATTTAAATAAAAGCACTTAGAGCCCATTTCCACACTAAAAGCTGGCCACCTGTATTTATGCTAGCTGAAACCTGGTGTAAATGCTGGAGCCACTGTTTCCTCTAAGCTGAGCGAGAGTCCTCCTCCTACAGTCCTGACAGTGGGAGGTGCTGTTTCCTATCACATTTTCAGTACTGAGGGTCAGGCAAGCTCTGCGGAACTCCAGGGGAGCTGCCTGTTCCTAGCGATTGAAAACACAGTATTGAAGTGCCACCCACCACTGTCAGCAATGCAGTTGGAGCACTCCTGTATAGTTTAGAGGGAACAGTGACTGGGCATTTTGCCGCATATAATCCAGTGCACAATGTTTAGGAAATCCCTGCCAGTTTCATAGCCACAGCTCTTTTTCAGTTGCATACCAGGGGATTTAGGGGCATGGGGTTATAGAATATGGCACAGGGAGATGTGCATGCAAATTTCAATTGTTGCCAATTAGCTGAAATAATTGATTGTTAACATTAATTAATTGCAATTAATTGTCTAAAAACAAATTAATTTGCATGCATTTCAATCCATGCACAAATGATGGTGCTGAAATTTCAGTGCCAAATATAGATTCTGGGGGAAAGTGACTTAACCACAACTTACAAGCAGATAGAAGTGATCTGTGAATCCCTTCTCCGAGCAGGTGGTGTTCACATGGATGAAACAGATCAGGGGTGGAGTATGTGTTCTTTCACAATTTTCTTCACTGTTTCATAACCTAAGCATTAGAATTTAAACCAGCTCTATGGATGGTGAAAGTACTTACGCCTAGGCATGTATTTGACCTGTTACGCTAATACAGTGTTTCCCATGTTGGTCCTGGAGGATATTGACAATGAATATGCCTGAGATTGATTTGCATATAAAGGAGGCAGTGTATGCAAATCGATGTCATGCATCATTGTGGATATCCTGAAAACCTGACTGGCAAGGAGTACTCCAGGACTGGACTTGGGAAACACTGTGCTAGTATACTATAAAGAAAAGTAGGTGCTTACTTTTTCTTAAAGAATAGGCTCCAAATAGGCACATCCTTGGCACCTAAAAATAGACATTCCTGTATAGAACTACCCTCCACTAGTGCATGGTCCTGTTGCGTCCCTCACCTGTTCCGGGACGCATCCGCCGGCGCGGAGTCGACCGCCGGGGTAGCGGTCGGGTGTTGCAGTCTGCGCACTGTGGTAGAGCATCTGGTGGTGTTGATTAGGTTCGCCGTCCGTTGGCTCTGTCATGGCTGGGCTCGCACAATTCGCACAGGATCGGGCTTTACGCGGCCTCGTTCTTCCAGGTTCACTTGGGGGTTCCCCGCCTCCTTGTTCTGCAGAGATTGGCTGGCTTCAAGGAGACTCCTCCTGTCTCGGGACCTGTGGCCTATCAAGAGCCTTGCCTTCCAGCTGTTAAGAAACTGCCTCTGAGGACTGGACTATTTCTTGAGAGTTTGCTAGCAGTCTCTTGCTTCGGCTTCAAGTAGCGTGACGGCTCTGTTCGTGTTGTACTTTTGCTTGCCGCCTGCCTTTGAACCTTTGCCTGGACCTGGACTGTGCTTTTGCTTGCCGCCTGCCTTTGAACCTTTGTCTGGACCTGGACTGTGCTTTTGCTTGCCACCTGCCTTTGAACCTTTGCCTGGACCTGGACTGTGCTTTTGCTTGCTGTCTGCCTTTGAACCTTTACCTGGACCTGGATTGTGCTTTTGCTTGCTGCCTGCCTTCAGACCTCGCCTGGATCTGAGAACTGCTTGGCTTTCCGCTGGTTCTGTGAGTGTTCCTGGTCCTGTCTTCTGTACCTAGTTGTGGACTGCTGTCACCCAGGAAGGGAGTTCCATTTCTGGCTTCGGACTTTACCTCAGGTAAGATCAGGGCTGTCCGGCCGCCTAGCTTGCTTGGTCCAGGACTCACTTCCTTACGAGGGAGTGGGACAGCTCCATATAAGACTAGTCCAGCTTCACTGGTATTCTTTTAAAAGTTAGTTATCTTATCAGATAGAACTTCCAGAATTTTTAAAAAGTCAAGGGTCCATTCAAACCCTTAATGTAAGGCTGGCAGGAATTCCTGAGCTGTAAGGTGTAAATGTCAAAGGAACATATCAATTAAGAAATCAAATTATTTTGACTTTCTGGCACAATCATTTCATAAGGCAACACAAACAGAAAAGGTGGTCCAAGGAAGGAGGAGATAACCAGGAGTTCACCAAACTGACTTTATTGTAGATGAACCTAACTTGGCAAGGTTTCAGCTTTGCCTTCATCAGGGGTCATCAGATTCTTCGAAACAAGAAATGTAAAAATGCCATAAGCAAATTAAACCATCAACCAATATCGATGATGACCTCTCTCTTCAAAACAGGTACCGATGGCTGATGATTTAATTTGCTGATGGCATTTTTTTATTTCTTGTGGACTGTAGAGAAGGAGACCCAGGCCCATATCCCAATCTAACTGGTACACTTGTGGTGGAATGTGTGAGCCCTCCAAAATGTACTAAATACCTACTGTACCTACGTATAGGTGACACCTACAAGTTTGAGAGTTATTGTAGCAGTGTACAATGAGTTACAGTAGGTATTTTACTGCTCCTGGAGGTCTCACCATAAAATATAAATGGGTTATGGTGAGATGTATACTGGAACCTTTTATGTGAAGTCCACTGTGGTTCCCCCTAGGCTGCCCCACTGTCTGTCTGTCTGTGTGGCTAGTCTGCAAAGAATGGTGGCCCCCAGACATCCCAATGGCTGGTTTTTGGGCATATTTCTCTTGGATGTTTTATTTTCCAAAATTATCTCTCCCTCCTCCAAAAAAAAAACACTGAGCACAAAATGTCTAGGAAAAAGGCGTTTTTCGAACCAAAAAGTGAGATGTTTTTCAGGTTCCAAAATGGCTATGTTCATCACTTGATCTTTGGATGTTTCTAGCAAAACGTCCAAAATCGGACTTAGACGTTTTATTGAAAATGCCTCTCAGTGTGTGCTAATGAAATCAGCCCACAGTAACTGCTGGATTGTGTATAGCGCACCTTAATTTCCGCATGGACATCAAAGCATATTCTATAACAATATGGGTAACTTAATTGGTTAACTAGCTAATCAGCGCTGTCAATTGGATGTTAACAAGCAATTATCAGCACTAATTGGTGTTAATTAAGATTTACATGCAGAACTCGCTAAGCGTATTCTGTAATGTGGTGCGCATAAATTCTAAGTCGTATAGTTGAAAAGGGGCATGGCCATGGGTGGGGTGTGAGCATTTCTAAAATTTATGCGTGTTGTTATAGAATACACCTGGTCTGTGCATAATTTATTTTTATTTATTTTTCTATTTTTCTTACATTTGTACCCCGCGCTTTCCCACTCATAGCAGGTTCAATGCGGCTTACGTATTATATACAGGTACTTATTTGTACCTGGGGCAATGGAGGGTTAAGTGACTTGCCCAGAGTAAATGCATCAGCATTTACACCGAGTTTTACTTGGTGTAACCGCCCACAACTAAATTTAGTCGCATGGCTGGGCGCTCGGCATATTACACAAACCGCGCATAAATTTAGGCTTATTGTATAACGTTTCACTTTCCTCCTGATGTAGCATGGCGAAACAAGGGATCCATCATTGAGGAGTCACATTTCTGTGTTCAGCATTGAAGAATTTTGGGCATAAATGGCCATGACTAAATTTGGTCCTGTAGAGATGTGTTCTGCGTATTCTATATACCGCATAGAAATTTAAACCTATTCTATAAAATGTAGGTGTACTTTAGAGAAAATGCCTAGGCTTACTTTTTTTTTTGCCACGCGGAATAGAATCTATCTCTAAATGCTAAAAAGCCCATAGGTATAGAATGGGCTTCTTAGTATTTAGTGCATGCTAATTTTGTTAGTAAAAGGGCCCCAAAGAGATATAAGCTAGAATAAGAGGATTTAGAGAATAAGGGAACCAACTTTTAAAAAGTTGCATGTGGACTCAGGTGCATGAAAATGATCTCAGCTAGGGTAGGAGTGAATAAGCAAGTCCTGCTACAGTACTGTATTTGCAGCTAATGCTAGTCCTTGTGTGGGTGAGACTAGCTAGTTATTTGCTTCTTCCTTTAAAGGCTCTGAAGAAGGCTCCTTTTGTCTTTTGTACTCTCCATTCTTCCCTTTTGTTGGCTTTGTATACTTTCCTTCCCTCCACCTCCGGTTCTCCTTTTGTGTTTGGCTTGTACTATGTGAGTTTGTGCAGTCTCCCCTTTTCCCCAATTGTTTATATATTGTACACCACTTAGATTTCTTGTAGAAAAGTTGTGTATATCAAATAAATTGAAATTGAAATGACACTCAAACAATTCTCTTTTTTTTTGCTGCTATGTTGCACTAAAGAAGAAATCTCTGCTTTCCTCCTCCCATCTCATTTAACAACTCAAAAACCCAATTTAGGTAAAGGCATTAATCTGAAACAAAATCTCAAGTTGTGGACGAAACAAAACCTCATCACTCTCACAGACAAGGGACATGAGAGAAATGCAGTAACAGCTTGTGCTTGATTTAATCTCTGGCTACTGCGTGATAGGATGGACAAAAAAGCAGAATTGGCCAATCAGATTATCCAGTTTGGTTGTTTCTGACATTTGTCTCACCTTTAAGTGGGAAGCATGTGCTAATGGCAACTGCTTCCATCTGGCTGTTATTAGATAAACAGCAACAAGGTCCCAGAAGGCAGTCAGCATGCTTGTAAATCAAAACAGAGAGCACCTCTGGTAGGAGAGCAATGCCTGGTATAAGAAAAGGGACCACTCTCAAAGAAAACCACCAGGATTGATTGGTCAGATTTATAAAACACTGATTTCAGAAGTAATGGCAGAGTGAGTGTTGCACAGACAAGTTACTATAAAGATATATTGACCTTATTTTTAAATTCTCCATAGTGGATCAGCCAGAGTCTGTAATTCAATTCCGGCTATTAAGGACACAAAGGGGAAAAAACCCACTTTAAGAGCTTAATTTGTAGACAAAAAGGAACTGGAACTATGAAGCTGGGGGAGGGGCTGGGCAAGCCAACCCAAGGCCAGGAGCAACAGAAGAAGGATTAGAAAGTAGAGTGACTTCTCTGTTATGTTCCTGGCTCATCTCCTCCCCTCCTCTTCCCTGCGGGCTACCTGGAAGGGAAGGACTGGAACAGAATACCCTTGTTGCTCTGGAGTCTGAAGAGGTAGAACTGTGTTTCAGGCCATTCCTCCAGAAATTGAGCCCTGCCATTGATTCATTTTCATTGGCTAGGTAGGGAGTAATCAGCTTTTGTACAATACTATTTGGGGAAATTCTATAACTGGACACCTCCAATTACATGCCCTGAGGGCTCGCAGTAGGAGCCTATTCTCAAGTAGACTCCTAATTTCTAAAAATTGCATACTAGTATAATTGGGTATTAATGTGCCTAACATTTAGGTGGCCATACTTCTGCCAGCCATACAGCTGGTGTTAAGTGCAAATGCCAAAGTGTGGCAGGTAGCTGCAGAACTTAAAGTTATATAAATGGAAGCCCCGCCTATGTCCTACTCATGCTCTACCACGTTGCAAATATGCGCCATGCAAGTGAAGTTGGTATTTGCAGAACAGCACATAGGCAGCATGCTAGCCCGAATTCTATATAGTGCCACTTAAGTTGCGCATGCAAATCCACTTGTATCCTGGATTTGTGTGCACAGTTTAATTAGTTAATAAGCCAGTCAGCACTGATAATTACCACTTAACAAGCTATTATGGACATTTTTGGCATTCATTAGAATTTACGCACAGAATGGTCTAAGCGTATTCTATATTGTGATGCACGTAAATTCTAAGCCGCATAGTTGAAAAGGGGTCATGGGCATTTCTAAAATCTATGTGCATTGTTATAGAATACACCTGGTCTGTGCATAATTTTGGCGTCAGCATTTACACCAAGTTTTACTAAATTTAGTTGCATGGAGGGGTGATCAGCGTATTTTATAAACCGCGCAGAAATTTAGGCTTATTCTATAAAGTTTCAGTTTCTTCTTGATGCAGCATGGAGAAATGAGGGCACATTTCTTTGTTCAGCATTGAAGAATTTTGGATTAGTTCCGGTGGTGTTTTAAGACTGTTGGAACTTTGGAACTGGATTAAGATAAGTGGCTTACTTTAAATATTTGCAGTGCACAGCTGTTTTAAAAGACTTGCTTTTGATAACGTTTGTAGTTTAGTTTTTCGTGGCACATGTTGTTTTTTTGGTTCTGTGAGTAACTATCTAATTAGCATTTTTTAATATTTTAATTAGCCAAGTTGGATTTTTTTGGGGGGTGGTACTTTTTCTCCTTTGGTGTTGTTTTCTACCACTTGATTTTTCTGACTGGAGCTAAAACCTATGATAGAGGCTACTTTGGGGGTTGTGGCACTTTATGACTCCCCCCAGGCTGTTGAAATTTTATAATTAAAAAGTATACTAGTTGCTAAGGTGATTCCTTCTCATTGACGGTATTAGGTAAAATTAATTTTGAATAATAGTTTTGATCTTTACCTCCCTTTTGAGTAAATACCTCATCTTAGATGCTACAAAGGGGCTCAATTAGCACCAATTCTATAATAGCTTAAAGGTGTGCCTAAGCCATTATAGAATATTAGCACAAAGTTGCATTAGGGGCCCTTTTACTTAGCTGCGGTAAAAGAGAACCTTTGCTAGCATCCGTGCATGATTTTGATGCACACTGATACCTCATTTTACCTCAACAGATAAAAAGCTGCCTTTTTTTTTTTGGAGGAAAAGAAATGTCCATATGGTAAGAGAAACACCGCATGGCCATTTTGAGGGAGCCTTTTCTGTCACCCATTGAGATGGCGGTAAGGGCTCTCACGCTAAGCTGGCAGTAACTGGACAGCATTGATTACCACCGGTTAAGTTCCAGTGCTACAAAAACAGATCCTGAAATGGCATGCGCTAGGGGTAAGAACTACTATCAGGCTTCTGTGGTAGCACAGTGGTAGATCGGAGTGATGCACGGTAAACCTGGAGTGGGCTTACTGCTGCTTAGTAAAACGGCCCCTTAGTGCACCAAACGTTAGGTGTGCAAACTTACAACAGGTGAATGGCTATGAAGGCATCTACCATATAGCGGTATATCAAGGAGAATTAAACCTGAAACTTGAAGTGAGTGTGCCTAAACTGTACCATGCAATGGGTTCAGCTATATTCTGTAAGTTGCGTGCATCACTTGGTGATGTGCACATAAAACATATGTGTTCAGCCTATATATGTCCTACTGACAGTTGAACTGTAAAGGGACTGTTACTGTAAATAGCGCCTAAACGTTTTTGCCAAAAAACACATGCTTAGCGCTATTCTATAAACCTCACCTAAGTTAGGCGCAATTTATAGAGTACGTGAAGAACCTGTCCCCATGACTAAAATTTAAGCCCAACCATAGCATTTATACCAACTAAACCTGGTGTATATGCCCGTGCCTAATTTAGGCACAGATGGGGTGTATTCTATAGCAGTGCGTGTCATTTTTGGAACGCCCATGCCTTTCCCATGGCCATACCCCCTTTTGTGTTCCGTGCACCACTTTACAGAATACACTTAGAAAATTGTGCACGTAAATTCTAAGTAGTGCCAATTGATGATGATAATTGCTTGTTAGTGGCCAAATATTAGTGCTGGTTAGCTTGTTAAGAAATTCAGTTGCATGTGCAAATTGGCTATGTACGCTGATTTGCATGCACAGTTTTAGTCACCATTTATAACATAGTAGATGACGGCAGAAAAAGACCTGCACGGTCCATCCAGTCTGCCCAACAAAATAAACTCATACGTGCTACTTTTTGTGTATACCTTACCTTGATTTGTACCTGTCTTTTTCAGGGCACAGACCATATAAGTCTGCCCAGCACTATCCCCGCCTCCCACTCTGGCACAGACCTAGCAAAGTTATCTGATACCCTAGGCAAGCTTTCCATGTGAAAGGTTTTCCATATGGAAAACCTTTCTAAAATTACCTCCTTGTGGCATAATTTAATAAATGTCCTGAATGTGATCTTTACCAGATTTTCAAAGTGAAAATATGTACTTTTGCTTTGAAAATTACCCAAATAAATTTTTGCCTATATGGTTTATTCCTGCTTTTCAGGGTACATAGAATCTGGGGGGAAATGCTAAGAAGCCCATAGGTATAAATTGGACTTCTTAGCATTTATTTTATTTATTTAGATTTTGCTCACACCTTTTTCAGTAGTAGCTCAAGGTTAGTTACATTCAGGTACTCTGGATATTTCTCTGTCCCGGGAGGGCTCACAATCTAAGTTTGTACCTGAGACAATGGAGGGTTAAATGACTTGCCCAAGATCACAAGGAGCAGCAGTGGGATTTGAACTGGCTACCTCTGGATTGCAAAACTGGTGCTCTAACCACTAGGCCACTCCTTTAGTGTGCACTAATGCAAAAAAATGCTCACTGAATGCTTATTTATAAATGGCACTCTGAATTGGACACCATTTATAGAACAGTGTGTAGTGCTGGTATCCATGCCCAACCTTTGGGCACAAAGAAGTGAAACCTGGTGTAAATCCTTATGTATAAATTAGACATGTATCTCCCAAATTCTATAATACTGCACACATCTTTAGCGAATGCCCTTGGCCCACCCATGCCCCTCCAATGGTTATGTGTTATCCCCTAGATT
Source organism: Microcaecilia unicolor (assembly GCF_901765095.1). Lineage (NCBI taxonomy): Eukaryota > Metazoa > Chordata > Amphibia > Gymnophiona > Siphonopidae > Microcaecilia > Microcaecilia unicolor. The sequence continues at coordinate 265,790,346 of NC_044035.1, read as the reverse complement.
CTGTATAGCGTGCCTAGCGATCCATGCCCCATAACTTAACAAGCTAATGAGTGCTGATAACAGCACTTAAGAAGCAATAATGAGCATTAATTGGCACTGATTAGAATTTAGACAGGTGGACCAGTGCACCTAAATCTACGTTCTTGGATTTACACCAAATTGTTGGTGTAAATAGATGCATGTAGATTTAGGCACTGAAATATCAGCTAAGTGTATATTATAATTGGTGCCTAAATTTAGGTACTGATTATAGAATATACTTACTTGGTGATTTTTTTAGGTGCCATATATAGAATCTCCTTCTATACGATTTGCACCTGTACCTTAATAGAATAGCGCATAACAAGATGCATGTGCATATCCATACTGCTGCCAATTAACACCAATTGTTAGCGCCCAATTATTGATACTAATTAACTTGTTACGCAATTTAATTATAGAATCCATGGGGTAGCATGTACAGATAGCAAAACTAATGCAGACGTACTTCTACCACATCCTCTAATATCGCTCAACATGGCATTCAACCAACAAAACTGTACACAACCAATGTCCTACCTATAACATTAAATCCAACCTACACCCATCTATAATGTAATCCGCACTGCACCCTGAATAGGGGATATTAGCGGTATATAAGACCCAAATTGAATTGAATATTGCATCCTGCCTTAGGCCATTTTAGCTGCATTAGGTACACATTAGTGTCTAATGCAGCTTAGTAAAAGGGCATCTACATGAGACAATATTGAGACTCATAACAGAGGCATTCACAGTCACGCCATGGGTCCTGTAAGATTTAAACCAATTTGTAGATTCTGTGACAGACGTTGTCATTTGTGACGAGATGCAATGAAAGTGAGACAGATATGATTGTCCTGAGTTGTCTGGAGCTTGGATATCTTCTTTGCCTCCAGCATTTCTACTGAGAAGCTGCTCACACACCTACTACCTTCCTTTGAAGAAATGTTGCCTTATCTCCCTGCAGCATTGTAGCAATGATCACTGTAAGAGTGTGTTGTTTTTCTTCTTCTTCTTCTTTTTTTAGAATACTATCCATTTAGAGTCATTTGATTATGTACGTACAATAAATGTTCATGAAAAGCTGACACAATGCTGAGTCATTAGCTTAGGGACGATGTTTCAGGAATACATAAACAGTAATAATAGGATATTATAGCAGAAAGGGGTTTTCATTTTTGTGCAATTCTTTTCTTGTTAATCAAGGTAAGAGTCTTATACATATACTGTTTAAGAGAAGTTATTTATTTATTATCCATATATTCAAACATATACTCAAAGATTCTTGATGGAGCAAGTCTCAACTTTGGAAGTATAAAATTTTCTAAAGATTTAGAGGGCTAATTATTAATGTATATTAAAGGAATAATGCACAATTTCTGCATCCCCTAATTCCATAAATTTGTGTGCACAATTTTACACTTAGTGTTACTGACATGGGCAATTGTATGTGCTAACTCTCCAAAAGGAAGGAAAAGATTAAAAATGCTTGAATCGACACTGGCATTTCAAGCCGCCAGTCACTGGAAAGATTTTGCCAGGATAATTCGGTTATCTCATTCTTATCTAGCATTTAGGAAGAATATTAAGACTCTGCTCTTTCAGAAATTTGTACTACAAAACTATTTTAACCATAATTTTAAGTTTTCCTCTTTTTTAACTGTCCTCCCATAGCATTGTTCTGGCTCTTGATTTTACTGTTACCCGCTTTAAACTGCATGGTGTAAGTGAGATGTAAGACCGGATGTTATGTTATATTATAGATACTTCATTCTTTGAAGATTATTTAACCCCCAACAACAGATACTTGTGGTTAGAACTACTAAGAGTGTTGTCATTTCTGATGTAGGCAGTTGCATCGAAACATGGCACTGTGTCGAGTCCTTATGAACTTCCAATTTCCTCAAATCCTCAGTCTGTATGGAGACAAGGGGTGGGAAGGGAGAGGGAGGTTGAGTGGCAGGTACATGATGCTATCTTGCTATTCAACAGTCATCTTATTTCCAGGTTAGGACATATGTGGTGATGGCATTCTTACACTCTGAAATTAACATGCTGGAAGTTTGATGGATCAGTGCAAGTGCCTGGCACATTGTGCTGTAGAGGAGGGGGGCAGTAGCCTAGTAGTTAGAATAGTGTTCTTGACATTCAGGGGTGGCCAGTTCACATTTCACCACTGCCTACCTGTCATCTTGAGCTATTCACATCACCACTCATTGCCATTGCTACAAAATTAGCATGCAAACAATGCTTTCTTGCATTGGGGGTCACAGCAGATATAAGCAATCAGGATCTTTGCATTTATCCCCCTAGCGAAGGATGCCTCCATGTTAAAGGAGATGGTCAGTCTGTGCCAGGCCCTCCTATAATGTAAATATGACCTCCTCCTGTGGCCTTTTTGGCTTTTCAAGAATTAACCTGGCCAACAGGAGGGTGTGAGACTCAGAGAAATTTGGCTGTCTTCAGGTCGATGCCATTTTTCTTACTGTCCCCGCATAGATGACATCATCATGCATTACACACAGATATCGGCAACGATTTCCACATGAAAACATTTGCGTGGAATATTGGTGCAGAAATATTCTGTGCCTTCCTTCAGCATGCTTTTTTTTGAGTGTGGAAATCAACGCTAACCATGATTCTATCAACACACTCAACTTATAGTGACATTTATTGAACTGTGTTTAGTGTAAAATGTTTTTCAGTGCTGATTTTTTAGTTCCATTTATAGAATTGCCTCTATATTCAGTTTGTTCATTGTTTTTTACATATAGGTGGCAGACCAATAATGTTATAAAGTGGTTTGAGGCACCCATGGTGGCACATCTATGTTAGCTAACCCAACATCTATGTTAGCTAACCCATGATACAACAGGACTAGCTGGCAGTATCTAATAAGTTCTTTGTACCAGTTATATTTCACTGCTGGTCTCCCACCTTATATAAGTATTTAAAGAAATAAAAATATATATATTTTCTGAGCAATCAGGTCTATAAGGTAGGATTCATAGGAGGAATTTTCATGTAATATTTTGTTTTATAAAGGCAACACAAGCGTCTATATATCTTTATCACATAGGATCACTGTTTCTAAAGATGGACACACTCTTAATGATATTGCTCCCATAACAACAACAACAACAACAACAACAAAATGGCCAAGAAAATCCGAACATGACATGGGAAAAAAAACAAGAAATGAAAAATTTCCAGATGCCAATCCCTAATCCCCATCATCCACACTTTTCCCCTCCCAGCCTGTCCTCATCATTCCCTCTTCTCTACTTAGCCTGTGCACACCATACACATTCTCATCTCCCAGACCATCCTCACTTTTTTCTCACCCATTCTCTTAGGAGGTCTTTTACTAAGGATTAGCGCACATTATCTGCCACAGGACCCATTTTATTCCTATGGGCCTTCCTGCAGATAACATGTGCTAATCTTTAGTAAAAGAGTTCCTTAATCTCTTCTTCCTCTTCTTGTCTTCTTATCCTATCTTCCTCTCTCATTTTACTTCCTAGACATAATTTGGGCATAGGGAGCTTAATTACCCCCATACCTGCCCAACCCCCCCCCCCCCCCCATTCTAAACTTCTCTGCTCCTTATTTCCTCCTGACTTGACCTGCTCTACTCTGTCCTCTACTAGTTCCTCTCCTCATGAGGTTCCTCCTCACATCTCCTTGGTTAGCTCCCCATCCCCTGTATAATAGACTCATCCATCCCTCCTCCCTCTTCTGCAGATTCATTCATCTATCAATTTTTTATTCCCCCTTCCTGACAAACATGAATCACCTTACTACTCCTAGGGCCCCAGAACATCTCTATTCCTTGATACCACTCCTGTTTTCCCATCCTCTACAGCACTTCTTGTGGAATTCATAGATTGCAGGGCAGCTGCGTTTCCACATTCAGAAAGCCCGGCAAGCTGCTCCATGATCTGCATGCACAAATCATAGAAGCTCTATAGTTGGTAGCTCTACAGCCCCAGGATCACAGTTGTGCTTGGTGCTTTTTGACCTCAACGTGAAAACTCCAAAGATCACATGCTGAGTGAAAAAGCCATAGACACAAAGGTGTGCATTCATGTCAGTCCACTAGGTACCCCATCTCACATGCTAAAGCTTTAGTAGTCACAGGGTAACTGACTGGCCTGAGTTGCTGAGATAGGGGTTATTCTAGGCCTTGGTGCGGTGCAGAATTTATTGATAGGTATCAGTGATTTAACATGAGCCATGTTTCTTCCATAAGGCTTGCCTCAGGAGTCAATAACAGAAAATTACCTAATGGTCTAATAGCAAGTAATGTGATTAAGTAACTGCACCCAAAGCATGCATCGAAGAAAATCCTGCCTCTATGTAGCGCTGCAGAACAGCTTTGTAGTCAGCGCCCTATGCAAAAAGGAAAATTGGCATCCTCCTTTGATGCAGGTAGCTTTGCAATACCTTCTCCTTTATTAGAAGTGGAGGGGCATAATTGAACGAAAACGTCTATCTCCATGGGCGTTTATCTCCGAGAACGGGTCCGTGAAGGGGCGGACCGAACTGTATTTTCGACAAAAATAGACGTCCATGTTTTATTCGACAATTTGTGAGCTGGGCGTTTTTGTTTTTCAGCGATAATGGAAAATGAAAGCGCCCAGCTCAAAAATGAATAAATCCAAGGCATTTGTTCGTGGGAGGGGCCAGGAGTCGTAGTGCACTGGTCCCCCTCACATGCCAGGACACCAACCGGGCACCCTAGGGGGCACTTTTACAAAAACAAAAAAAAAGGTAAAAGAGCTCCCAGGTGCATAGCACCCTTCCCTTGTGTGTTGAGCCCCCCAAATCCCCCTCAAAACCCACTGCCCACAAGTCTACACCATTACTATAGCCCTAAGGGGTGAAGGGGGGCACCTACATGTGGGTACAGTGGGTTTGGGGGGTTGGACGACTAAGCATTAAGCAGCACAATTGTAACAGGTAGGGGGGGATGGGCCTGGATCCACCTGCCTGAAGTCCACTGCACCCCCTAACAACTGCTCCAGGGACCTGCATACTGCTGCCAGGGAGGTGGGTATGACATTTGAGTTGAAAATAAAAAGTTGTGAAACATCATGTTTTGTGGTGGGAGGGGGTTAGTGACTACTGGGGGAGTCAGGGGAGGTCATCCCCGATTCCCTCTGGTGGTAATCTGGTCATTTAGGGCACTTTTTGGGGCCTTATTCGTGAAAAAACAGGGTACAGGAAAAGTGCACTAAATTCTAGCTACAAACGCATACTTTTTTTCCATTATCGGCGAAAGGCGCCCATCTCTCCTCGGCCGATAACCACGCCCCAGTTCTACCTTCGCCACACCTCCGACACGCCCCCGTAAACTTTGTACGCATCCGCGATGGAGTGCAGTTGAAAACGTCCAAAATCGGCTTTCCATTATACCGATTTATTCGTTTTTGTGAGATAAACGTCTATCTCCCGATTTGGGTCGAAATCTAGGCATTTTTCTCTTTCAATTATAAGGTGGATAGTGACTCCAGCATAACATCCCTCTTTTTCTTTCCGTTTACCAAACATCCCCTTCTTTCTCCCCCACTCTTTGCCCAACACCTTTATTCTTCTACCCTTTTTTTCACATGATGTGGTAGGATGTGAGGTTAGTGCACCATTATAGCAGTGTCCCTTCATTCATGGTGCCCTGAACAGCCATACATATCATACACTCCAAAAGCGAGCACTGAGTCAGGAGTTGAGCACCAGAGCTGTGCTGGGAAGGAGAAGGGAAACCAGGCCTGGCACTTCCATTAAGTATACAGGTGGTCATCTAGAGCAGACTTGTATAAGTTCAGTTCTTGAAGGCTGTAAGTAGACCAAGTGTTCAGCATATCCCTAATGAATATGCATCAAAACAAAAATGAGTATCCTAATTCCAATCTAGTTACAAAAATAATAATATTGCACTGCTAGTAATCACTAACAACTTATAAATGTCATAAATTTGCTTTTATTGAACAATGCTTTATACCGCTTAAAAAATGTAAATCCTAAATAATAAAAACCAACCTCAATGTTCTGAAGCTCAGGCTCCATCTCTGTAAGCTCCGCCCTCGAGCACTTCCGGGTTCGTCACAAGCAGAAGCGACCAACCACATGAGGTTTCTTGGCTTCAGAATGTTGGAGGTGCATTCTATTAAATAGGATTGGTCAGTTCCTTGAAGCACAGTCAGAGCTCAGCGTCCTGCACAGTAATGCTCAGACACCAGAGAGAGAGAAGGGGGGGGGGGGGGCTGACACCAGAGAGAGGGAGGGAGGGGGGCCTGACACCAGAGAGGGGAGGGGGAGAGGTATCTCTGTCACACACACACTCTCTCTCACAGTCAATGTCTTTCTCTCACTCTCACACACTGTCTCTCACACACTCTATGTCTCACACTGTATCACATTCACTCTCTATGTGTCACACAGTCACTCACACACTCTCTTGGTCTCATACACTCAGTCTCACAGAGAGCCTGTGTCTCAAACACTCTCTCTTGCACACATTGTATCTGTGTGAAACACACTCTCTCTCACACACACTGTGTCTCACATACGCACTTGCACACACTCTCATTCTCACACACACACTCTCTCTCACAGACACACTTGCACCCAGACTCACTCTCTCTCATACACACACACACACTCGCACATACACTCTCTCAAACATACACACTCCGAGGAAAACCTTGCTAGCGCCCGTTTCATTTGTGTCAGAAACGGGCCTTTTTTTTACTAGTAGTTATATAAAACCTCATGTAAGTTCTATTGAGCAGGGACTGTCTCTCTGTGTCAGGTGTTCAGCGCTGTGTGCGTCTGGTAGCGCTATACAAATGTTAATAATAATAATAAATAAAACCTCATGTGCTCCTCACTATTCACTATACTTCATTCATACCACACACACAACATATAACTTTAGGACTCCAAATCATATTGCTTATATCCTAAATCCCGCTGTAACCTTGCATTAAACCCAATACTTTGCAAACTAGCTCTTAAACATACAAAACATCAGTATTTCTTCTAGTATTCACTATGTTGATATGAATTTGAGCTTTTAAGCTGAATATATAATTCAAACGTCCATTTATAGTCCCATCTTTATACAGTTAGAAGATTTATGATCAGTTCATAGGTTGTTATGCAGATCTTCAGCAACAAGTTGGTTTAGAGTTCCAATCTGTACAATAATTTTCAATTCACCATTATGTTGCAATATTACTCCTCGCAACTCGTTATATAACGAATTGACGAACTCTAATGCGCCACCTAATATTACTTTACAAAACAGCCCTCTTCCTCGCTTTCACTGTTACTTGAGCACAGCGTCCTCATGCATACAAGTTGTGAGCACCCAACACAAATTTGTGTTTCGCCAATCGCATCTTCAGGGGCAGTGACTACAAAACAAAATATGGCATAGTGAGGAGATTCTATTCTAAAACCACCATCCTTCTCAACCCATATATCCCAAACTATAATATAAACCCAATCATACCTGTAACAAAAGCTTAACTCTTTTTGGCTTTGCTCAGATGAAGCTCCAACAGGCTTCTGAGAAAATGGAGCCTCACTTCTTGGAGAACGCCATACATGTGCAAATTAGGCAAGGCCTTTGACCTGGGGACACAACCTGCCCTCTCATAAGCCTGCCCATTCTACCTCCTTATTTAGACCTGTAGGAGTCACTGTTTTCCATTCAAAGATAATTTGTTGCTCCACTTGTGTCATTCTTTGTAACACATTACCCCCCCCCCCCCTATTTAAATCAAACTGGACCAAAACCACAAATTTAAAATCTATCATATCATGTCTAGCGTTAATCCAGTGTTCAACAAGGGGGATCTCGACTTTATGCAATTTAATATTGCTCAGATGCTGGGCAAGTCTATGTTTTATTTTTTTCACCATTTGACCAACATACATTAACCCACACGGGCATATGATAGCATAAACCACAAAGGAGGAGTTATAATCAGTCCTAGAAGTTAAACAGAATCTACGGGTAACTGCTTGATTAGGAACTTCAATCCATTGAGTTTCAATTGCATGTTCACAGTACCTACAGCCCTAACACTTGAAATGGCCAATCTCACCGTTTTCTTTAGAACTTCTTTTCATCTTCATTTTTTTCACCTAAATGGAAAATAAAACTGAAACATTTTTTTGCCTGCCCATCTCTAAACGGAACTGTGCTAGTAAGTACTGGCCTTGGGGACAGTGTCAATCCTAGGGACCAAACTGCTTGGGGAAATGCTGGGGTAAGCCCCAAGAATCTCTATGCTCTAGATCAGGTTTGTCTAAGTTCAAGGTTTTCAGGATATGCAAATGAAGATGCATGAGATAGACCTGCATACAATGGATGTAGTAGGCAAGCAAACCTTTCATTTTTTACACGTGCCAGAAAATCATTTTTATTTTCCTGTGTGTGGCGCTAACCGGGTGGTAAAAGGCATTCTATGTGCGTAGACCATTACCGCCTGGTTAACGAGTGAGACCTTACCGCTAAGTCAATGGGTGGCGGTAAGGTATCAGACCCAATATGGACACACTCCAATTTTCATTTTGCCACACGTCCATTTTTGGCCAAAATGTTAAAAAAGGCATTTTTTACAGGTGCGCTGAAAAATGGATCTGTGCGCATCCAAAACACATGCCTACACCAGCGCAGGCCATTTTTCAGCGCACCTTAGTATAAGGACCCCTCAGATTTTCAGAAATTAAAGACTACACAAACTTTATGGAAGATGTTTCCATTACTCATGATGTATTGTAAGCCACATTGAGCCTGCAAAGAGGTGGGAAAATGTGGGATACAAATGCAATAAATAAATAAATAAATAAATGTTAATTTTATAAACAAATATATATATATATATATAATTCTCACCTCAAACATTCTGAAGCTCACTCTGTGGAAGGAAAACACTGAAGCCCTGCATTGTTGGTAGGCTAGGCTGTCAGCACCACTCATTGTCACTCATGCACCACTCACTATTACTCAGCCACGCCCCTTCCGCACATAATTCGCAACCCCAACGTTCTAATGAAGCTGCAACTTTCGAGGTGGTGTAGATCGGAATTTTTCCCCATGAGTGTCTGCCCCGCCCTCACGTCACAACGTGATGACGTTGAGGGCGGGGCTATGACACTCAGCGAATCACATCGCTCACCCCTACACCCCCCCACATTGCCACCGCTACCACCCTCCACCCCCCAAGGTCGCCGCACCCACTACTCAACCCTCCACCACAGATCGCCGCCGCTCCCCCTCCCTCCGTCCGACGTCAGCTGTGTTAAAAAGGAAGCGGGGCACCGCAGGCAGCCATCGGCTGTCAGCTCTGCATCCTCTACTCCTCTCATGTCACTGCCCCTGGAGTACAACCCCGGAGGAGCGCAGCGACATGAGAGGTGAGAGCAGGAGCGGATGCACAGCTCACAGCCGATGGCTGCCTGCGGTGCCCCGTTTTGTTTTTCAACAAACATGGGGAGGGGGTTGTTTTCCTTCCTCTGGCGGACGGCCGTTAAACGGAAACTGCAACTATCTGGAGGAGCCGGTTAGATTGGGTGCTGTGAGAACTCACACTCCCCCACCCCCCTTTCTATTTTTCTCTTGCCTGCGTTCGGCGCTCATACAGCAAGAAAACGGGCGACAACATCCGAGCCCTATGACGTCGCCGTCACACCGAGCCAGGCCGTAGCGAGGACTGATCCCTGAGTCAAAGGGCACGAATTCTCTAGCCTGCCCTGAACGTTACCTGCCAGGACCAGCGCTTGCGAATTGCTCAGAAACGGGGCGGAGCCTCACGGGACACGATGAAACCTACGGGCCAGCGAGCAAGCAGGAGAAGGGATCAGAAATCTCCATATTGGGCTCAGCAACAAGCTGTCTTCAACTTATATCCCTCTCTGTCCTCTGGAGAAAGAATCCTCTTTTTCACAGGCCAACAATAATACAACATTGTATTTGTTCATTCTGGAGATGGTGAACGCCCCTATGGTACTATGTAAGCCACACTAGCCATTAAGCCCGTTAAAACGGGTGACATTTCCAGCTAGCCTCCTGGCCGCTGCCACTCCCTCCCCCCTCTGTGCCGGGCCCCCTGCACTGACCTGACAGCGCCTCTCACCTCCATGTGAAAGTGCTGCAGGCAGCAACAGATCGCTCTGCTGCTGCCTGCACCGCTTCCACACGGACGTGAGAGGCGCTGTCAGGTCAGTGCAGGGGGCCCGATATAGAGGGGGCGGGAGCGGCAGCGGCACACAGTCACTGTCAAACACTCTCTCAATTTCATACACTCTCGATCTCACAGAGAGTCTGTGTATCGCACACATACTCTCTCACACAAATACTCTCTCTCACACACACTGTATCTGTGTGAAACACACTCTCACAATCACTGTGGCTCACACACGCACTCGCACACACTCTCAATCTCACACACACACTCTCTAACAGACACACTCGCAGCCACACACGTTCACTCTCTCTCTCTCACACAGTCACTCTCACACACACTCTGTCAAACATACACACTCTGAGGAAAACCTCGCTAGCACCCGTTTCATTTCTGTCAGAAACGGGCCTTTTTTACTAGTATATATATATATATATATATATATATATATATATATATATATATATATATATAACAGTGAAAACAGTTAATGTGAAAAAAATTAAAAAGCATGAAAGTTTGCCAATGTTGTTCTAAAAGTGCAGATTGTGGCAATGCCATGTAGTGTTAATGCTTTGATGAGATTAAAGCATGTGGCGTATTCTCATTATTGACTTTCAAAAAGTGATCTGCCATATGACAAATGCATGACTTCACATCTTTATTTTGATTATTTAATTTTTAGACCAATTGTCTATTAGACAAATTAACTTTTAGACGAATTGTCTCCTTGGATGAATTGGTCTTAGGCGAATTGCGTCCTTAGACCAATTGTCATTAGACCAATTCACCTTTAGACTAACTGTTGTTAACCAAATCATACCAAACCCTTTTATAAACTTAGCACACAACTTCCATAGTATGTAAATGCAAGGGGGTGTTCATGTAGGCAGGGCATGAGTATCTCCTACAATTACATGCACATGTTATAGAATAGTGACATTTCCACATCAAAGTGCAGCATTTAGCAGGACCGCTGAGAGACGGAACTGGGCCCGGGATAGGGCTGCTGCCGCCCCCCTCCCCCCCATAATCATCACCACTGCCCCCCCCCCCAATAGATCGCTGCCACAATTGAAATACCTTGTTGGCTGGCGGGGATCCCGAGGCCCACCAGCAGAAGACGTCTTCTTCTAGCGCTGCTCTTCTGCCAATTGCCTGCCCCTGTGGCTGCTTGTTCTCTCAGGGCATGCTCAATTTCAAAACTGAGCATGCGCACCTGAGAGGAAAAGCAGCCGCTCAGCTGGACAGAAGAGCAGCGATGGAGGGTCTCTTCTGGGTCCTCCTCAGCCTCTCTCCTGCTGCTGTCGGGACACAATCACTCGGGTCCCATCAAGAGAGAGAGAGAAACCGCAGCACTGGGCCCCCCTTGGAGGCCCGGACCTGGGGAACTTTGCCCCCTGCCCCCCATTGGCAGCCCTGTGATTTAGGTGCATGCATTAGACGTGGCATGTGACTACACCTAAACCTTGATGCATGAATGCTAACTTAGGCTGTATTATTTAATGGAATCTGGGTGCCCAGATCCTGTTATAGAACTCACGCTTAGTACCCAGCATTTTGGCACACTTTATAGAATTAACCTCACAGTGTTTCTATTCTAGGCTATAGCAGTTCCCTCTTCCTTCTGCAGCCTATTGGCCAGACACAGTCAGCCAATAGGCTGCCGGGGGAAGTAGGAGCACTAGCTGGGATACATAAATCTTTCTTCCTGTCTTCCCCTTGGACCGTGCAACATGGAGCTTTCTGCACCAAATGTAGAGAAGTACAGCAGAGAGTATTGGAGATGCTTATGCACCCTCAAGCCCCATCAGAGCTGGTGCCTATGTCTTTACCTATGGTCTGCTATGGTGTGAGCCTTCTTCATGCACCAGATATAGGGCTACTTGTTGGATCCAGATTCACCTGACAGGGTTGATCCAGTCCTGGGTTTACCCTATTGGCAAACCTTGGACCGGATCAACCCTGTCAGGCAAATCTGGATCCAGTTGGCAACCTTAGGTCTCACCAATGCTGTTTTTAAAGGCAAAGTGCTTCTGCAAGTTAGAAGATGTAACTCATTTTCAATTCACTACTGACCTGAGAGAGGTATGGGAGAGGTGTTTTAGGAGGCTAAAGGCAGGAGGTGAAAAGCTGTCTAACTCTGGGCCATTCCCATGAGCTAACCAGTTCCATTTGTGAGACAGTAAAGCAAGGCTTACATAAGAGAGCAAGTTGAGGCCTGCCTTATTGTAACATGGTGGAAATATGAGCAAACTGGATTGACCTTGCAGCTTCAGTCTGTCATTATATTTCTATTGTTTCTCTTATCCATTGTTTAGGATGAGTGGATTGGGCTATAAAAATAATCATATTTAGTTTAGCAAAATTACTTTAATATGACTCACGATATTCAAGGACTACTGAAAAAAATATGCAAAAGAGATATAAAGTAATCTGGTTAGAAAATAAAACAGAAACTTCCCATCAACCACATTAGTGATTCATTAAAAAAAAAACTTCAAACAAACCAGGCAACACAATGAGGGATTTACAAAAATATCAACAAGTGATACTATGCAGCAAGAATTCTGAAAAATGTATAACCCCAAACCCAATCATCATCCCATAAGCCTTCAATTTTTCATGCCTTAATGAAAATATTTATGACAATACATAACCTACATGCAATAATTCAATTTTGGGAGGGGTCCTTTATCTCCTGGTTTTATATATGGTGCTTCTAGTATCTTTACATTATTGAAAGTCAGAATATAAATATTCCTAAATGAGCTCTGCCTGAGGAGTGGCCTAGTGGTTAGGGTGGTGGACTCCTGGTCCTAAGGAACTGACTTTAAGTCCCACTTCAGGCACAGGCAGCTCCTTGTGACTCTGGGCAAGTCACTTAACCCTCCATTGCCCCAGGTACAAATAAGTACCTAAGCCTGCCATAAGTGGGAAAGCACAGGGTGTAAAAAAAAAAATTAGGGATTTGTTCCATTATGAATGTTTTCTGACTCTTGCCTGCAACAGATGCTGTGAGTCAGCAGTCAGAGCTACTTCTGCTGACTTTGTGAATCATCACCTCCCCCCCCCCCCCCCCCCTCCAGGTGTTGAAAGTTGTAAAAGTCAAGGCATCCTCAGGAATTTTTAAAGGGCAAAAGTGGTGAGATCAGTCATCCTGCAAAAATTACTTTTTCTCATTAATCTTTCTCCTCAAAAAAAGAATAATTTTAAAAATCACTCATTTTTACCTGTGTGTTTTGTAGTTTAACTATTTAGACACACATGTAGCCACCTCTGGAGTGAATCACTTGGCAGTATATCTCTGAGTAGATGGAAGCCTACAGCCTGAAAGAATGGTGATATATACGTTTTATAAATAATAATTCTAAAACCTAGCATGTATTTAACATATTACATTTGATTAAATAACATGAAAACAAAATGTCATAAATAAGGTAAAAACAGCCTATTCAAAACCAGATTTTGAATTCATCCAAGGATTTCTTCTGCTAATGGACAATGCTTGAACCGCCATCCCCAGCTAGCATCTTCAACTGTTTGTATTTCTTCTAGTAAGAAATGAATGCCTCAGTGTGTTGTCACATGCTCTTGGGATTTATGTGCACATCTTACTTTTGGGCGCATTCAACACTGCACAGCAGCCCCTGCTCTGATATACATAAGTGTTTAAATACATTTTGAGTGGAATCCTCAGAGGGCAGTCAGCATTTTTGTGAAAAAAGAAAAGTAAAATATTCCTTTCATAAATCTAAGCATGCATAGTACATCTGATAATCTCAATACATCATTCCCCAGCAGATTAATTTCCATCCTCTTAATCTCGTTAGAATAACACAGGAATACCTGCTACAATATGTTAAATGGCATTACCACACCATCTAAGAATGATTCCTTGCTTTTTCCCTCTGGCCCTCATGATCAAAAGCCCCGCACTGTTCCAAACAGCGCTCTAAATATAGCGCTGGAACAGCGCGGGGCTTTACTGCATGGATGATCAAAGATAATGCATGCAAATTTAAGCAGCATAATTATCTTTGATTATCATGTAAAAGTGTGGGCAAATTATCCTCCCGCACTTGTTTGACAGGTCTGGGCTGTCATAAGCCCAAACCTGTCAAACACCCTGCCCCGAGGCCCGAACAACGGGGGCTGGAGGTCCGGTGGGTCTCCAGCCCCCCAAACCCCCAGAAAATGTCAAGTGGCCGCCGCCGGACAAACCCTCTCCCACCCTCCCACCCAGTGATGGGGGGGGGGTGGCTGGAGGTCCAGTGGACCTCCAGCCCATCCCAACTCCCCCCCCCCCAGCATTGTCCTTCCAATCCCTGGTGGTCCGTGAGGATAAGTAGTAGTACTAATAGTAGTAGTGACAACCCCCCTCCTGGCCCTCCTACCTTTAGTTGGAGGAGGGACGCAGCCTGCCTCCCTCCTCTTCCAGTCGACACCGCCACAAAATGGTGGCACCCAGCCCCGCCCATTGCATCCTGGGATGTGCTGGGTGGGGCTACAGACCACGTAAGGGAGTGATTCCCTTACATGGTCAGTAGCCCCGCCCAGCGCATCCCAGGATGCAATGGGCAGGGCTGGGCACTGCCATTTTGCGGTGGCGTCGACTGGAAGAGGAGGGAGGCAGGCTGCATCCCTCCTCCAACTAAAGGTAGGGGGGCCGCGAGGGGAGTAGTCACTACTACTATGAGTACTACTTCTACTTATCCTCACGAACCACCAGGGATTGGAAAGACAATGCTGGGGGGGGGGGGGAGTTGGGGTGGGGTGGAGGTCCACCGGACCTCCAGCCTCCCCCATCGCTGGGTGGGAGGGTGGGAGAGGGTTTGGCTGGCGGCGGCCACTTGACATTTACTGGGGTTTGGGGGGGCTGGAGACCCACCAGATCTCCAGCCCTCCCTGAACATGGGGGTGGGGGGGTGGGATCGTCGGGGAGACCGGAGGTCCACTGGACCTCCAGCCCCCTGTTCGCGTTTGCTTTGGGGGGAACGGGGGCCTGCCAGCATGCAACTACATGCTGGACAGGGCTCACCGTTCCTCCCCAATGATTGGCAAACTCTAACGCCAGCTCGGAGCTGGTGTTGAGTTTGCCGCGGCCAGCGACCCAATCTTTGGCTCGCTGGATGCTGATCTTTGGGGATGAATGCGTTAAGCGCTGATTAGCATGCATTTGCAAGCTACTTGCGCTAAGAGCCCTGTTTAGCATGCATTTGCATGCTACTTCCGCTACGAGCCTGCGAGTGCGTTGTTTCACGCGCTCGAGGGCTCTGATCAATGGTCGGCAGCAAACTCCTGCACTAGTATGGCGTTAACAGCCTCTAGCGCCGGAGTTTGCTTTTGATAATGAGGGCCTCTGTGACTTACATATCCTCTTAGTTTCCTTGAAATACCCATATTTTAACTAGTAGAGCAAAAAAGCCCTATGAAGTAATCTTTCTCTTGTTTATCCGCGGAAGCCAGTAGGAGGTCAGCATGGCTTTTCCCTATGCACTTTTTAGAATGGGCACAAGCATGTGTGTGATGAACATAGCAACCGCCAACAGATTACAAACACTTTGCTCACTAGTATTTAACTTTCAAAACAGGGGCGTATCTGAACTGCGGCGGTAGGGGGGGCCAGGGCCAGAGTGAGGGGGCACATTATAGCCCCCCCCCCGCCGCCGCCGCCGCCATTGCCGATCCCCCTCCCCCCAGCCGCTGCCATTGCCAACCCTCCCCCTCCGTTGCTCACCTACCTTCGCTGGCGGGGGACCCCAACCCCCGCCAGCCGAGGTCCGCGTCCTCCTGCCGCTGCCTTTAAAAGAATTCCATCAGCTGGCGGGGGACCCCCAACCCCTGCCAGCCAAGCCGAGGTCCTTTCATTTTTCCACTGAAGCTGGCGCCGACGAAAGTTTCTTTTGAGTCTGACGTCGCTGCACGTTGTACGTGCAGGACGTCAGACTCAGAAACAGCTTCATTCTGTTTCTGAGTCTGACGTCCTGCACGTACAATGTGCAGCGACATCAGACTCAAAAGAAACTTTCGTCGGCGCCAGCTTCAGTGGAAAAATGAAAGGACCTCGGCTTGGCTGGCGGGGGTTGGGGGTCCCCCGCCACCTGACGGAATTCTTTAAAGGCAGCCGGCAGCGGCAGGAGGACGCGGACCTCGGCTGGCGGGGGTTGGGGTCCCCCACCAGCGAAGGTAGGCGAGCAACGGAGGGGGAGGGTTGGCAGCGGTAGGGGGGTCCAGGGCGAAATCTGCGGGGGCCCAGGCCCCTGAGGCCCCACGCAGATACGCCCCTGTTTCAAAAGGGAAACTATGATAAAATGAGGAAAATGGTTCAATAAACTAAAAAGGCAATTGTATAAGGTGTGTCTAATGTAAAGTGCCAATTTGTGCATCAAGGAAGAGATTCTATATATGGTGCCTAAAAAATCGGTTCTGGCTAAGCATATTCTATAATTGGTGCCATTCTAGAAATGAAGGGGTCCTTTTACTAAGGTGCACTGAAAAATGGCTTGCGGTAGTGTAGGCGCAGGTTTTGAGCACGAGCCGATCCATTTTTCAGCGTGCCTGTAAAAAAGGCCTTTTTAAAATTTTTGCAGAAAATGGACGTGGAGCAAAATCAAAATTGCCGTGTGTCCATTTTGGGTCTACGACCTTACCGCCAGCCATTGACCTAGCAGTAAATTTTCTCAAGGTAACCAGGAGGTATTGACCTACATGCGTCAAATGCCACTTGGCGCGTGTCCAATATGCGTGTCTGTAAATAAAAATTATTTTTCAGCCACGCACATCGGACATGAGCCAAAAATGAAATTACCACAAGAGCCACGCGGTAACCGGGCGGTAGCTCCATTTTGGCGCGCATTGAGCACGTTTAGACGCTTACACGGCTTAGTAAAAAGGTCCCTCAGTCTCTCATAAACCTCCAACAAAAGAGAAGTGATGTGCAAACCAATCGCCAAAACAGTAATACTATAAACACTGTGTTCAGTCTTACATACTTCAAAAAGTTATATATGTTTATATATGGAAAATAGAAAGGAAAAGCCTCAGACTTCTGATAGGTGCCTTTTCTACCCATTCATATATCTGTCACAGGCATAAAAACCTTCCAACCTTCCTACTTTCACTCAAACTTTATTTTTAATTAACATGTTCAAAAAAACCCTTTCCTTTAAATTATACTTAGCTTAGTTTCATGGTATCCCCGAAGTTGGCCACCGTTTTGCAGTTAACCATTTCCAGATTCAAACTATGCTCTTGAAGTTCTTCTCTCCAAACTGAGCACTTAGTGTGTAATCGTAAGTGGGTTGTACCTGTGAATGGAGCATTGGTATGTCATGGGCACAGCATAGAATATTATCTGTTGCCCACATTGCAAGGTGCACATAGGTATGCCAACTGATGCCAGTTTAAGCAGTTACATCTAACTTTTGGCACGCCAAACTGGATTTGCAGTAGTATTCGTGGTAAGTATGCCCTTTTCATGTGCATTAATGTAGGGGCCACCTTATAGAATTGCCAGCTAAGACTTAGCTGGCAATTCTATAAGCTGACTTGAGCCCAGAAAGATGAGTTCCACATATTAAAAAAAAGGCAGACGGGTGTCCATATGACAGTAGGCCTGGTTAAAAGGCGAGGTGAAAGAGGCTATTACAGCCAAAAAGAACTTTCAAGAAATGGAAAACAGATCCAAGTGAAGAAAATAGGAAACAACAATAGGAAACTGGCAAATCAGAAGAAAAACATTGATTAGGAAGGAAAAAGAGAATTTATTTATTTATTTGTTACATTTGTATCCCACATTTTCCCACCTATTTGCAGGCTCAATGTGGCTTACATAGTAACGTAAAGGCGTTCACCAAGTCCAGTAGAGAGAAACAGATACAAGGTTATGTTGTGGTCAAGTAAGGTAGGTACGTTTCAGGCACCATGGGGGGGGGGGGGGGGGCGAAAAGAGGGAAGGTTGTATATTGTTCAGTACGATCATTGGTTTTGCTGTGTTGCCGAGTGTAGTTATTTATGTTGGGTCAGTAGGGTATGGCTTTTTGAACAGGTTGATATTTAGTGATTTCCTGAAGTTTAGATGGTCATAGATTGTATTCACAGCTTTTGGCAGTGCGTTCCAGAGTTATGTGCTTATATAGGAGAAGCTGGATGCATAGGTTGCTTTGTATTTGAGTCCTTTGCAATTTGGGTAGTGGAGGTTTAGGTATGTTCGTGATGATCCGGTTCTGTTTCTGGTTGGTAGATCTATGAGATCAGTCATGTATCCTGGGACTTTGCTGTAGATAATTTTGTGGACCAGGGTGCAGATTTTGAAGGTAATACATTCTTTGATTGGGAGCCAATGCAGTTTTTCTCGGAGGGGTTTAGCACTTTTGAATCGTGTTTTACCAAATATCAACCTGGCTGCTGTGTTTTGGGCGGTCTGGAGTTTCTTTGTGAGTTGTTCTTTACATCCCGCATAGATTCCGTTACAGTAGTCTGCATGGCTTAGAACCATTGATTGTATTAGGTTACGAAATATTTCCCTCGGGAAGAAAGGTTTTACGCATTTACGTTTCCACATTAAGTGGAACATTTTCTTTGTTGCGGAGTTTACTTGGCTCTCAAGAGTAAGGTTGTGGTCGATTGTAACACCGAGTATTTTTAGGCTATCTGAGATAGGGAGGGTGTGGTCTGGGGGTGTTTAAGGTTGTGGGTTTGTATTTATTGTGTTGAGGTGAGAGGATGAGGCAGTGTGTTTTTTTCTGTGTTCAGTTTCAGTTGGAATGAATTTGTCCATGAGTCCATGGTGTTCAGACCGAATTTGATTTCATTGGTGATTTCTGTCAGATCGTGTCTGAAGGGAATGTAGATTGTGACATTGTCTGCATAGATGAAAAGAAGCTTGTTGTAGAGGCAAAACTCATAGTAAAATCTTTTTCAGGTACACTGAAAGGAAGTCAGTTGGATCATTAGATGCTCATTCTGCAGCCTTGACCCATGTCAACACCAACCCTACATTATATGTTCTTTTCTTGCAGTAGTCTGCAACAAACCTGCTTGAACTCTGTCACCACTTTGGCTTGTATCAAAAGTCTCATTTCCTTTATTCATATCATATAGAAAGGACCATTTACTAAAAGTAAATTGCATTATGAATTTATAATTAATTCCTTTGACTTTTCAAAGACATTCAATATTTGGATCTATGGTTGCTATCTCACCCAGGTCAACTAAACAGACTAAAGACAGTCAACATTTGTATCTATGGCTGCTGTTTCACCCAGGTCAACTAAACAGACTGATCCAATCCTGATTTCATCCCTGCATTGAAAAAGAAAATAAGATGATACCTTTTTTATTGGACATAACTTAATACATTTTTTGATTAGCTTTCAAAGGTTGTCCTTCTTCGTCAGATCGGAAATAAGCAAATGTTGGTAGATGACAGTATATATACGTGAAATATCAAAGCATTTCAGTGACAGTCTAACAGGATGAGGGTGGGTTAGGAGAGAGACAGGGAGAACTAGGTGGATGAGGGACAGGGAGATATGCATGGAGATAAGAGGGTGACAAAGCAGTACAATTTTATGTTTTATAATGGGCTAGAAAGCCCAGATCTTTGTTAAGTCCTGTCTGGTGGGTGTCAAAATATTTAATCATTCTGACTTCAAAGGTCTTACGTTCCTGTATTGTTTTAAAGTTCCCTTTTAGGATTCTTACCATAAAATCACTGGTACAGTGTTCTGGTTTTGTAAAGTGCTGCCCCACAGAGGTGACATCCTGGTTGGTACTAGCATTTTTTCATATGGTGTCTATGTAAATTAAATCTCTTCTTTAGCATCTGACTTGTTTCTCCAATGCAGCACCCTTCATCGTATTTTTTACACTGAATGATATATACTTCATTGGAAGATGAGCATGTGAAAGATTCCTTAATGTTGAATATTTTTCCTTTGTGAATGACCGTGGGGTCCTGTGAAATGTTTTGGCATAGTTTGCAGCTGGATCTATTGCAAGGATGTGTGCCATTTTTTTCTTTTTGAGTCTGTGTTGGGAGCTTACTTCTACTTAGCTTTAAATTGGGTGGCTGTTGGAAGGCCAGAATCCTAAAAGGGAACTTTAAAACAATAAGACAATAAGGTGAGCCGGTTGATATTGTGTATCTGGGGTTTCAAAAGGCATTTGACAAAGCTCCTCATCAAAGACTCAAACATACTGTTGAACCATCTTCTACAGCCACACTTTACTTTGCACTGTTTCAGCTTTTAAACCCAAGTCCCTGAGGAAAGATTTTCTGAAACCTGCGGTGTTGGGCGTTCTCAGGGGAAGCCAGCTGATGGGCCGAATATAGAGACCTGTGAAGAGTAAAGTTTTTCATTGAAGAGTGAAGCCTTTTAATGATATCACCTTTAAAGCTAAGTTCACGTTTTGATTTATTTAGTGCACAATCAGAACTAACTACATAGGCAATAGCACCTTATATATAAAACATTTTAAGAGTAGCCCGATGAAAGAAGTGCTATACCACTTGGCATAAACCAGTATTGCCTGAAAAAGTGGATATTTTTCTGAGGGCACTCTTTAAAATCTTTAAAATATTAAAGAACATATAGTTAATATTGAATTTCAGAAGACAGTTGGATTGTGTGATTGAAGCATATGTTACAGCTGATCGTCCTGGTTCTAGTATATGAATTTGATTGATTGTTACCAGAGACTGTGAGATTTA
This sequence comes from Microcaecilia unicolor, assembly GCF_901765095.1. NCBI lineage: Eukaryota > Metazoa > Chordata > Amphibia > Gymnophiona > Siphonopidae > Microcaecilia > Microcaecilia unicolor. The sequence goes on along the minus strand of NC_044035.1, from coordinate 265,769,412 downwards.
ATTTATTGGTTACCAATGCTGGGGTCATAGCATTACCCATGAATCAGATAGCAGATAATTTCAGAAGACTGAATTTCAGTCATTTGAAGTTAAGCATTTAGCTACTAGAAGTAATAATAATAATAATAATTTAAATAAATAAATAAATATGTGATCATTGGACTGAGACAGAGAAGAGTAAAAGGGCCAGAACTCTGAAAGAACAAGAATCTAGAAATGAAATAAATCAATCAATCAAGGATTGTAACTGCTATCTCAAGTCCAATCAGATGCTGAGTAAGGAGTAGGTTTTTCATGAAATTGAAGGTAGCAGATAGGTCTAAAGCAGGGGTACTCAACCCCTTGCATGGGAGACACCATGCCAGTCAGTTTTTAGGATATCCACTGTGAATATGCATGAGATACATTTGTATACTCTACCTTTATTGTATGCAGATCTGTCTCATGCATGTTCATTGTGGGTATCCTGAAAACCTGACTGGCTAGATGTGCTGAGGACTGGGTTGAGAACCACTGGTCTACAGAGACCAAGATGGCATACTTCCCTGTATCAAGTGTTGCATGTTTGTCATTAACTAGAGTGACAAGAACAGACTGTGCTGTGGCAGTGCTAGAAACCAAACTGCCTGGGTATAAGGAGTTTGTTTTAGTCATTGATTCCGAAAGCTGGGTAAACACTGCCTTCTCGGTTACCTTTTATATATGGGTGAGTTATATACAAGGCGAAAGCTAAATAATAGAGTTGGCTCCGGATTTTGGCTCTTCAGTGTACAGTGCACTGCTGCTTCATTCCATACACTGGGGGCTTTCCCTGAAAGAAGACTATTTACCATGGTACACATAACAGGTCTTAGACAAAGTGAGGGATTTTCATTAAATGGATTGGCATAGGATCTGCCAAGGACAAAGAATTGTTATAGAACTAAAGATTTTTCCAAGATGAAATTCAGAAAATAAATTGAAGGTTGTCCAGGAGCTGGACTGAGAAGAATTAAAAATGTTTCCATCTTAGACTGCATTCAGAGGACCAACTATCTCAAAAAGAAAAGAGGAAGGTGGATGGATTATAGTATTAAAAGAAGATGTATTGGCTATTTCATGCAGTATAGTCTGGATCTTTGAGATAAAAAAAATCAGCAAAATCATTAGCTGAATAGTTTGTGACAGAATTAAAAGGAGATGAATTCTGTGGTTGAGATAATCCATTAACTATTTGAAAAAGCTTCTTAGGCTGGTTAGAACAAGATTGTATCACATTTGAGTAATAGTTCTTTTTTGCTTCTTTTATACGCACATGGTTTGATTTAACCCTTTCTTTGTATAGCTGAAAATTGTCTAATGATGTGTCTTTTCTCCAGATGCACTCAGAAGGGTATGCTTTCCTTTTTAAAAGGCAGAGCTCCTGAAGGACCCATGGATCAAAGTTTTTTTGTAGTAAAGGGGCTGCTTCCTGCAGCACAGTGGTTAAAATAGAATCCCACTGTTGACTTGAATATCTAAGGAAAAGTTCAAAAAAATCAGAAGGAAATTTTCCACACTTCATTGCCAAATGATCAAGATGTTACCTGATCTTCAGATTTCATGCCAGGATCCAAAAGAGAAAACATAAAAGCAACTAGGCAGTGGTTGCCCAGGGTAGAGTTAAACTAGATCTAACCTGTGTATTGAGGCTAATGTGCTCTGAAGACATAACAAGATTTAAAGAATGCCCTGCTGCATGCAAGGATGTTGAGAGAAACCAGCGGTGCTACACAATTTAATGTTCTTCTCTTCTGATCTGTTTGGATAGTCAGCATGAATATGGGTTGATTATATGGGTTAGAAAAGGCAAAGAGAAAGGGCTCAGGCAAATCAAGATGTTAGGCTAAAATTAATCAAACAATTTCCCACTATCAAAATCTCCTGTTTATCTAAAAGTACCATGCTAGCATGAGCTAATGTCTTCTATCATGTTTATAAAGCTTTTTCTGTGTGTGAGCGTTTTACACATTGAAAAGGGTTTTTATAAATTTGCACTTATATGTGTAAAAAAACAGGTGCATGAAAAGAGTGCACTTACTTTTATGTTATCAGCATGTGAGCTTTTCAGGGGTGTACTTTGGAAGGAGCGGAGGCAGGATTGTGTAATATATGCACATATTTTATAAAACATACATGCAAATATTTACACCTTTTTCAGAGCAGGTATAAATTTGGATGCTGTTAGCACTTGGTTCAAAGAGCCAGATTCAGTAAACAGCACACAAATTGAGGTGCCAGGAAAAATCCACGCTAAGCGCTTTTCTCTAAAATATGCTCCAGGTTGAGCATCCCTTATTGAATAGTGTTTAGAATGGATTCCCACACCCGCGCCTATACTACCTCAAGCCATTTTTCAGCGCGACTTTGTAAAAGGACCCTTATATCTACTGGAAGAAAGTCTGTGAATACTTTTACTTATGGGCTTTGAGTCACTTCTCAAGTGAAATTACATGGGGAATTTTGCTTTCAAACTTTGGGTACAAAAATGCACAGTACCTGTTTTTTGTTTAGGTAGAATGTTGCTGAAAATCTCTGTACAAAGATTTGAAAATGGAATCTACACCTGTATCTTTCTTACCCACACCTAAACATAGTCTCCTGGTTATGCCTCCTCTCTGTGGCTAAAGGTTTGCAGTTGGGTACACTATCCGTCTCATAATCGAAAGTCAAAGGCGTCCAAAAAGTGACCCAAATCGGGAGATGGGCGTCTTTTTCGCATGGGTGCCCAAATCGGTATAATCGAAAGCCGATTTTGGGCGTCTTCAACTGCACTCCATCGCGGAAAAGACCAAAGTTGCCGGGGGCATGTCGTAGGCGTGGTGAGGGCGGGACTGGGGCGTGTTTATCGGCTGAGGAGAGATGAGCATCCTCGGCCAATAATCGAAAAAAGAAAGGCGTTTTTACCGCGAATTTGGGTCACTTTTTTGGACCCTTTTTTTTCACGAACAAGTCCCAAAAAAGTGCCCTAAATGACCAGATGACCACCGGAGGGAATCGGGGATGACCACCCCTGACTCCCCCAGTGGTCACTAACCCCCTCCCACCCAAAAAAACAACTTTAAAAACTTTTTTTTCCAGCCTGTATGCCAGCCTCAAATGTCATACCCAGCTCCATCACAGCACTATGCAGGTCCCTGGAGCAGTTGTTAGTGGGTACAGTGGACTTCAGCCAGGTGGACCCAGGTCCATCCCCCCCTACCTGTTACACTTGTGGTGGTAAATGGAAGCGCTCCAAACCGCCCCCAAAACCCACTGTACCCACATCTAGGTGCTCCCCTTCAGCCATAAGTGCTATGGTAATGGTGTAGAGTTGTGGGGAGTGGGTTTGGGGGGGATTTGGGGGGCTCAGCACCCAAGGGAAGGGAGCTATGGACTTCAGAGGTAGTTTGCTTTGTTTTTTTAATTGTTACAAGTGCCCCCTAGGGTGCCCGGTTGGTGTCCTGGCATGTCAGGGGGACCAGTGTACTACGAATACTGGCCCCTCCCACAACCCAATGCCTTGAATTTGGTCGTTTTTGAGCTGGGCGCCTTTGGTTTCCATTATCGCTGAGAAACGAAACCGCCCAGCTCAAATCCGCACAAATCCGATGCATTTGGCTGGCACAAACCATATTATCGGAAAAAATATGGACGCCCATCTTTTTTGAAAATACGGTTTGTCCCGCCCCTTCACGTATCCGTTCTCGGAGATAGATGCCCATGGAGATGGGCATTCGCATTCGATTATGCCCCTCCACGCAAACTTTTAGCGACATTGAAGGAGAGTGGCTTTCGGACAGCTAATTAATGCTACCAAAATGGTTTTGAAAATTGCCTTCCCCATGAAAAATAACTTTTTTTTGCAAGTTATTTAATAAGATCTGCTGGGTCTAAGGACTGTCTGACTTAGCCACACCATGACACAATTCAACAGATTTTATTAAGGCTGACAACAATGTTCAACATTTAGTAATAGTGCAGACAGGAACATAACTAGTCTCTCTTTAGCTGTCTGTCCAGTAACTAAAGAAATATTATTTTAAAAGATGCTCAGGCAGAGCGTCTTCTGCAGTTCAGAAGTTCTGCGGGGTCTTTTTTTCTTAGACACAATAGGGCAGACTTTTCATAGTCTCCTTAAACCTGGGTGTGTCTATACTGGGAACATTTTGTTGTCCAGCAGGTGTGTATTTAGTTATTTATTAATTTTTGCCCAGGCTTTATTCTGTGCTAGAAAGAGAAGAACAAACCTTGACCTGGATTACATGTATGTAATGTATGCAATTTTATCCTAGCATCAGTTAGTTTGGGTCTGTATTCCATTAAAGGTCAAAATACAGAGGACCCAATATTCAAAATGATTTAAATAGCCAGTAGAGGCTCCTGGCCATTTAAATCACCTGTATAGGGCTAACCGGGCATTTGCAGAGACACTAATGCTCAATTGTGGGGCATTCTGGGACGGAGTCAGCACTTAACCACCAATTTTCAGCACTTAACCTGCTAAGATAACCAGATAAATAGAAATGCATAAAATACATTCCTATGTTATACGGTTTGTCATAGCTGGTTAAGTGCCAAATATTGCCCTTAACCAGCTATATTTTCACCGGCTCCTTCTACTCAGAAATTCAATGCTGGAGCCTGGATATGGCCCAGCATTAGATTTCTGGGTATATTGCTGGTGGCAGTCACTCCTGGCTGAATATCAGGCCCATGTCTTTTATTTCTGGTTTTATGGGGTTTGATGGTTGACCCTCAGAGGTTCAATATTGCTGGTCTTCTTTACAGAGGTGTACCTGGGGGATAGAAGGATTTGGGGGTGTGGGGTAGGGATCAGATGCTGTGGAGGGTGTAGGGTGGATGTTTCAGATGCTTGGGTGTGTGTGTATGTGTGGGTGGGGGGGGAGGGTTCTGATGCAGCAAATGGATCGGGGGATCTGATGCTGTGAGAAGAATGATGGCAGGGCCTGACCTTGGCATTGATACAGTCCTTTTAGAGAAGGCACTTATTCATGCCTGAGGGGAAGGTTTAAATGCCAACATCTAGTTATTTTTTTGGATCAAGGTGGATTCCCTTTGTGATATGAAAGACAGATATAGATTCAACAACTCCAGTAGTTAAGAACTAAGGCTAGTGCTGGACAGGCGTCTACAGTCTGTCCCACAAATGGCAAAAGACAGACGAAGATCAAGTCTGTGTATTGTATATCACTTTATTAAATGCTATGAGTGAGACTGCTGTGTATCTCAAGGGAGAGGGGAAGACATCTTAATTAGTAAGTTAAATACTGTTGGCAATACTTTTGATTGTATCATATATTGTTCCAAGACTACATCATATTAAACTGCCTATATACAGTTGGCATGGTGATAAATTGCCAACTGCTGTTTAATCTTGAATGACTATAACCTACAGAGTGGTAGGTGTGGCTCTGGCCACCTTATTGAGCAGTCTGGTTGGACCATGCAGCTCTTCATCTATCACCACACTACTCCCTCTCCCCGCCCCTACTACACCTGCTGAATTTGTATGTGTTAAGCACCTGTGCATGAAAATCATGTATTTTGTAAAATGATTTTTAAACATGTATGCCAATCTACACATGTAAAAGTTGAATTAAATGTTCTTTTTAGATGACAGACTTGCTCATTAGGGGGTATCAGCCTAATCTCAGTTAAGGATCTAAGAAATCTTTTGAGTTGGTAATCATTTAGAAATTATTTTAGATTCCAAAGCTCCCTCTTAACCTCCCAACTCTGATCTCCCCCTATCCAGTAACCCACAGCCCTTCCCATTGTATGCTCTTTGGGGTAAAACTTCCCAAACAGGAGACCAGGTCTGAGAAAAAGCCCACCACACCTTTGGCTAACTTCTCTTAACATCCAATCTCTCAAATTTTAACAGTTGATATAGTTCATTTTTCCACTGTGTTAGTGTAAGTGGCTCTGAAGGTCTCCAGTGGAACAGAGTACACTTCCTTGCAAGGAGATATGCTTTCTTCAACCAGGGACTGTCCCAAAATCTCCAGCCTAGAACTGGGTAACTTGGCCTCTCTGAGTCTAGCACTGTACTTCAACAAAGTTGCTGGGTTATGGAATAGAGACTTGATGTGGATGGGCCAGATTACTGGTTAGAATCTCCAGATTCTATTGAAAGATTTAATGAAGAATGCTCGCTCAGCATTTTTGCAAAAATAGCAGTATAAATTTCTGTTGAGGTTGTTTATTTCTTCTCATCGTGCATTCTTTGTAAATACTCAATTACTTTGGCAATGTTGGTCCACATTTTTGGGCTTATGAGAAAATTTGAGATTTGTTTTTACAAGCAGTGGTTACCTATTTGTCTAGAATACTTCATCATCAGCTTTTGGTTAAAGCAGAAATGCAATTATTTACTGACACACTTTTTTTCAATCCCAAAGTGTGTAATCCTTGCCCCTATGCCTTAGGCCTACCTAATGCAGTTGTATCATTAGGAAATTAACTGGAGAACAGGCAGAAGCAGACTTCACACCAGGGGCGTAGCCAGACAACAGATTTTGGATGGGCCTAGGCAAGACGTGGGTGGGCATCAAGTGTTCTCCCGCCCTCCCAACCACCACCTAAAAATATCTCAGCTGGTGGGAAAACACTTCTTTCCACCTTGGCAGTCCGCAGCAGGCATGTGCTGAAAAATGAGCATGCTCAGGTGCCAGTATTATGCAGAGTAGTGTTTTCGTTACCATCAGGGGGAAGCCTTCAGTTGGCTGAGCTTGGGATCCCCACCAGCTACCGCTAAACATATGCTACTGTTGGGTGGACCCGAGCCCTAAATGGGTGGGCCCTGGCCCACCCAGGCCCACCTGTGGCTACGCCACTGCTTCACACTGGGTTGGAGAAAGCTGCAGAGTCTGGTCAGCGTCCAGCATTTTAGTTGAATTCTTTCTCCTTGCCCCTGTCATCAGAATTGAAGTAACAACTAAATGAGCTCTGGATTTTCCTTCTTTCTCCTGTATACAGCATCTATCACAAATCCCAGACTACCTTTTTCCATAATATTATGTTCAGAATTCAGACTGCAATATAACTGAAACCTTAATACTATATGTGACTGTTCCAGAAGCTAAACCTTTAGAAAACCACAGGTGAATTCTCAGATGTATCAGATCTATGCTTTGTTATCCTTCCTAGTCTGTGTATTTGAATCTCCCTGGTAGAAGAATGTGTCTCTGTTGTTTCGGAACAATTCCCTAGTCTTGGGTGGTACATTCTAACCCTGCCTGCACAGTACCCTAACGAGCATTCTTTTTCTCTTTTTTCACTGTTTATAGCTAATATATAGCGTTTATACATAGGGCTTAAAATAATATAAACACATTTTTCTGTACTGTATGCTGCCTAGGCTAGATGACATATTTTATTAACAGACTTTAAAGATTTTATACATCTTTTTTTTGCTGTATTTTGTTATGCTCTACACTTAAAAATAGTAACTTTTCTCTAGGCAAGTTGACAGAGAGTTTGAGACCCTTTTACTAAATCATGTTAAGCAGTTACAGGGGAATTCTATAAATGGCACTGCTTATTTCTGGGATAAGCAGCATAAAATGTATTGTACTGTTTTGGGATCTTGCCAGGTACTTGTGACCTGGATTGGCCACTGTTGGAAACAGGATACTGGGCTTGATGGACCTTTGGTTTGTCCCAGTATGGCAATACTTATGCACTTATATAATTGCATGCATAAATTTGGGTGTATGCCCATTTTGTGCTTGCAATTTAGTTACATTTGGTGGCTGTTAGCACCAATAATTAAGGGTTTGGCAACAGTTTGGTATATATGTGCATATCTTGCTAAGTGCTATTCACATGCAAATTCTTTAGCGTACAACTGAAAGGGGGCATGGCTATGGGAGGGGCATGGGCAAGTCAGAGGCATTCACTAAAGATGCATCCACTATTATAGAATTCAGGGTAGAGAGTTGCACGGGGACAGAAATCTTACCCATCCCCGCCCGTCCCTGCTGGAATCTTACCCGTCCCCACCCGTCCCCGCTGGAATCTTACCCATCCCCACCCATCCCCGCAAAAAGTTAACCCATCCCAACCCTTCCCCACCCGTCCCCGTAAGAATTTAACCCATCCCCATCCGTCCCCGTAAGAATTTTAATGGTACATAAAAGAAAATTCCAGTTAGCTCCCTCAGTCTCTCTCTGGATTTGAGCCACAGCACTGTAGGCAAGGAAGGAATGGAAGTTGGAAGTTGGAAAACTCTGGTGCGCACATGTAAGACTTGTCTCCAATTCACTTGCACTGTGTGCTGAGAGGTCGCCACATGCACGCGCCAGTAGGTCAGGTGACATCTGATTCTCGTGCCTGTGTCAGAGCTGAGGTCTGTGCACCAGCCTGGTAGCAAAGAGGATTAATAGTAACATAGTAAGTGACAGCAAATAGACCTGAACGGTCCATCCACTCTGCCCAATAGTCACACTCATGATCAATTCATCATTAAATCAATGAGTGTGATATTATATACTTGATTATGGTCTTTCTTTCATGTTTCTAGAACAAAGACCACAGAAGTCTACCTGGCCCTATCCTTATGTTCCAACTACTGGGGTTGCCGTTGAAGCCCACTCCAGTCTATCCGTCTTCTCATTTGTGGGACACAGACCGTAAAAGTCTGTCCAGCACTGTCCTCATGTTCCAGCCACTGAAGTTGATGTCTAAGCCCTTTCCAGCCCATCCTAAACCAGATTGCCATGTATGAGACACAGACCATACAAGTCTGCCAGGTATCAGCCCTAGTTCAACACAGCCAGAGTCGCCATCTAAGCGTCACTTGACACATCCACACACATGCAGCCATTTAAGGTTAGGTTTTATATAACGTCCATTTTCTAATTAGAGATCCTCTGTGTTCATCCCACGCCTTTTTGAATTCAGTCATCATTTGTGACTCTACCACCTCCTTAATGGAAGACTTTCCACATTTGTGCTGTTAAAGCAAAGAAGAAGAAGAGGAGGAGAAGACAGCACTCAAAGAAATTGGTATTCGGTAGATGAGAGGCTGGTGCAGGTGCAGCTTACACTTCTACGAGAAGACCGCAGAACTGCTTCCATCCCCGTGGGAACCCCGCAGGAACTGCCTCCGTCCCCACGGGAACCCCGCAGAGCTGCTTCCATCCCCGCGGGAACCCCGCAGGAACTGCCTCCGTCCCCGCGGGAATCCCGCGGGTTCCGCGGGATTCCCGCGAACCCCGTTCCCGTGCAACTCTCTAATTCAGGGTTCAGTTGGTGTAAATCCTTGTGCCTAAAAGTTGGGCACAGATCCTGGCCTACCCACTATTCTATAAAAGGCACCCAACTCGGAGTGCTATTTATAGAATAGGGCTCAGTGCACATTTATTTTGGCGCCCAAATTTGGGTGCCATTTACTGAAATTAGAGGTCCTTTTACTAACCCAGAGCAAAACTTGGCCTGTGGTAGTGTGGGTGCATATTTTTGGTGCACTCTGTGCCAGTTTTTACCGTGTGTGGGACAAAGGGCTTCTTTTCAGTGGGCCTGGAAAAGGGCCTGCAGTAAAATTGAAACCAGCGTATGCCTTTTTACACCCTGAACTCTTAGCGCTATCCATTGATCTAGCGGTAAGGGCGTACGCACTACATGCACGGTGACTGGTTGGTGTGCGCCGACTTACGATTAATGTCAGAAACCCTGTGCTCAGTAGGAAATAAATAATTTTACTGTGGTTTAGTCAAAGGGTCCCTTAGTTCTCCTGCTGGTCTGGCAAATAAACCAGATTTGACTGTGACATCAAGCTTGGCATGAATTGTGGACTGGAATTGGCTCTTACCCAGTTCTGATGTTTTTGTTTTACTAGGCTCATGTTCTGATTGCCTGCATTCCAGAGGCATTATCACAGTTCTTGTAACAGATCAAATACAGAAAGGTCAGAACCAAATGAGGATTGAGTCTCAATTTAGGATGAACTACTTCTTCTACTTTTAATTTCTTTAGTATTACTAGATGTATGCAGCACTGTATTAACAATATATACTCCATCTCACTTTAGAAAATAGCCTCTTCTCTGAAATTCTGGAAATAAAAGGAAAAGATCTAGGGGTCGATTATCAAAGTGATTTAACCAGCCAGAAATGGCTCCTGGCTGGTTAAAACACCTGTTCGGAGCTAACTGCTAAATTTCAGCGACTCTTAACTGGTTAGAAAAATGCAACAATTAACTGATGGAATAATTTTTAGTTAAGGGCCCCTTTTTAAGCAATGGAGCCTGTTAACTAATAATTCAGATTACTGCTATTAGCACATAGTAATATAGTAGAGTAGTTCAGTAAATTTAGCTCTTAAATGGGAACCATTATGTTGCTTTTATAAATTTATTAATATTTTAATATTCAGTTGTACTGTGTAAATCAAATATTAAACACATTCAAAGGAAATAAAAAATATAAAAGCTTTAGAAGTGCAGTGAAGATAAAATGTGAGACTATGGATGAAAGACTGTACCCTATAGGCTAGGGTGGACTGTGGCTAACTCCCCCCCCCCCCCCCCCCCCCGTTTACTAAGCCGCACTAGTGGCTGCTGTGCACTAATGTCAACACAGACCATTCACTTTGAATGGGCTGTGTCGACATTGCTGCTCGGCAGCCACTAGCGTGGCTTAGAAAACAGGGGGGTTAGAAATTTAGGGGCCCTTTTACTAAGCTGCATAAGCATCTACGTTCACCCAACGTGCACCAAAATGGAGTTACCGCCCGGCTACCACGTGGCTCTTGCGTTAATTTCATTTTTGACGTGCGTCCAATACGCACATCTGAAAAATTATTTTGGATGCGCGTATCAGACGCACGTCAAGTGGCATTTGATGCGCAGAGATCATTACCACCTGGTTAGTGCGTGAGACTTTACCGCTAAGTCAATGGCTGGAGGTAATATCACAGACCCAAAATGGATGCGCACACGTCCATTTTTGGCAAAAATTGGCAAAAAGCATTTTTTGTAGGTGCTGAAAAATAATTCTGTGCACGCCCAAAACACGCATCTACACTACCGCAGGCCATTTTTCAGCGCACCTTATTAAAAGGACTTCTTAGAGAATGAGATTCAGTGTACTGGAAAGTGCATTGAAATGTGATGTGTCTTTCCTATGGGGGCTCCATGTCTAAGGACATCTCTGCCTCCTAAAACATCTGTAGTAACTCCCGTTGTTGTTATCTATAGGTGGATTGGGCTGAGAGTGAGACACCATGCCATTAAGTCATGTTGTGTATAATTGTAGTGAATGCCCTTGGTTTGAATGTTATTACTTTCCTTTACTGATTATGGAATCCCTGCTTAATTTTAATGTTATAATATTTTTATTGTAAACCACTATAATCTGATGCATCAGTAATGGCGGTATATCAAATATGTAATAAACATAAACATATTTTAGTGCAAGCTTGGATCTAAAACCATACTAAAGACATCATAACAGTAGTCAGTTTCAAAAATCAGTCCTAGATAGCTTACACTTTTTTAAGATTCTTGATCAAAATTTGATCCGTTTAGTAACTCTGCAAACATTTCTCTCAAAAGCCATGCCGAAAATCAAGCATTACTTTTTCAAAGGAAAACTTTAAATCTAACTTAGCATTTTACATTTATTTTTTCCTCAGAGCTATGTTTATCACACCTCATTGTGATTAGCAAATTTTAGAACTACTCTAGGCATCTCGATCCCTGAAGGTGACCTTTCTAAAAGCACGTAGACCCCAGCATCCACAATTATTGAGCTATAGGAAGACAGGAAACAATGTAAAAGAATTTGTAACAATGACAGACAAATTAGTTCCTTATCATATCATTTTGAATCATTATACATAACTAGTCAAGTCACTTACTGATCATTTTGTCATACAATGCAATTTCATCACAGGCAGGAAACGTTAGATGTTTTAGATGCTAAAATCCTCAGAAGTGGCAGATTTACTCAGTAATGTCCCTCACACCCTAGCTGTGCATTATACCACACAAGAGAAGCAGCTCCTCTCAACAATTTTTTGGGATGTGGTGTGTGCAGTTTCCTTCCGTTTATTAGAAGAAGATGCAGCTTTATAGCAAATGAAAGTGTTGGATATGAAGAATCATATGATAATTATATACAAAGAAGTAAAATGTGGAGAACATATGTGGAGATTAGCTTACTGTTCAGAATTCTTTCCAACCCCCCTCCCCCACCCCACTTTTGTGTGCATGCATATGCTTGCATCTGTGCTGCTTCTGGACATATATATGTAAGAGGGGGAGATCCTTGGTTTGGGGTGATCCTCTTGTAGTTTCACATCCGAGGTCCCCACAGGATACTTATTTTACCCCAGTCCTCTCCCTCTCTTTACTCATATACTCTTTTCCAGGAGAGCAGGTTCTTTCTGGGGGAGGGGGGGGGGGGGGAAGAGATATGCTTTCAAGGCCCAAGTATACATTCTTTTCATACCTATATATACATATATATATATATTTATTTATTTATTTTTTATTTGTAGCATTTGTATCCCACATTTTCCCACCTATATTAGAATCAGATATGGGATACTGAATAAACATATAAAAGATGTACTTATTCAAGGTAGTCCTTCTGTCCTGAGGTTGCGATCAACACTGTAGAGCACATGACTCACATCCTTTATCTGTATCTGTTACCCTTTTCAATAAATATTGGAAAGTATAGGGTTCTCAGTTGCTGGGCAAACCTACTTCCTTCTGCATAAATTAATGATTACTTGGAAGGTAAGGGTTTCCTAGTTGCTAGGCAAACCTTTTCCTTTTTGGACAAATATTTTACAGTCTCCTTTTCAACACAGACTACCTTAAAGAGTGAATTTTCCTCTTTAATACTATATCCTGTACTTAAAATCCTAGACAGTGCTTTGCTTTGTTTTGTTTTTTTCTATCCTTTAGCTTTGTGATGGGTTGTCTGGCCTGTCGTGAAGCAGGGAGAAGCCCCAACCCTGAAAAGGTGCTTTAACTAGACCATAAAGAAGGACAACGTGGGTATAGTCCTGTAACCCATTCAAACAGAGTGAGAGTATTGGGACCATGCATGGGGTGGTTGTAACAGCAGGGAAGGCCATGTGGGAGATGGCAGGGGGGGAACGGGGAACTAACCCTTCTGGAGTCTAGTAGCACAATTCCCTGAGAGCTGGGAGTGAGAAGAATACCCAGCAACTGAACTGAACTATATAGGCAGATGAACTGAGAACTTTGGCTTGCCCATAAGACCTGCGAAGAGGAGAACGGGACCCTATTAGAGCCAAGAGGGTCAAGGGTGGGAATATTGGGGTCCACAGGACTGCACAGATCCCAGTGTTGGGTGAAATATTGAGGGCTTTGGATTCACCCTAATTAAAGAGGGGGACTAAGATCAGGACCAACCAGCAGGGGAGGCCATAGGATTGGATACTAATTTATTTCTTTTTGGAGGTGAGATGAGTTTTGGCTGGTTTATTGTGACTTGACTATTTGTTGGCTTATTAATGTGAACTGACCCTTGGATGAAAGAGCTGCTCTATTGTGGATAGTGGTGGGTATTCAGCCGTTTGCAGAGGGTCAGTGGTAGATACTTGGCTTTTATCCTCAGGTAGACAGTGGTATCATAAGCTTGTAGGTCAAGCTCTGAAATACACTCCCTGTATTAGCCTTCAGGGTGAGTAAGCCTCCTGACTGCTCCATGGATTTCATATAAGACAATAATTTGAAAGGTTTCATACTGGATACATATATATATATATATATATATATATATATGTATATATATATATATATATATACTGTATATATATATATATATATATATATATATATATATATATATATATATATATATATATATATATATATAATTATGCCCAAAGACTGAGTCTTAAATAAAAGCACTCCTTCTTACACAGCTACGTATCCACCAATATTCTTCCTTATGTGGTTATTGTCCTGAATTCAGGAGCATACTGGAATAGTAGAGTGTGTAATATATCTTAACTTTAGATGTCTCTGTCAACAGATTTCAAAGGATGGTTTTTAACATTTTAACCACAGGGTGCCATTGTCCCAAGGCAACATGTGTTGCTGCACTTCTCCAACACTAGGTGCCAGTAAACATAGCAACCAGTAGCAGAGTGTAGGTGTCACCATGCATAGTAGCCATCAAGAAACTTAGGGACCCTTTTAGTAAGCCACAGTAAAAGGTGGCCTGTGGCAGTATAGGTGCGTGTTTTCGGTTTTTACTGCCTCTGCAAAAAGGTATTTTTTTAATGGGATGGAAAAAGGGCATGTGGTAAAAGTGAAACCAACGGGCATCTAAAACCGGCCTGAGCCCTTAACATCACCCATTGATCTAGCAGTAAGGGCTCACATGCAGTGACCGGTCGGCGCGTGCCAATTGCCGATTACCACTGGAAATGGCGCACATGGGAGGAAATAAATCATTCAGGCATAGAGCCTACCGTGGCTTAGTAAAAGGGCCCCTTATAGTCTTCAGTCACTAGCTTTCACAGTAGAATTTACAACAAAGAAAAGTAAATATACATCTGAACCACTAGGAGTCAGCTCAGCTGGCTTATAATGTGAGAACAGGGGGAGAGGAGTGGTGGAGAAAGCATGTTGACCATGCTTTTTGGAATTATTTCCAACCCCTGTGTGTGTTTGTTTATGTATTTCGGTGTATGTATGTGTGTGTGTGCATGCATGCATGCATGTTTGTGTTTGTGTTTATGAATATATATGTGTGCATGCATATGTGTGTGTGTGTGTGTGGGGGGGGGGGGGTTGTTGCTTCTCTGCATGTCTGCTACTGGGAGAGAAGGTGAAAGAGGAGGGCCATATGAAAGGTACAAGTTCCTAACCATTATGTTACATTGTACATAAGTACATAAGTATTGCCATACTGGGAATACCAAAGGTCCATCAAGCCCAGCATCCTGTTTCCAACAGTGGCCAAACCAGGTCACAAATACCTGGCAAGATCCCCAAAAAGTACAAAACATTTTATACTGCTTATCCTAGAAATAGTGGATTTTCCCAAAGTCCATTTAATAATCGGCTATGGACCTTTCCTTTAGGAAGCCGTCCAAACTTTTTTTAAACTCTGCTAAGCTAACCACCTTTACCACATTCTCTGGCAACAAATTCTAGAGTTTAATTACATGTTGAGTGAAGAAAGGTTTTCTCTGATATGTTTTAAATTTACTACTTTGTAGCTTCATCGCATGCCCCCTAGTCCTAGTATTTTTGAAAAGCGTAAACAGATGCTTCACATCTACCCATTCAACTCCACTCATTATTTTATAGAACTCTATCATATCTCCCCTCAGCTGCCTTTTCTCCAAGCTGTAGAGCCCTACCCACTTTAGCCTTTCCTCATAGGGAAGTCATCCCATCCCCTTTATCGTTTTCGTCGCCCTTCTCTGTACCTTTTCTAATTCTACTATATCTTTTTTGAGATGCGGCAACCAGAATTGAACACAATATTCGAGGTGCAGTCGCATCATGGAGCGATACAAAGGCATTATAACGTCCTCATTTTTGTTTTCCATTCCTTTCCTAATAATATCTAACATTCTATTTGCTTTCTTAACCGAAGCAGCACACTGAGAAGAAGGTTTCAACGTATCACCAACGATGACACCTAGATCCCCCTCTTGGTCTGTGACTCCCAACGTGGAACCTTGCATGGCGTAGCTATAATTTGGGTTCATCTTTCCCACATTCATCACCTTGCACTTGCTCACATTAAACGTCATCTGCCATTTAGACACCCAGTCTCCCAGTCTCGTAAGGTCCTCTTGTAATTTTCACAATCCTCCTGCGAATTAACGACTTTGAATAACTTTGTGTCATCAGCAAATTTAATTACCTGACTAGTTACTCCCATCTCTAGGTCATTTATAATTACGTTAAAAAGCAGTGGTCCCAGCACAGACCCCTGAGGAACCCCACTTACTACCCTTCTCCATTGAGAATACTGA
The DNA here is from genome assembly GCF_901765095.1 of Microcaecilia unicolor. Lineage (NCBI taxonomy): Eukaryota > Metazoa > Chordata > Amphibia > Gymnophiona > Siphonopidae > Microcaecilia > Microcaecilia unicolor. Next base: position 265,753,410 of record NC_044035.1, on the reverse strand, counting down.
CCATTTAAACCTACTCTCTGGTTTCTATGTTTTAACCAGTTTTTAATCCACAATAGAACACTACCTCCTATCTCATGACTCTCCAATTTCCTCTGCAGTCTTTCATGAGGTACTTTGTCAAACGCCTTCTGAAAATCCAGATACACGTGGAGGGGCATAATCGAACGGGGTGCCCAAGTTTTCCTGAGGACGTCCTCACAGGACATCCATGCAAAGGGGCGGGGAAACCCGTATTATCGAAACAAGATGGGCGTCCATCTTTCGTTTCGATAATACGGTCGGGGACGCCCACATTGTGAAATTTAGGTCAACCTTAGAGATGGTCATCCTTAGAGATGGTCATCCCCGATTTTTGGCGATAATAGAAACCGAGGACGCCAATCTCAGAAACGGTCAAATCCAAGCCATTTGGTCATGGGAGGAGCCAGCATTCGTAGTGCACTTGTCCCCCTCACATGCGAGGACACCAACCGGGCACCTTAGGGGGCACTGCAGTGAACTTCAGAAAAAGCTTCCAGGTGCATAGCTCCCTTACCTTGTGTGCTGAGCCCCCCAACCCCCCCAAACCCACTCCCCACAACTGTACACCACTACCATAGCCCTTAGGGATGACGGGGGGCACCTTGAGGTGGGTACAGTGGGCTTGTGCTGGGTTTTGGAGGGCTCACATTTACCACCACAAGTGTAACAGGTGGGGGAGGGGGGGTTGGCCCTGGGTCCGCCTGCCTGAAATGTACTGCAGTACCCACTGAAACTGCTCCAGGGACCTGCATACTGCTGTCATGGAGGTGGGTATGATATTTGAGGCTGGCATAGAAGCTGGAAAAATATTTTTTTAATTTGTTTTTAGGGTGGGAGGGGGTTAGTGACCACTAGGGGAGTAAGGGAAGGTCATCCATGATTCCCTCCTGTGGTCATCTGGTCATTTAGGGCACATTTTTGTGGCTTGGTCATAAAAAAAAAAAAAAAAAGGACCAAGTAAAGTCGTCCATTATCGGCCGAGGACGCCCATGTGTTAAGCATGCCTTCGTTATGTTTCCGAAGCCCCCGGGAACATTGGTCATCCCCGAGATGGAAAACAGTTGAGGATGCCCAAAATCAGCTTTCGATTATGCTGATTTTGGCGACCCTGTGAGAAGGACGCCCATCTTGCAATTTGTGTCGAAAGATGGGCGCCCTTCTCTTTTGAAAATAAGCCTGAATATCAACTGGCTCACCTTTATCCACATGTTTGTTCACCCCTTCAAAGAAATGTAGTAGATTGGTGAGGCAAGGTTTCCCTTCACTAAATCTATGTTGACTTATTTTACTTATTAATCCATGCTTTTGAATATGCTCTGTAATTTTGTTCTTAATAATAGTCTCTACCATTTTGCCTAGCACTGACGTCAGATTCACCGGTCTATAATTTCATGGATCTTCTCTTGAACCTTTTTTAAAAATCGGCGTTACATTGGCCACCCTCCAATTTTTCAATATCACGCTCGATTTTAAGGATAAATTACATATTACTAACAATAGCTCCGCAAGCTCATTTTTCAGTTCTATCAGTACTCTGGGATGAATACCAGTCTGTATTTCTCATTCCGATAATGGCAATTGCCACTACGGCATAATGTAAGCCACATTGAGCCTGCAAATAGGTGCGAAAATGTGGGCTACAAATGCAACAAATAAATAAATAAATACCATCCGGTTCAGGAGATTTGCTACTCTTCAGTTTGTAGAACTGCCCCATTACATCCTCCAGGTTTACAGAGAATTCATTAAGTTTCTCTGACTCGTCAGTTTCGAATAACATTTCCAGCACCCGTACCCCACCCAAATCTTCCTCGGTGAAGACCGAAGCAAAGAATTCATTTAATCTCTCCGCTTGTCAGCAGGGGCGTATCTGCGTGGGGCCTCAGGGGCCTGGGCCCCCGCAGATTTTGCCCTGGACCCCCCTACCGCCATCAACCCTCCCCCGCTGCCGTTCTTACTTTTGCTGGCGGGGGACCCCAACCCCCGCCAGCCGAGGTCTGCTTCCACCTGCCGCTGCCTTCAAAACTTCTTCTTCAGCCGGCGGGGGACCCCAAACCCCCGCCAGCCGCCCCGCGCTGTTTAAAATTCATCTTCGGCCTCCGTGGCCGTGCTGCTGGGATAGGCGGCGCTGTTGAAATCCACTTCGGAGTCTGACGTCGCAGCACGTACAACGTACAACGACGTCAGACTCCGAAGTGGATTTCAACAGCGCCGCCTATCCCAGCAGCACGGCCACGGAGGCCGAAGATGAATTTTAAACAGCGCGGGGCGGCTGGCGGGGGTTTGGGGTCCCCCGCCGGCTGAAGAAGAAGTTTTGAAGGCAGCGGCAGGTGGAAGCAGACCTCGGCTGGCGGGGGTTGGGGTCCCCCGCCAGCAAAAGTAAGAACGGCAGCGGGGGAGGGTTGGCGGCGGGAGGGGGGTGGAGAGACTAAGTCATTGGTGGCGGTGGGGGCTCGGCGGTGGGGGCGGCGGCGGGGGGGGGGGGCGCTAAAATGTGCCCCCTCTCTCTGGCTCTGGCCCCCCCTACCGCCGGAGTCCAGATACGCCCCTGCTTGTCAGGATTCGTCCCTGGAAGCACTGGGTTTGTGAGCCCTTGGACCAGTACCGTGGAGTGGCAGTAGCAGGCAAGGTCACCTTCAAAGCAGAGACGAGGCAAGGCTGGACTGGAACCCCGAACTGGAGTTCTGCACTGAAATACACAGGACTGGAACACACCGGACGGGTGTGCACTGGACTGGAACCCACTGGACTAGTACACACTGGAGTGGAGCCCACTGGACTGGAACACACGGGGCCGTAACCCGCTGGACAGGAACACACTGGACCTAGGCTTCACCTACGCTTAGCCACCGTTCCCCGAGGGTTGAGCCCTCAGGTTCGGGCAACCAGCAGGGCTTACAGGAAAACTGGAACTAGCAAGCAGGAACAACAGAAATCAGGATACAGAAGTGCCCCCAGGCACCTAGGCGAAAGCAAGGCAGACAGGCAGGGAATGTCCGGGTTCCGGCAATAGTCAGGTCTGGCCACAGGCAGAGAATATCTGGGTTCAGGCAGTAGTTGGGTCAGGCAGCAGGCAGCAAGTATCGGGGGTAGGCAGTAGTTGGGTCAGGCAGCAGCCAGAGAGTAGTCAGATTGAGGCAATGGTCAGGTCAAGCAGCAAGCAGAGAATATCTGGGTACAGGCAGCAGTCAGGTCAGACAGCAGGCAGAGAGTAGTCAGATTCAGGCAATGGTCAGTTCAAGTAGCAAGACTATGGCTGGAGCTCCAGTAGCAAGGAGTACTGGCAGCGGACAGGACTAGGGCTGAAGCTCCAGAAGCCTAGGAAAACACACACGGGAAAACCAGAAAGCTAAACACAAGAAAACTAGTAAAGCTGTACACAAGCTAACAAGAAAGCTATGCCCAAGCTAACTAGTAGTAGTAGTAGTAGTAGTAGTCACAAGCTAGAAACTCACACTAAGCAAAACACAGGAGAACTAGTAAAGCTGTACATAAGCCAAAAAGAAAAGCTACAGTGGTGGAAATAAGTATTTGATCCCTTGCTGATTTTGTAAGTTTGCCCACTGACAAAGACATGAGCAGCCCATAATTGAAGGGTAGGTTATTGGTAACAGTGAGAGATAGCACATCACAAATTAAATCCGGAAAATCACATTGTGGAAAGTATATGAATTTATTTGCATTCTGCAGAGGGAAATAAGTATTTGATCCCCCACCAACCAGTAAGAGATCTGGCCCCTACAGACCAGGTAGATGCTCCAAATCAACTCGTTACCTGCATGACAGACAGCTGTCGGCAATGGTCACCTGTATGAAAGACACCTGTCCACAGACTCAGTGAATCAGTCAGACTCTAACCTCTACAAAATGGCCAAGAGCAAGGAGCTGTCTAAGGATGTCAGGGACAAGATCATACACCTGCACAAGGCTGGAATGGGCTACAAAACCATCAGTAAGACGCTGGGCGAGAAGGAGACAACTGTTGGTGCCATAGTAAGAAAATGGAAGAAGTACAAAATGACTGTCAATCGACAAAGATCTGGGGCTCCACGCAAAATCTCACCTCGTGGGGTATCCTTGATCATGAGGAAGGTTAGAAATCAGCCTACAACTACAAGGGGGGAACTTGTCAATGATCTCAAGGCAGCTGGGACCACTGTCACCACGAAAACCATTGGTAACACATTACGACATAACGGATTGCAATCCTGCAGTGCCCGCAAGGTCCCCCTGCTCCGGAAGGCACATGTGACGGCCCGTCTGAAGTTTGCCAGTGAACACCTGGATGATGCCGAGAGTGATTGGGAGAAGGTGCTGTGGTCAGATGAGACAAAAATTGAGCTCTTTGGCATGAACTCAACTCGCCGTGTTTGGAGGAAGAGAAATGCTGCCTATGACCCAAAGAACACCGTCCCCACTGTCAAGCATGGAGGTGGAAATGTTATGTTTTGGGGGTGTTTCTCTGCTAAGGGCACAGGACTACTTCACCGCATCAATGGGAGAATGGATGGGGCCATGTACCGTACAATTCTGAGTGACAACCTCCTTCCCTCCGCCAGGGCCTTAAAAATGGGTCGTGGCTGGGTCTTCCAGCACGACAATGACCCAAAACATACAGCCAAGGCAACAAAGGAGTGGCTCAGGAAGAAGCACATTAGGGTCATGGAGTGGCCTAGCCAGTCACCAGACCTTAATCCCATTGAAAACTTATGGAGGGAGCTGAAGCTGCGAGTTGCCAAGCGACAGCCCAGAACTCTTAATGATTTAGAGATGATCTGCAAAGAGGAGTGGACCAAAATTCCTCCTGACATGTGTGCAAACCTCATCATCAGCTACAGAAGACGTCTGACCGCTGTGCTTGCCAACAAGGGTTTTGCCACCAAGTATTAGGTCTTGTTTGCCAGAGGGATTAAATACTTATTTCCCTCTGCAGAATGCAAATAAATTCATATACTTTCCACAATGTGATTTTCCGGATTTAATTTGTGATGTGCTATCTCTCACTGTTACCAATAACCTACCCTTCAATTATGGGCTGCTCATGTCTTTGTCAGTGGGCAAACTTACAAAATCAGCAAGGGATCAAATACTTATTTCCACCACTGTATGCCCAAGCTACTAGTAACAAGCTAGAAACTCACAATGAACTGGACAAGGTAGCAGTGCACAGAGCACTCTAACATACCAGGGACCTTAGACGATGCAAAGGCAAAGGCTGCAGTCTCTAAGTGATTAATAAAGCCCTTCAACACCTGAGGAGCAGCTGCAGCCATTAGTAAGCAACTATGGAGGCTGTCCAGGCACAAACAAGAGAGACAATTCCGGCAGCCTGGAAGAACCGGACCGGACTGAGCTAAAGTCTGGAACGGGTAGGAACAGCAAGACAAACTATGGCAGCCACTGGCTTTGGCCACCAGCGGGTGAGAGGAGCACAAACCAAGGAGCAGGCAGAGCGCACACAAAACATAGAGAGACTTAGAATACCTAGGTGCAGCACAGAGGAGCAAACAGATCCAGGATGGAGACAGAGGTAGAGCTAATTCAGGCAGCACCCCCAGGTGCAGTAGAGTGGAGTAATTAGAGCCATGCTGGAAGCAGCCAGCACACAGAAGGAAAACTACTCCAGAAAGGATAGGCAGAAGCCAGCTTAGAAGCTGACTCCCAGAAATAAGGTAAGTCTGAGGGTGGTCACGGCCACAGACGTGACACCGCTACAGCTTTGTCTTCCCTGATCTCCCCTTTTACTCCTCGGTCCTCTAGCGGTCCAACCGATTCTTTTGCCGGCTTCCTGCTTTTAATATACCTAAAAAGATTTTTACTATGTATTTTTGCCTCCAACGCAATCTTATTTTCGAAGTCCCTCTTAGCCTTCCTTATCAGCGCTTTGCATTTGACTTGACATTTCTTATGCTGTTTCTTACTATTTTCAGTTGGTTCCTTCTTCCATTTTCTGAAGGATTTTCTTTTAGCTCTAATAGCTTCCTTCACCTCACTTTTTAACCATGCCGGCTGTCGTTTGGTTTTCCGTCCTCCTTTTTTAATATGTGGAATATATTTGGCCTGGGCTTCCAGGATGGTGTTTTTGAACAGCATCCACGACTGATGTAAAGTTTTGACCCTCGCAGCTGCTCCTCTAAGTTTTTTTTCACCGTTCTTCTCATTTTATCATAGTCTCCTTTTTTAAAGTTAAACGCTAACGTATTTGATTTCTTATATATACTTACTTCAAAGCTAATATCAAATCTGATCATATTATGATCACTGTTATCATGCGGCCCCAGCACCATTATCTCCCACACCAGATCATGCACTCCACTAAGGACTAGGTCTAGAATTTTTCCTTCTCTCGTCGGCTCCTGTACCAGCTGCTCCATAAAGCTGTCCTTGATTTCATCAAGGAATATTACCTCCCTAACGTGCCCCGATGTTACATATATCCAGTCAATATCGGGGTAATTGAAATCACCCATTATTATTGTGTTGCCCAGTTTGTTTGCGTCCCTAATTTCCTTCAACATTTCTGCATCTGTCTGTTCATTCTGGCCAGGCGGATAGTAGTACACTCCTATCACTATCTTTTTCCCCTGTACACAAGGAATTTCAATCCACAGTGATTCCAAGAAGTGTTTTGTTTCCTGCAGAATTTTCAATCTATTTGATTCAAGGCTCTCGTTACTATACAATGCTACCCTTCACCAATTCGATCTAGATCCTGCAGTGCCTGCTAGATTCTATCTGTTAATGCTGTGGTACAAAGTTTTTAAAACTAAGTGGAAAAGACTATGAAGATTAGTTGATAAAATTAGCTTTTTATATTTTTATTTTGCCTATCACTAACCTACAATTCCTCCTTTAAACCCCAATCTTTAAGTTCCCAAAGCACAAAGTAAAATAGTGTTCACTTACTAGAGAAATGTCCTCTTCTCTCGGAACTTCTTAGTGGATCCATGTTTGTATGTTACATGTGTTGAAACTGCTTCTCTCATAGAAATACTCTGTGCCATTTTGGGGGGGACTTTATTTCTCTGGAACCCTTGGAGGGGCATAATTGAACGAAAACGTCTATCTTCATGGGCGTTTATCTCCGAGAACGGGTCCGTGAAGGGGCGGACCAAACCGTATTTTCGAAAAAAATAGACGTCCATGTTTTATTCGACAATTTGTGAGCTGGGCGTTTTTGTTTTTCAGCGATAATGGAAAATGAAAGCGCCCAGCTCAAAAACGAATAAATCCAAGGCATTTGTTCGTGGGAGGGACCAGGATTCGTAGTGCACTGTCCCCCCTCACATGCCAGGACATCAACCGGGCACCCTAGGGGGCACTTTTACAAAAACAAAAAAAAAGGTAAAAGAGCTCCCAGGTGCATAGCACCCTTCCCTTGTGTGTTGAGCCCCCCAAATCCCCCTCAAAACCCACTGCCCACAAGTCTACACCATTACTATAGCCCTAAGGGGTGAAGGGGGGCACCTACATGTGGGTACAGTGGGTTTGGGGGGTTGGACGACTAATAAGCATTAAGCAGCACAATTGTAACAGGTAGGGGAGGGATGGGCCTGGGTCCACCTGCCTGAAGTCCACTGCACCCCCTAATAACTGCTCCAGTGACCTGCATACTGCTGCCAGGGAGGTGGGTATGACATTTGAGGGTGAAAATAAACAGTTGTGAAACGGCATATTTTGTGGTGGGAGGGGGTTTGTGACCACTGGGGGAGTCAGGGGAGGTCATCCCCGATTCCCTCCAGTGGTTATCTGGTCATTTAGGGCACTTTTTGGGGCCTTATTCGTGGAAAAACAGGGTCCAGGAAAAGTGCCCTAAATTCTCGCTAAAAACGCATATTTTTTCCCATTATCGGCGAAAGGCGCCCATCTCTGATCGGCCGATAACCACGCCCCAGTTCCGCCTTCACCATGCCTTCGACACGCCCCCATCAACTTTGTACGCTTCCGCGATGGAGTGCAGTTAAAAACGTCCAAGTTCGGCTTTCGATTATACCGCGTTATTCGTTTTTGGGAGATAAACGCCTATCTCCCGATTTAGGTTGCAATATAGGCGTTTTTGTCTTTCGATTATAAGCTGGATAGTCTTATCTGATCCATTTTTGAACCTGATCTGTCTTTTCACCAGTTTTCCCTTCTTGTCAAATGTGGTCTCAATCTGTTAAATATTTGGAGAGTTATTTGACCCAGATAGACATTTTTTAACCCAGTATTCCACTGGGTTGGAAAGAATAGCATGATATCTGAGATAATCATTTAGTTCCAATAATAAATTATCAATATGAAAGTCATCTGGTGCCATAGCACATCAGCATTATAGGAACAGTGCACTGTGGAATGAGAACCCTGTTTGTAGTTTTGCAAATTATGAGTGATCTTGGTTTGTGGTTTAGTGTCCATGAACTAAAAGATTCAGACTCATATCACAGTGGAAATGAACTTCTGTGTCCATTCAAAGGTTTGTTTTAAACATATTGATTTATTTATTTGTTGCATTTGTACCCCACATTTTCCCACCTATTTGAAGGCTCAATGCGGCTTACATAGTACCGTGAGGCGTTAGCCACCTCCGGTGATGAAACAAATACAGAGTGATGTTGTTACAGTCACATTAGAGAATCAAGAGGGGAAGAGTTATGTACTGTTCATTGCAAGTTTTGGTTTTGTTGTGTTGCTGAGTTCAGGCACTTAAGTTGGATATGATAATGAAGACAGTGCTCTCTTAGAAATCTATCAGTAAATCAGTGCCATAGCGAGGGCAGCTGACACCCGGGGCGGGTCGCTGCTGTGCACCCCCCCCTCCCCGGGTGCAACACGGCGCACCCTCCCCCCTCTGGAGCGCACCCCCCCCCCCGGAGCGCGTACCTACATCCAAAAGTGTCGAGGGATGGGCGGGAGGGCCGATCCACCCCGACTGCACGTTGCTGGGAGCTGCGTTGGCTCCGCTGGTTCCCTGCTCTCTCTGCCCCGGAACAGGAAGTAACCTGTTCCGGGGCAGAGGGAGCAGGGAACCAGCGGAGATGACCCCCCCCCAGTGGCGTGCACCCGGGGCGGACCGCCCCACCGTCCCCCCTTCCTATGCCACTGCAGTAAATAGGCTATAGTACAGATGTTTTTTGACACAGTGACTTGAAATAATAAACTTCTGCCTAAAGTACCCCAATATCAGATCTACCTTCTGCATAACTTCTTCAGGCTTCAAGATTCACAAGAGCTGAGAGGAGAAACTAAAGAGGTGACAGGTGAAGCAGATTAAAAAGCAGGGGTGCTCAAGGACCCAAAGTGCTGATGGAGCTGTCATTTGTTAGACACTAGAGATTGAAGTGATTGATAAACTAAAACATTGATTATGCACATAGTGATTATTTGGTGTCCTCATTATTAATCTGCATTAACATTTTAAAGTCTGTAAATTCACATTAATGTGAATTAAGCATATGGAAGGCAATTCTATAATAGGTTGTTTAGGTTCAAAGGCAAATTAAGTGCTTCTTTTAGACCAACTCTATTAAGATAACATAGAGGGGCATAATCGAACGGCGCAGGCCATCTATACGGGCGACCATCTACATGGCCAGCACTGCAAAGAGCAGGTCCGAACGGTATTATCAAAAAAGATAGCCAGCCATCTTTCGTTTCGATAATATGGTTGGGGCCGGCCAAATGTCAGAGATGGCCGGCATCGGTTTTCGCCGATAATGGAAAACAAGGCCGGCCATCTCAAACCTGGCCGAATCCAAGGCATTTGGTCGTGGGAGGGGCCAGCATTTGTAGTGCACTGGTCCCCCTCACATGCCAGGACACCAACCGGGCACCCTAGGGGGCACTGCAGTGGACTTCAATAATTGCTCCCAGATGCATACCTCCCTTACCTTGTGTTCTGAGCCCCCCCCAAATCCCCCCTAAAACCCACTCCCCACAACTCTACACCATTACCATAGCCCTTATGGGTGAAGGGGGGGCACCTAAATGTGGTTATAATGGGTTTGGGGGGATGGGTGGAGGGCTCCCATTTACCACCACAAGTGTAACAGGTAGGGGGGGATGGGCCTGGGTCCACCTGCCTGAAGTGCACTACACCCACAAAAAACTGCTCCAGGGACCTGCATACTGGGGCACTTTTTTGAGGCTTGGTCCTAAAAATAAATGGACCAAGTGAAGCCGGCCAAATGCTCGTCCGAGCCGGCCTTCTTTTTTCCATTATCAGCTGAAGCCGGCCATGTCTTAACAACGCCCCCGTCCCGCCTTCCATACCCTGCAGAAATGCCCCCTTTAACTTTGGACGGCTCTGCGACGGAAAGCAGTTGGAGTCGACCAAAATCGGCTTTCGATTATACCGATTTCGCCGGCTTCAGGAGATGGCCGGCCATCCCCCAATTTGTGTCAGAAGATGGCCGGCGATCTCCTTCGAAAATAAGCTGGATAGGTACCCATGGAGGTCATTTTGGAAGTATCTATATGTGTAAATGGCATCATTTACATGTCTAGATTACATACATAAAACAAAGAAAAGGTTCAAAGCACAAAACAAAGTCCAAAAAGCAAAAAAAGTACTAGGAGCCTAGAGAAAGGGGGACGCTGTGCTCCTGTGTTGAACAAGCAGGAATGTTTTGTACACATTGTGTGTGGACTTAAGTTACATTTGATGTGCATTCAGCTGGTTTCTTCATTCCCAATAATAACAATTAAACAAGCCCCGATGCATGCGCTTTGCGCCGAAACATGGCCCATGTTGGGTCGATGGTACAAGATTGATGTGCAAGACACATGTTTTGCAATTAAAGGATTTGTCCTGCTTTTGAAGGCTCCTAGTACTTTTTTTTTTTGCTTTTTAGATCACATGCATATGCATATAGTGATTTTAGAAGGCTAATTGCTAGTGTATAACCAAAAAATGCAAAGATTTAAAGAGGGTGTGCCTTAAAATAGATTTGTACTTTCCACTGTATACTGTAAGTCACTCTATAATAATAATAATAAAGAAAATCCTTGTCAACTTTTGCCCTTGTCCCAAGGCATGCTCTAGTGCCAGCTACCACTTTAGAGCTGAGGTCTAAATCAAGGGGTAGGTGCATAAGTCAACAAAATGTCCCTTAACATCAGTATCAACCCCTCCCCCCATATTAACATGAGTCCCCAGAGGAGGAAGAGGTTTAAAATGGCAGGAAACATCAGAGTACAGACTGCTATAGCTCCAGTAAAGACTAATGTTGAATCTTTGATTAAGCTGAAAGGTTGAAAGTGCAGGAGACAGCTTATGGGCAAAATAAATAAATGCTCAATGCATCAGGTTTATAGTAGCCTCATACAAATTAATGACATATGTTCTTGTTAAAGAAAGGGAAATTATTAAAAAAAAAAAGAGAAAACCACATAAAAAATGAGAAAGAACATATTGTGAACTCCTTTTTTCCACAGCTTATCATTCTAATGCTGGGTGAAGTTAGGATGAGTTCAGCAGTTCAGAGCTGCTTCATTTTTCACCGTCTCTTGCTTCTCACATCTCTCCGGTATGGATAGAATGTCCTCGCAAACTTGTCTCGTGTAATGGGTGCACATAAAAATAAATCAGTCTAACATGATAAATTAAGAAGTGCTGAATATAATCTTGTTAAAAAAATGTTAGCCCACATGGCTTTTTGTTGGCGCAGATGCAAACAAATCCAGGAGGGACGGTGAACAGCTGTTTCATTCCATTCTGCAGGGCTTAATATGCATATGTGGGGGCAAAATTTGGATACCACCTATAGTCTTTTTTCTTTTAAATAAATCACTGTACTGCTGGTCTAGCAATTTAATACAAACCATAGTGAACATAAGAACATCAGAATAGCCATACTGGGCCAGACCAATGGTCATTCTAGCCCAGCATCCTGTTTCCAACAATTGTCAATCCAGGTCATAAGTACCTGGCAGAAAAACAAATAGTAGAAACATTCCATGCTACCAATCCAGGGCAAGCAGTAGCTTCCCCCATGTCCGTCTCAATAACAGACTATGGTCTTTTCCTCCAGGAACTTGTCTAAACTTTTTTTTAAACCCAGATATGCTAACCGCTGTCACCAAATCCTCCAGCAACAAGTTCCAGACCTTAACTATTCTTTGAGTGAAAAAATGTTTTCCTCCTGTTTGTTTAAAAGGTTTTTCCATGTAATTTCATTGGGTGTCCCCTTGTCTTTGTACTTTTTGAAAGAGTGAAAAATCGATTCACTTTTACCTGTTCTACACCACTCAGGTTTTGTAGACATCAATCATATCCCCCCTTAGCCATCTCTTTTTCAATCTGAAGATCCCTAACCTCTTTAGTCTTTCCTCATATGAGAGGAGTGCCTATAGATATTGACTCAATGTGCTTTCAAACCAATTTATTCAATCCATTATAGGATTTAGGGGGCTCTTTTAGTAAAGGGCATTAAGCCCTTATCCCCAGATTCCATAAACAGCGCACACATTTCCCTGAGCAAAATTGAGCACTATTCTAAGATGTGCATGTAACTAAATTGGCTAATGAGCCAATCAGCACCAATAATTGGCTGCTAACAATCAATTATTGGCATTAATTGGCAACAACTTGGATTTGTGCACACATCTTACTACATGCTATTCTATAAAGATCCGCATGCAAACCTTTTAATGTGCAATTCAAAAGAGGGTGTGGCCATGGGAGGGGCATGGGCAGGTCAGGGGTATTCACTAAAGTTGTACGCAGTATTACTGAATACCAGGGATCTGTGCCTAAATTATGCACCAGGATTTACATCAGGTTTCAGTTGGTGTAAAGCCTCATGCCCAAAGTTTGGTGCAGATCTTGGCTGTAAGCATTATTCTATAAACAGCGCCCAACTCAGAGTGCTCTTTATAGAATAGCACTCCGCACAGATATTATTGACACCGATCTAGGGTTGCCAACTTCTTAACAGAGAAAAACCGACACCTGCCCTGCCTATACCCCGTACCTTGCCTCACCCTTGCTCCTCCCTTGCTCTGCCCCAAGTCTCTTGTTACACCCACTGTTTCACCTTTTCTCCACCTCACTCCTCTTCAACTAACTGTCCACACTAAGGTTACCATCTCAGAAGATGAAAACTGCCTTCTCACACCTTTTTCTAGCATTGCCTGGTCCCTAGACTCCTCCTGCCTAGCATCTCTTCTCTTTGTCCCTGTCCCTCCCCTGAGTCCCCTCTTCCCTTCCTCCCACACCCTCCTAGCCCCCACCTGGCTGGGATGCAGCTAGCATTTTCTCCCTATCTTTCCCCTGACTGGCATCATAATCTTTCCCTTCCTTCCCTTTCTGTTCCATTAGGTCTATCGGTTCTTTCCCTCTCCCCCTCCCATCCAGTCTTTCTGTCTTGTCCCTTCATTTCACATGCAATCATAATGTATCAATAAATTAATATTCCTAATCCTATAGCAAAAGGAAGGGAGCACACACAAACACAATGCAGGCAGCTGCCAGGTCCCCTACTCCTTTTTTCTCACTCCCCCAGTTCTGTACTATTGTGCACTGCTTCTAGAGCTGGCACCTGCTGCAACCATACTCCCTCCTGCAGCATTAAACATTTATTTGGAAATACCACTTTAAAAAAAAGCTACTCTATTACTTCCCCTGTCCTCTCATGCTCAATGCACAGCCCAACTTTCAGGGGCAGCAGCCAGGCAGCAGGGCAGGGCAGGACCTGGGACAGCCTGGAGTGGAGAGGTGTCAGCTGGTCAGCATTGTGGTTGGGTGTAAAGAGTGTCAGGCTGTGCTGTGGCTTCCGGCAATGACTCTTTCAGGCTTCTTCTGCTGCTGTGGCCCGCCTACAAGGAGGAAACAGGGAGTTATATGGGGAGGTGGGCAGACCACAGCAGCAGCAGAGAGTCTAGAGGAGGGAGGGACTACAGTGATTCTCAGTAAGTAAAAAAAAAAAAAAAACGTTTTAGACACATGGAGACTGCAGGGAGGGGGCAGGAGAAGCAGGAAGTTAAGGGAGGGGGGAGGGAAGGTCAGGGTCTGTGACACAGCCAGCCTATCTATTGGATGGACATTGATGTTGGCAGGGCAGTGCAGATTGGCTGGCAGCTTCCTTTGCCGGCTGCGGAGACTGAAGAAACTCCGCCCCTCCCCCGGCTTTTCAGTTGCCAATTTAAAGGGTCTGCCAGCAGTTGGCCTTGCCTTTCAAAAAACAGTCAGGCCGGCTGAATACTGACCAGTTGGCAACCCTATGCCAAACTTTCAGCACCATTTACTTAATCTAGTCCTTAATGTGCGGTTAGTGCACGCAAACAGGCTACTGCAGAAACACATTAAAATGTTTTATGGTAATTTGGCTGCGTACCAGCATGTTATTGATTTTTAAAAAATATTTTTGGGATGGAGCTTAAGTATTATGATTAGTGCACACTAACTGGGTAGTGCACAGTTAACAGGGGAACACTTAGCACCTCTTAAATAGGAGGTGGTAAGTGCTCCTGTGTTAATTTTTTTGCAGGTTCTATGTGCTAATGGAATTAGTGCATGACCTGCAAATAAAAAAATAGACATGCCCTACAAAGTGCCACATTAAATCTAAGCAGGCAGGAAAATCCCACATTACCATGCATTAAGGCCAGATTTTACTGCACTGTAGTATAAGGGCCCCTTAGATAGTGACCTATTAAAGATCAAAATTTTGGTCCATTATCCTTGAGAGACATGTGTTTTCTGTTTGGGTTCCAAGCCTGCTCAGCACTTCCACAACAAAGCATACCAGAATTTTGCACTCCCTATCTGCTATTTCCAGACTCTGCTTTACCAAAGCCTATCATGAGGTTTACAAAAGTGAAGAAATTGGTTTACGGTATATTGTATATCTCTTTGAAATGCTGTCTGGAAAGCAGGAATCAGTTCTGTTTCATGTCTGTCTCTGGAAAGAATGCTGCCAGCAGACCACAGAAAGTTGTTCCCTTTTTTTTTTTTTATTAACCAGGAAAACTTTAGTGTTGAAACATCAATAGAATAACAAATTTGGAAGCGTAGCAATTTGAATTATTCGATTATTCTGCTTTATCTGGTAACCTGGGACTCCGGATCAATATGCATGTGTCTATCTTAGCAATACATTGGAGGATTAAACACTGCAAGTTTCTGGACCTACTGAAGATTGTGTCAAAGCCTCTGAAATTTGCATTATGTTACCCGTAACACTCTGTGTTTCAGGTCCCATGGTCACAAATTTAATTTAGGTTAAAAAAAAATTCCATTTTGTTCTACTATAGACAGCTGGTGTGCCTTATGTTACAGGAAGTAAGATTAATTCTTTTTTAGTCAGAAGGCTTTTCCTCTGAGTTTCGGGTGATGCTTAGTAGGTAGGTTCAACTAGCAAATAGCAAATCATATAAATATGATGCTGATTATTGCTGGCAACACTGTAGTGTCCCAGCTACAACTGGAAATATAGGTTGTCAAACCTGTTCATATTTTGGAGAACTCAACAATAGAATTTAATGTGTCTGACAAGTACCTTTAGGAACATATAATTTTCACAGAAAGTTTTAGTTTGTTTTCTGGAGTTGTGCCATTAATCCACTGATATCAAATATAAACATATGCAAAGAATATTTCCATATTAAGGGTAATTCTATAAAGTATACACTACCCCCCCCCCCTGTTTACGAAGCCACACTAGCGACTGCCACGCGGCAATGTCGACAAAGCCCATTCAAAGTGAATGGGCTGTGTCGGCATTAGCGCATGGCAGCTGCTAGCATGGCTTAGTAAACATGGGGGTAACAGCTGTGCATATATTATGCATGTCGATCATTAGAATAATTGCACATATGAACATATGTGTAAATTCAAAAAATCCACCTAAGTGCTATTCTGTAAATATGTGCATACCTTACATAGGAGATGGGGATGGGACTTGATATATTGCCTTTCTGTGGTTACAATCAAAGCAGTTTAAATATTTTATACAGGTACTTAGAATGTATTTTATATTAGGTGGAGGCTAGGCAGAAACTCACATGTACATAACTTATGGAACACTGTAAGTTATGCAAATATCAACAGAACTTAGGTACACAATTGCCAACTCTATGGTGTAAGTGCTTGTGCCTAACTTATAAGGAAGGGCAGCCAAAAAAAAATGTTCATTTCATCTCATTTCCAATGTCATTTCTAGGAATGTTCATTTTATTTTTGTTCATTTGGCTATTTTTTTCACCATGGGAGCAGATAGCAGCAGCACCTGGATTCCAGTGCACAGGTTAACAGAGTTTTATCTTTAATCTACGCTATGTGACAGGCACAGGGACTATCATGTCTAGAAAGGTGTATCTGACGAGTATAGGGCCACTATTCCCTCTTTGCTGAGTGGGAGTCCTTCAACTGCATTGCTGCCAATTGGGGTGGTGCTTCAATATTGTGTTTTCAATTGCTAGGGATACGCAGGTTCCCTGGAGTATGCAGAGCTTGCCTATTTTTCACTATTGAAGACATGATAGCGCCCTCCAGTGACAGGGCTGTAGGTGGAGGACTCTTGCTCAGTTTAGCAGGAACAGTATATCGGGCCTGTCCTGTCAGGAATAAAAAGGTGTTTTCCTTTAAGAAAATGAAGAAAACTGTGAGTCCCATAATGCCCTGCTATAGGGCAGGCAAATCAAAGAACCTAGGCAAAAGAAAGGTCTCTTTAAGAATGAGATAGCCGAAGCTGAAGTATCAAACTTGGAGGAGTGTCCCTGAAGGGTAGTGCAGAAACTGTGCCCATATTAAGAAAGGTTGGGAGGAACCATTCCAATAAGCCTAATTGGAAAAGCTCCCTGATAGGTAAAGGGCAGTAAGGGGGGGGGGGGGGGGGGGGGGGAGGAAGAAAGGAAACATCCACAGCCATGGAACTTAATGAAAGTCTGACCAAGGAAGCCATGAAGAAGATTGGCCAAAAGAGCCAAAGATGAACAGAAGGACCAGATACTTAACTTTAAGGGTGCTTTTTACCAAACAGCACTACAAAGTGGCCTTAGTGTGCCCTTAAGTGGGTGTTTCTCATGTGCTAAGGCTATTTTTACCGCTGAGGTAAAATGGCTGAATTTTCTGTTTTTCATATTAATGGCTAGGTGCTAATTTGCTCATAAGTGTGTAGCCATTAGCGCATGAGTCCCTACCAACATGTAGAATTGTATGATAGAGCGGTTTAAAAAATAATTTTTAAATAAATGTTGTAGGCAGTAGGGACTTGTATGCTAAACCTGCACTAATCAGTTAGCACATGGTAATACCCCATACTAATCGATTAGTGCAGAATATACCCAATCTCCACCTCCAGTGCTAAAAAATAAATGTTATCTTCTAGCGCATGGGTAGCATGTACATCCCCAAATTACTGTGGGATGGCTTGGCGCACCCAGAAATAAGCCATTTTGCTCCAGTAAGCATGCATTAGTGCTTACCACAGCTTTGTTAAAGGGCCCCAAAGTGATTGAACAATGATGTTTTGAAGTTTTTTAGCAAGGGCGGAGGATAGGATGGTAAAGTATTGTTGAATTTTGTCCTATCCAGTGTGCAAAGGCAGTTAGATCGGTCTTCTAATACTTGCTCAGAAGGGATCAGTCTAGTTGTTTTGCTCAACTAATAAAGGTGTTGTCTTTACTTCAAGAAGGAGTAGTACTCAACTGCTAGGAGCACCTGTTTGACCCAGGGGCGTAGCCAGACTTCGGCGGGAGGGGGGTCCAGAGCCCGATGTGAGGGGGCACATTTTGCCCCCCTGACGCCAACGACCCCCCCCCAGCCATTATCGACACCCCCGCTGCCACTGCCGACCCCCCAGCCGCCGCCAACTTTGATGACCCCTGCTGACGACCCTCTCGACCCCCCTCCCGCTGCCAACCCTCTCCCGCCATCGCCTACCTTTGCTGGTGGGGGACCCCAATCCCCGCCAGCCGAGGAGGTCCTCTTCTTCCCGCGAAGGCTTCGTTCTGTTTCTGACGTCCTGCACGTACAGAAACAGGATGTCAGAAACAGAACAAAGCCTTCGCGGGAAGAAGAGGACCTTCTCGGCTGGCGGGGAATGGGGTTCCCCGCCAGCAAAGGTAGCCCACGGTGACGGCGGGAGGAGGGGTCGAGAGGGTCGTCAGCAGGGGGGTCCAGGGCCAAATCTAGGGGGGCCCAAGACCCCTGGCCCCACGTAGCTACGCCACTGGTTTGACTAGTGGTGGGAATTCATCCTGAGTGTACAAGCTACCAGGAATATGGGCTACTGTTACTAAACGAACTGTATGTGCAAGTTGTTTCTGATCCCATTTTACTAGAGACAAGGTCCTATCCTTGGCACTGAAAGGTCAGTAACCAGACCTATTCCCTAAGCCAAGGGATGCAGGTCTCTGAAGCACTCAGGACCAAGAGCTTTATGACACCTGTCCTATATGCTATATGGAATTCCTTTCTGATATTTATATTATTTGAATTTGTAAACTGCATAGATGGCTTTTTGATATGTGGTGTATCAAATAAATTGAACTCAAATTTGAACTTGAGTGCTCGCTCTTTTGAAAGAGGGTGTACTATGTGCAAAGAGGGTACACTCTTTCTGAAAAGGTTGTCCCCTATGGGGGTAATTCTCTATAAATTACCTAAAGTTAGGCCCAGGGATGGTGTGTGCTAAGCGTGAATTCTATAATGGTTTGTTCCTAAAGTTAGGTGTGCAAATGCAGACATACTAGCTCGATGTCTGGTGTAAATGCTGGCTCCTAACTGTAGGCAGTTAGGTGCATAAATTCTACTATTCTATAATCTTCACACATAACTGCCTGACATGGCCTGACCTGCCCATGTCCTCCCAGGTCCACACCCTTTGAAGCTGCACAATTTGAAATTTGAGTGCACCACTTATAGAATACCGACTAAGGGCAGTTACGCGCATAACTACCAGTCAGTGCCAGTTAGTGCCAATTAACACCATTATAGTCAATAGTTGGTTATTAATGGCAATTAGCAGCTAATTATTAAATTAAGTTACATGCAACTGACCTTATTCTATAAGTTGCATGTTAAAATTTGCTTGATAGTGAGAAATTTGGGCATACAACTTTCTAGAATTAGAGGTTAAGTACGCATGCACAGTAGTTCACACATATATGATAGTTCACACATATGCAGTGGGCACTATGAGGGAATAAATGATATAAGCCTGGGGTTTCTTAAGGACACACCCTCATTGAGACTAGGATTGAGCTACCTTAAGGTAAGGAGATCTGGAGGGGCATAATAGAATGGGGCCGGCCATCTATATGGGCGGCCATCTCTAAGGCCGGCCCCGTAAAGCGGCATACCTGACCGTATTATCGAAACAAGATGGCCAGCCATCTTTTGTTTCGATAATACGGTCGGGGCCGGCCAAATCTCAACATTTGGGCCGGCGTTAGAGATCGCTGCCATTGGTTTCTCACCGATAATGGAAACTAATGGCGGCCATCTCAAACCCGGTCAAATCCAAACCATTTGGTCGTGGGAGGAACCAGCATTTATAGTGCAGTGGTCCCCCTCACATGCCAGGACACCAACCGGGTATCCTAGGGGGCACTGCAGTGGACTTCACAAATTGCTCCCAGGTGCATAGCTCTCTTACCTTGTGTGCTGAGCCCCCTCCAAACCCCCCAAAACCCACTATCCACAACTGTACAACACTACCATAGCCCTTATGGGTGAAGGGGGGCACCTACATGTGGGTACAGTGGGTTTCGGGTGGGTTTTGGAGGGCTCACATTTATCAGCACAAGTGTAACAGGTGGGGGAGGGGCTGGGTCCGCCTGCCTGAAGTGCACTGCAGTAACCACTAAAAACTGCTCCAGGGACCTGCATAGTGCTGTGATGGAGCTGGGTATGACATTTGAGGCTGGCATAGAAGCTGGCACAAATATGTTAAAAAAAGTTTTGGGGGGTGGGAGGGGGTTGGTGACCACTGGGGGAGTAAGGGGAGGTGATCCCCGATTCCCTCCGCTGGTCATCTGGTCAGTTGGGGCACTTTTTTGAGGCTTGGTCCTAAAAATAAATGGACCAAGTGAAGCCGGCCAAGTGCTCATCAGAGCCGGCCTTCTTTTTTCCATTATCAGCAGAAGCCGGCCATCTCGTAACCACGCCCCGTCCAGCCTTCTGTACCCTGCCGGAACGCCCCCTTTAACTTTGGCTTGCCCTGCGACGGAAAGCAGTTGAAGCCGACCAAACTCAGCTTTCGATTATACCGATTTGGCCGGCATTAGGAGAAGGCCAGCCATCTCCCGATTTGTGTCAGAAGATGGCTGGCCTTCTCCTTCGAAAATAAGCAGGCTAGCCTCCTGAGTCAGGAGGGTGGAGCTCAGGCAGGGAGGAGGTTAAGAGCCCTATGGCAGAACAGGACAAACAGGTTCCAAATAAGGAGAAAGGTATTCTCCAAGTATGTTTTAACCCTGTGGCTGCAATGTTGGAAGACAGACCCAGGGCAGGAGAAGGCGTTCTCTAGGAGAGTTCAAGTTGAGGGTAGCAGTGTTGCAAGACAGGCCCAGGGCAGGAGGATGGGTTCTCCAAGAGAGTTCAAGTTGAGGGCTGCAGTGTTGGAAGAAAAGCTCATAGCAGGAGAAAGGGTCCTTTAGAAGAATTTTCAAAGGGCTGGGGTTGAAGTATCTGAAGATGGACCCCAGAGAGTCCAGGGAAGGCAGGAGCTACCTCCCTTCCTATGCCTCCAGACATTGTCTATAAGGTAGTAGAAGATGGCCAAGGTAGGTTAATTTATCCTTTGGCTTGTGAGAGTCTAACACATGAGGTTAAATGGGGAAGACAAGGACTAGTGAATATTGAGACTCTGAAGCTTGCCTGTCCAGACAGGACTGAAGGAAAGAATATATGAACTCAAGAGACTTGTTGATCTTACTTGCTCAGTCTGTGAAACAATCAGGCTTATATATCTGCTTGTACATGCGAATAATGTATTTTGCTTTACTTGCAATCCTTATGTGGCTGTCTGTAAAGGATCCATGCCTGGCCGCTAGAACATACTACCATAGGCACCCTCTTTGCAAATAGTGCACACTTGAAAGAGTGAGTAATATTATTGGTAAGCAATAAAACACAAGTTTATTCTGTATTTTCTTCCTGTTTTCATTTGTTAATGACATGCAACAACATGGGCCCATATTGTTGCGAATGATTGCCCATCCCTACTAATTTAGGTGCATATTTTTACAGTTACACTAGTATTCCATAAAAGAAAGTAATCACCTACAGTATATAGATTTATACCAGGCATCCTTTGGGTGCCTATTTATGAGCGCCCAGTTACAGAATTACTCCATTGTGTTAACACAATCCCTATCACAGCTGGCAACATCTGTGAAACACTCTATGTATGTTGACCTAGTTAGCAGCACTACTGGGAGGAAGTTAAGTTCTGTTCTTAAAATGAAATCTCAGATTATAGTTAAAGAGCCTGCCCTCATTTACCTAAAGTCTTTTAATTCTTTATGAAATTAGAAAGTTTTTAATCAGTCAGTTTTCCCACCTCCCCATCAAAAAGTGACTTTCTCTAACGTCATTCCTTTTTTATAGGCACATACAGTAATTGTAAGCATTCTGTTGAAAGCATATAAGAATATAAGCATATAAGTTGAAAAAAAGTCCCATAAATTAAACAATAACGATATAGGGATAGATATTCAGCTGGTGGTGGTCAGCAGAAAGGACTACACACACAGGGCTCAGGCAGTGCCAGTCAAGTGTGCGTGTCGACGGGACCCCGCACAACCCGAGGATGCCACTTGCGTTGAGGTAGGGGACATGACATACATTTAGATGTGAACATTTACTTCTACTATTGACATAGCGTAAGTGGGCATGCTTGAATATGGACACATAGATGCCCACTTATACTATTATACTATAATGGAATCTTGGTGCCCAGATGCCATTATAGAGTTCACACTTAGGGATCCTTTGGCAAAGGCACGCTAGCGTTTTTAGCATGTGTTAAAATTATGCATGTGCTAAATGCTAGAGACTCACTTATGAGTATCTCCAGCATTTAGCACGCGCTAAAAATGCTAGCGCACCTTTGTAAAAGACCTTCTCAGTGCGCTGCATCTACGTTCCTACCTTGTGGCACCAGTAATTGAATTGTCCCCAAAGGGGGTAATTCTATACAGATGGCGCAAACACTTATGTGGCAAATATGTGTGTAAATGATTAGAATAGAGACATGATGGCAGATAAAGGTCATATGACCTATCTACTCTGTCCATCCATACCATCTGTCTATTCCTGTCCCTAAGAGATCCCACACACTTGTCCCATGCTTTCTTGAATTCAGATTCAGTCTTTGTCTCCACTACTGCTACTGGATGGCTGTTCCATGTATCCATCACCTTTTCGGTAAACACCTATTTCCTTAGATTACACCTGAGCCTAAAACCATTTAATATCATCCTATGTCATTCCAGATTTTTCTTTCAATTGAAAAACTCATCTCCTGTGTATTTATGCCACAGAGATATTTAAATGTCTCTATCATATCTTTTCTCTCCCACCTTTCTTCTTGAGATCTTTAAATCTGTCCCCATATATTTTAGGATGGAGACCACTGACCAGTTTTGTAGCCGCCCTCTGGGATGACTTCATCCAATTCATATCTTTTTGAAGGTGTGATCTTCAATTGGCATCCAAATGAGGCATCATCAGAGACTCACACAAAGTCACCATTACCTCCTTTTCCCTGCTGGCCATTCTTCTCCATATGCACCCAAACATCCATCTGGCATTGGCTGTCGCCTGTTTGGTCACCTTAAGGTTGTCATATATGATCACCCCACCACCACCATCATCACCACCACCAAGTCCTGCTCTTTGTTTATACACAGAAGTACTTCTCTTCCTAGACTACATTGTTCTCTTAGAATATTGCAGCCCAAATGCACAACTGCATTTTTTTAGCACTGAATCGTAGTTGTCAATTTCTGGACTATTTTTCAAGTTACGTTAGATCCCTCCTCATGCTATCCACACTGTCAGAGATGCCTACCCTATTACAGAATTTGGTATCATCTGCAAAGAGGTAATGAGATGACCCAAGGACCAATCCTTGCGGAACACTGCTGATAACAGCCTATTCCTCGGCAGGAACTTCATTTACCACTACTAGGGTTACCATATGGCTCCAGAAAAAGGAGGAAAGATTGAGCCAGTCTGGGTTTTACTTCCATTGCTGTCAATGGAAGCAAAACCTGGACTGGATCAATGTGTCCTCCTTTTTCTGGAGCCATATCCCTCTGTCTCCTTCCACTTAACCAATTTCTAACCCAGTCAGTCAGTTTAGGGCTCATACTGAGTTCTCTCAGTTTGTTTATCAGTTGCCTAAGAGGAACAGTTTCAAAGGCCTTGCTAAAATCCAAGTACACCATATCTAACACTTCCCCTAAATGCAACTGTATGATTACTCAGTCAAAGAAATTAATCAGATTCATCTAAGACATACATTTAGTGAAACCATGCTGCCTCAGATCCTGCAATCTATTTGATTCTAAGTAGAGAGGTGTGGTAGCCGTGTTAGTCCACTCTTAAAGGTTATCAATAGAAATCAAACAAAATAAAACATGGAAAAGAAAATAAGATGATACCTTTTTTTTGGACATAACTTAATACATTTCTTGATTAGCTTTCGAAGGTTGCCCTTCTTCGTCAGATCGGAAATAAGCAAATATGTTAGTTGATAGTATAGAAGTAACATAACATAAAAGGTGCATTATCGAATGGCGCTGGCCATCTTCGGGGCCGAATCGCTCGCCTGGTTTACAACAGGATCGCCGGCGGATCACCGGGTTTATATGAGATGGCCGGCTTCGATTTTCAGCCATAATGGAAACCGGGCCCAGCCATCTCAAACCCGGCGAAATGCAAGGCATTTGGGTGTGGGAGGAGCCAGCATTTGTAGTGCACTAGCCCCCCTCACATGCCAGGACACCAACAGAGCACCCTAGGGGGCACTTACAAAAATAAAAAAAAAAACCAAAAATAGCTTCTAGGTGCATAGCACCCTTACCTTGTGTGCTTAGCCCCCCAAATCCCCCCCAAAACCCACTCGCCACAACTCTACACCATTACCATAGCCTAAGGGGTGAAGGGGCACCTACATGTGGGTACAGTGGGTTTTGGAGGGCTCTACATTAACCACCACAAGTGTAACAGGTAAGGGGGGGATGGGCCTGGGTCCACCTGCCTGAAGTGCATTGCACCCACTAAAAACTGCCCCAGGGACCTACATACTGCTGTCAAGGATCTGGGTATGACATTTCAGGCTGGCATACAGGCTGGTAAAAAAAAGTTAGTTTTTTTTTTGGGTGGGAGGAGGTTGGTGACCACTGGGGGAGTAAGGGGAGGTGATCCCCACTTCCCTCCAGTGGTCATCCGGTCAGTTGGGGCACGTTTTTGAGGCTTGGTCCTAAAAATAAATGGACCAAGTCCGGCCGGTGAAATGCTCGTTTGAGCCGGCCTCTTTTTTTCCATTATACGGCGAAGCTGGCCATCTCGTACCCACGCCCCCGTCCCGCCTTCGCTACCCTCCCAACAGGCCTTGAAGGTTGGCCGGCGCCGCGACAAAACAGCAGTTGAAGCCGGCCAAAATCAGCTTTCAATAATACTGATTTGGCCGGAATCAGGAGATCGCCAGCGATCCCTTTCAAATATAAGCCTGATAGTAACATAGTAAATGACGGCAGATAACGACCTGAACGGTCCATCCAGTCTGCCCAACAAGATAACTCATTTTACATGGTATGTAATAATTGATATGTATATCCGAGTGTTTTCATTAACTTATTCACCACAGAGGTCAGACTACTGGCCTATACATGAATATGGGTGCACATATGTATGTAAATGCCAAAAATCCATCTAAGCACTATTCTATAAATGCACACATACTCCCAGATTCTGTAAAGGTCACCCCAATTTTGGTGTGATCTTGCCATCCGTATGCAAACTAATTAATTAATAGCTGTTAATCAATGACTGACATTAATTGGCATTAATTTGAATTTGGCATGGATCTGCCTACACATTATTCTATAATGCTGAGCACCCAAAGTGTCTTGCATGTAACTCAAAAGAGGACATGGACATGGGAGGAGCCTGGGCAGGTTGAGGGCATTCCAAAAATGTTGGCGCAGTGTTATAGAATACCGGAGTTACACCCAACATGCATGCCAGGATTTACACCAGTTTTAGCAGGCATATGTGTACATTATAAAATAAAGTAGAGTCTCGATTATTTGGTGGAAATGGGACTGACAGGTGGTTGGATAATCAAAAAACTATCGGCACTATTGCTGGGGTAGCACATAGCACGTGCACCCGGCGATAATCCCGATTTTGGTGCATGCCGAATCCCACTGTAGAAAATAATTTTCTATTTTCTAAAGCGGGGGCATTCTCGGTGGTAACTGGCAGCGCGCCCACATTGGTGCTCGATGCATGGTTATGGCGTGAGTAGTGCATGACCTCTTACAGCTAAGTCAATGGGTTGTGGTAAGGGCTCAGGCCATAATTAGGTGTGTGCTAGTTTTAATTTTAGCCATGGAAAATAATGGCCCAGTGTGTGTCTAAAAGATGCACCCACACTACCGCAGGTCACTTTTTACTGCGGCTCAGTAAAAGCACCACTAAGTGCACTGAATGATCCAAACCTCAGTGGATGAAACACTACTGGCTTGTGACTCAGCTGAATCATCATTAGTCCGGCAATCTACAATGTCCACTATTTTATTCAAAACATCTTATAAGAACTATTGTTTTGTATAAATTATTTTTCTTTTTTTTTCAATTCTGGCGGTAATTCCATTTTTTACGCGTGTCTGATACGCGCGTCCAAAAATATTTTTTATTTTCTAACATGTGGCACTAACCGGGTGGTAATCGGCAGTGTACGCGTGCTGAAGATTACAGCCTGGTTAATGCGTGAGACCTTACTGCTAAGTCAATGGGTGGCGGTAAGATCTGAAGCCCAAAATGGACACACGCCAATTTTTATTTTGCAGCACATCCATTTTCAGCCAAAAAAAGACCTTTTCTGCAGGTGCGCTGAAAAATGGACCTGCGTGCGTCCAATACAGCACAGGCCATTTTTTGATGCACCTTAGTAAAAGGATCCCAAAGTACTCTACTGCCTAAATCTATGCAGCTTCTTGTGGCATTACCCCTAAAATTCGCTGCAATTCAGCAGCAGACAATTTTGCTCATACAATTGAATCTATATGTTGCAAATTATGCAAGTGGTAGCCACCATACCTTCTCCCATATTCCTCCATCACTACTGCTTTGACTGTTCTTTAATAGCTGCCAGATTTTTCTTTCGTCCCATCTTTCCTGTTCTCCTCTGCTCCTAACTCACCAATTTCTTTTCCAACCACAAAGCACATCTACTTTCACCCTAGCTGTTTTTTCTGTTCCTCTGTTTCTACCCTGAGCCACTGGTTTCTTCCCCCTACTTTGTCCTTATCTTGTTAAAAAAAACCCATCTGCTGAAGGGTTTATTGTGCTAGTTTTATTGCTAGCACTTTAAGTGTTCCATCATTCCTAATTTATTTGGATCCATCGTAATAACATTGATTATATTGAATTCACTAAGTAGGAATGCGTATGCCTTATGTGCTTTCACAGAAATGTCATCATAATTCAGCATTAATTAGTGCATCATTAAAACGATGTGTTATGGATTTATTCTAGACTTGTACGGTACGGCAAATCACCTGTCTGTTCTGTTACATACAGTTTATTGATCACTAAAACCTGTCTCAGAAGTGACCACCCATTTATATATTTTCAAGCGAGAAAAAAAAAGCCAACTAATTTACACAGAATACTGATAGAAAACAACATTTCATTACAGACCAAGGATACACAATAAAAACCTCAGCCTTCTAATTAAAAGATGATCACGGCAAACTGTGGGCTCCTTTTACAAAGCTACACTACCATTGGCGGCGTGCTGAAGGTGAAGAAGCTCATGTGAATAGAATGGGCTTTTTTGCATTTACTCCTCCCTCCTTTTACAAAGCCACGCTAGTGGCTGTCAGTACGGTAATGCCGACACAGCCGTTTTGGCACCTACGTGCGCCCAATGCACGTCAATTTTGAGTCACTGCCCAGCTACCGCGTGACCCTTGCGGTAATTTCATTTTTGACACACGTCCGCTACGTGCGCCAGAAAATATTTTTATTTTCTGGCATGTGGGCGGTAATAGGCATTTTACGTGGATAGATCATTACCGCATGGTTACCGCATTAGATCTTACCGCTAGGTCAATGGCTGGTGGTAAGGTCTCAGTCCCAAAATGGACGTGCAGCAATTTTAATTTTGCCGCATGTCCATTATTGGCAAAAACTTAAAAAGGCATTTTTTACAGGTGCGCTGAAAAATGATTCTGTGCGCACCCAAAACATGTGTCTACACTACCACAGGCCATTTTTCAGTGCCGCGTGGCAGTCACTAGTGCAGCTTTGTAAAAAGGGGGGGGGGGGTTAGTGCACTGCTAATCGGTAGTGCAGCTTCGTAAAAGGCTCCCTATGCTATTAACTAAGGTGGGCTAAAGTGGGCAAAACCATTTATTTTAAATTCAAACTGCTTTCACACAATGCATCGAGTGGGTAATCTGGGACAAGCTATAAATGAATCAAGAACAGTTTGAGCCATCTTATCATACTGGTACTTTGAACATGTTTAGGTAATTCATGATGTAATTCTAAGCTTAGTATCTGGTCTAGTTCTCATTTCTTTGAATGCAAATATTTGCAAAATCTCATTTCTACTCAAAGTGCTGAAAAATCAAGACTAGTTTAAAATTCTTCAAGCATTTGAATGTGCAGCCAATATACAGGTGTTATTTCTAACCTATCCTAGTAAATCAAGTAGTTAATATAGAGCTCAAAGCAGTTAGTATTTTATGGTTATTTTGTTTTTTCCTCATTTACTTTTTTATTTTATTTTATGACATTTATATCCCGCATTAGCGTGAGTAGAACTCAGGTTCAATGTGGCATACATAGCGATTAGAAAAGCATGCCATGCATCTACCTTTCCCTACATTAGTGCATAGGCGGTCGGTGGCCCAACTGTTTGGGGAGGCTAAAGGGGGTGGGGTTAGGGGCAGGTCAGGGTGGGGTTAGGGGCAGTCCGGGGTGGGGCTTACATCCATAATTGTCTGACAACACAGCGACATGCACTCGGGGCGGTTCGGCCCTCCCGCCCGTCCCTCGCTGCTTTCCCATGTAAGTACGCACTCGGGGGGGGGGGGTGCACTCCGGAGGGGGGAGGGTGCACAGCAGTGACCCGCCCCGGGTGTCAGCTGCCCTCGTATGGCACTGGATCACAGTCTGTCATCACAAACATATAGGAAAAACCAAAAGCATTAGGGGCTTATAGCCCATTTAGCTATGTTTAAACAAAGAGATCTGCATGAAACTTACAAAATATATATAAACCTGCTTCAGAGTTAGTCAGCAGCACCTACCTCTGTCTCCTGAAATCCAAGGTACGGCGGTGGAAATTTCTGGAAGGAACATCTCTCAATCACTTTCTTCTTCTTCTTGCCTTCCCTACATGCCCCTCCCGCGCGTTCCCGCTGGAAGAGGCTCAAGGTTGACTGGCTGCTGCGCTGCCTGAGCTGAGGGCGAGCCCAGCCGAGGGGCAAAAGAAGAAGCAGTAGAGAGCACTGCACTGCAGGCACACAGGACCGGAGCGCCAGTGAGATCCTGAGCGGGCCGGGTGGGCAGAACTCAACTGCCTGGGCTGAATTTGGGATGGCGTGTCCATGTCGGATCGGCGTCGTGGTCGCACGCGTCGGCGTCGGTCCGAAACAGTCTGTGAGTCAGAGTCTTGATGATGATCCTATTCCGGCAGTTGGGCGAGCGGCGAGCCCCGCGGGCGGAACTGGGGGCTGATGGCGTGTCGTGTCGGCGGCGGCGCGTCGTGGTTCGTCCAACCACCTGCCAATCATAATCCGACTGTCCTCCGGCTGGGGAGGCTTAGCCTCCCCAAGCCTCTTATACCGGGCGCCTATGCATTAGTGCACGTTTGTGGAATGGTTTACCAAACTCAGTAAAAACTACCTCCGAACAACAGGCTTTCAGAATCTCCCTGAAGACCGCTTTATTCAGGAAAGCTTACACTGCAGCTCCGCACTGCCATAATGTTTTCTGACCCATTATGTGATGCGACCATACTGCATTCCTTACCTCCTTTCTCACTTCTTTCCCTCTGTCTCTCCCCACCAACTACCTCGCCCTTAATGTGTCTGTTTGTCTATTACTAGATTGAAGTGTCCTTTTTTATACTGCTGTTAGCCTTTTGAACTAATGTAAGCCACATTGAGCCTGCCGGGAAAGTGTGGGATATAAATGCCTAAATAAATAAATAAAATATATTAACAGAAAGTAAAATACATCATATAATGTTAGACCAGTAAAAGTTGAGTTAGCAACAGTTGTAATTAAATACTTAGGAGACCTTTTTCTAAGGCGTGAGAGGGCTAACGTGCGGGTAACGTACACCAAATCGGCATTACTGCCAGGCTAGCACGTGCACCAAGTGGTGATTCTGAGTTTGGCGCATGTCAAATCCTATGATAGAAATAATTTAGCAGTTGGCGTGCATTGCATGGTTACCACAAAGGTAACCATTTCTCCTTCGCTGTTCATTTGTGACTCTGGGGTGGTTTTTTGCCCATGATGAGGAGTGGATCCTCTCAGTGGCGTACCAAGGGGGGGGGGGCAGTGGGGGCGGTCCACCCTGGGTGCACGCCGCTGGGGGGAGGTGCCGCGCGCCTGCTGGCTTCATTTGTTCTGTGCTCCCTCTGCCCCGGAACAGGTTACCCCCCCAGCAGGTAAAAGCGCACCCGGGGGGGGGGGGGGGGTATCCTTTCGCCAGGGGGTCGCGCTGCACTAAACCACCAAGAAAAGTTCAGGAAAATTAAATCATAACATGAATACCTGTCTACTTCATTTCACCAGTAAAAAAAAAGTTTCCAATTGCAATGGGTCAAAAAACATGTAGCTATTCACCTGATAGGTAATAACACTGCTGATATTGTATTATAACTAATGTTATTTGAATGTTCTAATGTGTGCTTACTTGGTATTTCAGTGGTATTATGCTCACCTTGTGTGTGTTGTATGCATGTTATATGAATGGTCTTTCATGCTTTCCATCGTGGTATCATTTGTACCCTGATGACATTATCATATTTCTGTTATATGATTGTTTTACAATCCTGTTAAAAGTTTATATTTCTGATATTGTATCATGTTTATTCTATTCCTAGGTTTCAATTTGCCATTTCCAAGTTTTCCTCACTGAGGGGTCCTTTTACTAGGCTGCAGGAAAAAGGGCCCTGCACTGGCAGCTGAGGCTGTTTTTCCCGTGCACCAGGGCCCTTTTTCCCGCAGCCAGTTAAACCCCCCAAAAATGGCTATGCTGTGAGAACTCTCACCACATGGCCATGTGGCGGGGAGCCCTGATTGCCACCCATTGAGGAGTGCTTAAGATCAGTACTCTCCATTGTCTTATAAATACCTGTCCTGCTCAGCTCTGTACTTATAACCATACTTCAAACAGTAAACAAAAGAAATTAACAACTCCATAACAAGAGAGCTACAATGTGGCCTCTCGTCTGCTCTAACCTCCTCCAACTGCTGCACGATTGACTATGGAAGAATGGCAGCTTAAATGAGGAACCCTACCTAATATAGAGTAATAGCATCATTCCACCCACTGCCACTCAGAGTTGCAGTCATCTACCGCCCCCCTGATAAATCCCTCCCTTCCTTCCTTACCGACTTCGATGCCTGGCTCTCCGTTTTTCTTGAGCCCTCATCCCCATCCCTCATTCTTGGTGACTTCAACATTCACACTGATAACCCATCCGACTCTTATGTTTCTCAGTTCCTCACTCTTACCTCCTCCTTCAACCTCCAACTGAGCCCCACAACCCCTACTCACAAATCTGGCCACTGTCTTGATCTCGTCCTCTCTTCTACTTGCTCACCGTCCAATTTCTGCGTTTCAGCTCTTCCTATCTCTGACCACCACCTAATCACATTCACACTTCAGCACCCTCCCCCTCAATCTCGCCCAACACTAACTACTACGTCCAGAAATCTCCAGGCTGTTGACCCCCCCCACCTTATCCTCTAGTATCTCTGATCTCCTCCCTTCCATCATGTCCTCCAAATCTGTTGACATAGCTGTCTCCACTTACAATGCCACTCTCTCCTCTGCTCTAGACACCCTTGCACCATCCATCTCCCGTCCTACAAGGCGTACCAATCCCCAGCCCTGGCTGACCCCTTGCACCCGTTACCTTCACTCCTGCGCCCGTTCGGCTGAATGCCTCTGGAGGAAATCTCGCGCCCATACTGACTTCATTCACTTCAAATTCATGCTATCCTCCTTCCAATCCTCCCTAGTCCTCGCTAAACAGGACTATTACACCCAACTAACTAACTCCCTCAGCTGTAACCCACGTCGTCTCTTCACCACCCTCAATTCCCTCCTCAAAGTGCCCTCCGCTCCCACCCCCCCCCCCCCACTCTCTCCTCAATCTCTGGCCGACTACTTCTGTGACAAGGTCCAGAAGATCAACCTCGAATTCACCACCAAACCTTCTCCTCCTCTTCAGCCTATAACCTACTCTCTCAACCAACCTACCCAGGCCTCCTTCTCCTCTTTTCCTGCTATCACCGAAGAGGAAACCACCCATCTCCTCTCCATCTCGAAATCCACCACCTGTTCCTCAGACCCCATCCCCACCAACTTACTTATCACCATCACTCCTACTATCACCCCCACCATCTGTCATATCCTCAACCTCTCTCTCTCCACTGCAACTGTCCCGGACACCTTCAAGCATGCTACGGTCACACCACTCCTCAAAAAACCATCACTTGACCCTACCTGTCCCTCCAACTACCACCCCATTTCCCTCCTACCCTTCCTCTCCAAGATACTTGAACGCGCCATTCACAGCTGCTGCATTGATTTTCTCTCCACTCATGCCATCCTCGATCCGCTCCAATCCGGCTTTTGCCCCCTACACTCGACAGAAACGGCACTATCTAAGGTCTGCAATGACCTGTTCCTCGCCAAATCCAAAGGTCACTACTCCATCCTCATCCTCCTCGACCTATCCGCCGCTTTCGACACTGTCAATCACAACCTACTTCTTGACACACTGTCCTCCTTTGGGTTCCAGGGCTCTGTCCTCTCCTGGTTCTCCTCCTATCTCTCCCACCGTACCTTCAGAGTACACTCTCATGGTTCGTCCTCCTCCCCTATCCCGCTCTCTGTTGGAGTTCCTCAAGGCTCTGTCCTTGGGCCCCTTCTTTTCTCAATCTACACCTCTTCCTTAGGCTCCCTGATCTCTTCTCATGGTTTCCACTATCATCTTTATGCTGATGACACCCAGCTTTATCTCTCCACACCAGAAATCACTGCGGAAACCCAGGCCAAGGTATCGGCCTGCTTATCCGACATTGCTGCCTGGATGTCCAACCACCACCTGAAACTGAACATGGCCAAGACTGAACTTATTGTTTTCCCACCCAAACCCACTTCTCCTCTCCCTTCACTCTCTATCTCAGTTGATAACACCCTCATCGTCCCCGTCTCATCTGCCCGCAACCTCGGTGTCATCTTCGACTCCTCCCTCTCCTTCTCTGCGCATATCCAGCAGATAGCCAAGACCTGTCGCTTCTTCCTCTATAACATTAGCAAAATTCGCCCCTTCCTCTCCGAGCACACCACCCGAACTCTCATCCACTCTCTCATTACCTCTCGCCTTGACTACTGCAACCTACTCCTCACTGGCCTCCCACTTAGCCATCTATCCCCCCTTCAGTCCATTCAGAACTCTGCCGCACGTCTTATCTTCCGCCTTAACCGATATACTCATATCACCCCTCTCCTCAAGTCACTTCACTGGCTTCCGATCAGATACCGAATACAGTTCAAGCTTCTCCTACTCACCTACAGATGCACTCGATCTGCAGCCCCTCCTTACCTCTCTACCCTCATCTCCCCTTACGTCCCTACCCGTAACCTCCGCTCTCAAGACAAATCCCTCTTTCAGTACTCTTCTCCACCACCGCCAACTCTAGGCTTCGCCCTTTCTGCCTCGCCTCACCCCATGCTTGGAACAAACTCCCTGAGCCCATACGCCAGGCCCCCTCCCTATCCATCTTCAAATCATTGCTCAAAGCCCACCTCTTCAATGTCGCCTTCGGCACCTAATCACTTCATCTCTTCTCAGGAAATCTCATCTAACCCAACTTGACATTTCGTCTTTTAGAATGTAAGCTCTTCTGAGCAGGGTCCCTCCTTATTCGTTAATTTGTATAGCGCTGCGTAACCCTTGTAGCGCTCTAGAAATGTTAAGTAGTAGTAGTAGTATTTTGAAGCGTGCAACATCAGCACATCCACACCTCCTCACCTTACGAGTACCTGAGATACCATGACCTCTCCTCACCATTGGTGGCATCTACCTTCAAGGAGGACTCTGTTCTGAAGTCTTTAACAGCGCACATTTAGGACTATAAAGAGCGCTACACCCGACTGACTTAAACTAGCTCCGAAAGCTAACATCATAAAATGACTCACATGGATTTGCTTAGTCCTTTTGAGCACATCAGGTGGCAACCTAGCAGATAACTTAATGCTTAATCCTATCCCCATAATCTATAATCCATCTAGAAAACCCTGCACTAAGAAATGCCCTAAAGTCAGATATCTGTTAGACAATGCCAAAACATACCTTCAGGACACTACTATGTGTGAGGGGGTCTAAAAATATTAAAAGTGTGCTCACCTGAGCCTCGTAGACAGGCATCATCGGCAGTGTCCGTGCCGGAATGGGGCGGAGCCAAGGTTCCCGCGACCCGGAAGTGCTCCTGTGCCAATAAAAGGAGGCTCTTGGCTTGTGGGACTTGGGGCTCCGTAATACAGAGGCTGGATTCTGGTGCCCAGAGGCAGGGGAGCCAAGGAACCTGCCGGTTTGGTGCTGCGGCAATCCCGGGTGCCATGGGCCTGCTGAGTGTGCCTTCCATGCATGTGCGGTCAGCGTGAATGTGCATTGTACCTTTAAGGGAGGGATGAGGAGCAGGATCAGGCACAAATGCCCAGATGATAAAGGCATTAAAAATGCCGGAGAGGAAGCATCCTGATTGATCAGGATGGGCCCAGCAACAGAGTGGGGACAGAGGAAATGCCCGGATGACAGTGGTGCGAAAAGTGCTAGAAGAAACGGCCCCTGATTGGCCAGAACATACCCACCAACAGAGGGAGGGGCTAGAACAAGCCAGTGCAGAGCACTATGTGCACAGGAGTGTGCATGGGGCTGGAGAAGAGAATGCAGGCTGCATTTTGCACAGTCACGTTTGCCCGCGGCTGAAATTTTAAAGGTCCCTAGAGCTTTATTTTGGCTCTGGGGCATATTAAAGCTCTGGGGCAGGTTGAGACAGCTAAAGTGGGGCTGGTAGAGGAGGCTGTTGTCTAGCTGGCTGGACTGGCTGGAGAGAAGTTTTGGTGCCAGGCTGCTAAGAGGAAGCTGCTGTGGTGAGTGCTGTGTATTATGAATGTTGGGATGAATGCTGAAATGAATGGCAGAGCTCTGCATGTGTATGTTTGTGTATGTGTGTTATGAAGATTGTGCAGAGGAGTTTTCATTTCAGTTCTGAAAAATGCATGAAAATGTAATCTTATGTTGGTGAAACTTGGATCTGGAATGGTATGAGGTCACTGGCTGGTAAAGAAAAAAAAAAAAAAAACGTTTTGGCAGTTGGAAACAGACTAAGATAAAGTCTTGATGTGTTTGAGATGTGTGCCAGAATATTGAGTTAATTTAAGAGGAAATTGTGTGAAAGTACATTTACTTGGAAGGTTTTAATGTTTAAGAGGCTGGGATGAGTTAACTAACTGTCTAGAGGCAGAAAGCTTTTAAATTCTTTAAGGTAGAAAACGTTTGGTTGGCTCATGAAGCTTGGATTGATGAGAGAGTTCAGTATTTGACAAAATGATCCAGGATACCTTAGGTTCTGGTTGGTTTTGAAAGTAATCTGTGGAAATTAATTATTTTAAATGACTAAGGTGGCTTCAGGGGAAGAATAAATTTTCAAATCTCTGAGCAGAGGTGTGGAAGAAAAAGATTTGTTTTAAAATATATAAGATTTGTGAAACTTCTAGCCAAGTTTTAGAAATTAGAACTTTGGCAAAGAGATTACTGCTTAAAAAGCAGGGCTACTTTAGAACTTTGAGAAGCAGAGTTGCTTTGGGATTTTGAGGAGCTGTGCTGTAGTGTGCTGTGAAGGCAGAGTTCCAATTAAAGAGACAGCATCATATTAAGTCAAGGCTGCCGGGAAGTGGCTCACAAATGGAACTGGAATGGTGGAAAACCACAGAGGCAGAGCAGAGTGAAGCGCAGCCTGCTTAAGGAAACTGAACTGAGGTGTTGCACTGAAGATTAAAGTGCAAAGTCCAATTGTGCCATGTCACAATTTCAAAGATTATTTTCCAGTGAGACTTAAACCTACACTTGGAAAATGATGCATACGCCAATATTCAAAATTTCAAATCATTCCTGAAGGACTGTGCACTAACTGCATTCTCCGAGGGTGCAACTCATGAAAGAGGCCATATATTAGACTTCATGACTTCCTATCCTAATAGCTTGATTAGCTCATTCAAATGGAAGCCAGTACAATGGTCTGACCACTTCCAACTGGATTTCACCATTGATATCTATACAAGTCATCCAAACTCATCTCTACCAGAGGTAAAATCAACAAGATCATTTTCTGGTCTGAGCTAACAGATTCCCTCCTTACTGCATCTCCTACACATGGTTGGATCAAATCCCACTGGGACACCAAGGTTAAAAAAGGGAATGTTGATGCCTTGAAAAGCAATGGAGAAAGAACAGAGACTACTGATAAATCCAAATGGAAGTCAAACTTCCAATGCTACAAAAAGAAAGTAGCTGACTCAAAACGCCAATACTATAGCAGCCTAATAGGTCAATATGATCTTGACAACAAAAATCTTTTCTCCCTAGTTAAACAGTAGCTTCCACTAATAAGGATGAACATTCACAGAAAACATGTCCCACTGCCCAAGACCTAGCTGATCATTTCGCCAATAAGATCTTCCAAATTAGGTCCGAACTATCTAAAGCTATACCAACAGAGGAAAATAGTCCAACCCCTAGCTCAACATTAATTGCCGGAGATTCTACAACCCAAAGACTCAAAACTGACCAAAACTGGGAATCTTTTCAACCACTAACAGTTGAGGATGTAAGATCAATGCTGTTGAAATGCTCCCGAGCCAACTGCTCCCTGAATCAATGCCCAAACACCTACTCAAATGCTTTTGAGTTCCCTTCTTATGAATTATTTAATAGAAAATCTATTGTCTAGTGACACTTTTATGGTACCATCCCCCAAGAGCTTACATATGTTCAGTGTTACAAATCTTTCTTTTAATTTCCTTTTTTTATTATATCTATTTTATTTTTACTATCTTTGTAGTTTGTTTCAGGGGCTCTTCCCTGGGATAGGCTATATTTTTATTCTATTTTTTATTACTTTTATTTTCTTATATACCAGTGTCACGCTATAACCATTGGGTTTGATATCGATGCCTGGGGCTTACACCCATTGGAGGTGATCCTTCAATGGATGACGGTATCTCAATTAGTAGGAGCAGACTTCCATTCCATTTTCGGAGTGGCCTGCGGATTCGGCCTTATTGCCCACATATGAGTTACCTAGTACAGATGAGCGTGGGGGCAATAAAGAGACGTCTAGCGCCTTTCATTGCGATTGTGTACAGGTTGACTCGGGCATTCAAAATTCTAGAAATGGTTAGTTGTATACGCGGGAGAGCCTAACCTATAAAATTTTCATTTTACAGCGTTGTAGCGCTAAGGGTTTGTTGACCCTGCAGATGGTTTGTAGATCACTGCAGGTCCATTGGGGTGATTATGTTGTAGCTAATCAGCGGAAACCCATTGGACCGCTGCTCCTCGACTCAGAAGACCTTATTCGCGGGTTTTTTGGGTTCTTTTTGGGAGTGTTTGCAATGTCCCTTTTTGGGGACTCTATCTTGGGTTGGAGCCCATGGCC
Source organism: Microcaecilia unicolor (assembly GCF_901765095.1). NCBI lineage: Eukaryota > Metazoa > Chordata > Amphibia > Gymnophiona > Siphonopidae > Microcaecilia > Microcaecilia unicolor. The sequence continues at coordinate 265,716,248 of NC_044035.1, read as the reverse complement.
AATTAACCGGGACAGTTCTTGGCAGACAGATAATCTGGGATTACTCCTGTCTTTAGAAGCACACTCTGGGGAGTAGTTTTCATTAATTTGGGATAGAGTAGTATAAATATATAATAGCTGACACTAGGTATTTATTCACTTATTCACCCACTCTTTGGGTACATCCCTGTTTGCTGTTTTTATTTCTCTGTTAATGTCACCTGCGGTCAAAGCGTTGAGCTTTCCGCCAATTAGTAATTTTTATTTTGGGTCCCTATGTTGGAATACATTAATAGATGCGTGAGTATGAATGTGTTATGTCTCTGCATGTTCTACTATCATGTTTTTGTAAACTGTTAGCACGTTATCATTTCTAGGTCTCCTTGTTATCCCTGAAGCTGCCTTTTGAACCACTAACCTTGTACCAGGTTCTAGGTCTGGTCAATATATATATTATTATTAATCTAGTTCATTTTTTCTATAGCAAATTACAGATCTAAAGCTTATTTGTAGACCACTTGCTCACTAGGTCCCGTTATTATACATATTGGGTGATGTTGTTCACTACCCATTATATCATATCCTCCTCTCCGCACCCAACACCAGATACTGGTGATCTGACATCTATTCAGATCTCTGGTAAGGACTTTCCGTCCGAAACAAACCTTTCTATTTTGCGGTTGACCTCCCTATGCCACCGAGAGTTCGGAAGAGCATAGTGATCCCGCCAACTGTTCTCTTTCTCAATTGATTTTCTGCGCTGGAGATTACATTGCACGAATCGTGAGTATATTTTCATTTATTGTATGTATTGCTATTGAGCTTGCCATTGTATACTTTCATAGCCTGTTAGATTAGCACTAATTTAAATGTTTTATTTTACCAAATTTAGGATTAAGATTTTGTCCTCAATACACAGGGACACCTCTGTATGTGGGACAATAACTTTGTATGTGTATGAGTGTGGTTTTCCTTTTCTATACTGTCTGTGTGCTGTGACTTGTAATTGGCTACTGGAATATTTATTTTTATGTTTTTTGTTTTAAAACCCTAAACAACTCCTTAACCGTGCACAATTCCAATGCTTGGTTTTGAACTACATTTAGAAATATCTTGCTTCCTCTTCTGAACTTTAAGTTTTCTACGTATCAGGATTAGGTTACTGTTTTAATTTTATGTCTGTATGTTCCTGTGTGTCCTATAATAAATGGCATATATTAAACCAGCTAATTATTAAGGAATCATTTCTTTAGTTTTAAATTAGTGCTTTAAAGTTAGTCCGCGAGATTGCCTATCAACTGCAGTGGTAGTAAATCTCAAAGGAGTGTTTTTTTTTCAGGATTGTATATTATTTCATTTAAGCAATGTTTGTTTGATTTGTGACGTGATGTTAAATACCTGATTGTTTTTGACTTCTGGTAAATTGCTTTCACCAGAAATGCAAGCACTTTTTAGTTTTAATTTTTTAGGTGTGCGTCCGTGTATGTGTTCATTGAAAATTGCATAATTATTTCAGATATTTACTATGAAAGGTTCTATATTATATGCCATCTAAAACACTGTTTATTTGTGACGTTGTTTAAAATAACTAGTGCTGATGTTCACTTCCTGGCTTTTTATTGGGGATGTGTTCCGTAATAATGAAGTAACTGTTTTAATTTTCCCTTTCACGTCTTATCTACAACTTTCAAACTTCCTTCCCTGCTTCTTAAAGATTTATAGTTTTAAGATATATTATTGTATAGAGTTCCAGCATTTATGGTTCTCAAACCCCAAATGGCTCAGTTAAAATTCATTTCCGGATTCCATAATACTACAGTGCTTGCCTTATTATCTATGCAATAGGGTTTAGAGATTAACCCTTGCATAACATAACTGACTGGTAAATCAGAACTAAAGAAATTCAGGTTGCTATTATTTTAGAGCTATGTTCAGATAAGACTAGCTACAATTGCCACCTTCCTTTTTATTGAAAACCGTACCTCTGGTAGCAGATAAAGTAATAACCTTCTCCTCTTTTCCTCTCCTGAAGTATTAATTCTATGAAGACCAATTCCACCAGCATGAAGTTTTAATACGAAAACTTGAACTTACAGTTTTTATTTTGATATATAGTCCTATTTTCAGTCACCATGATATCCAATGCTTGCAGTGAGCAGTAAACTCAAATTTGACACAGGAAACACCGTTATTTCGTGATTTCCTTAGGACCGAATGACAGAGATTAACCCTTGTAGTTCTTATTTTCTCTTAAGTTCATTTTTACAAAAGCTTTGAACTCAGTATATGATACAAGAATTCATTATGTGTTTCAGATTTTTAATAACTAGATGGGTTTTTCTGTGGTCCTGTGTTATCCTTGCTACTCTTTGTTTAGAATTCAATTTACAATGTAAGCTTACAAGCTGTTCCAATATCATATGAACATATCCTACTGGTCAATTTGTGCATTTATTGCATTAATAAAAATTGTTATTATATTCTTGATTTTTTGAACTTTACTAAAATGTTTTAAGAAATGCTTCTACTTGTCTTCTGCTTATAAAGCGGCTCCTCCTCTGTATTTATAATATACTCTAAATTGTAAATTGATTCCTGGGAATATATAAGCTTATTTTTAGCTATCCCTCTGAATGTGAATCTTGATATGCTGTCATGATTTAGGGCCCAAATTGTGAAAGCATAGAAAGGATCAGTTTAGAATTTAATATAATTTTAATTTTCCAAATTGGCTCTGAACTATTACAGAGGACTATAGGTTATTGTCCTCCTCATTTGGCCTATTTGAACCTTGTAAAGGTCACGTGAGGAGCCCTCGTAGAAATATATAGTTTTTACATTTCTGATATTGGCTTTTCTCTATCTCTCTACATATCATATTAAAGGCTGCTGTATTTTCCTGGAGCAGACTCTGACCACAATGTTTCCTCAGACTCTGCTGACTTCCTGTGCCACCAAAATCTAATCTGCAGAGAAAAATTGTTTTCTACTTGTAACTTATGATTTTATATATTGAAACTATGCTCCACCTATTGGTGCCCCAAGGAACTAACAATGCATTCTTTGATTTTTTCTTTCTAATGGTCCTGTGCTGAGATTTGACCACTTGATATTACTTCTTATATTAGCTCTATTTATTAAGTCCTGTAGGTTGAGTGAAGACTGCTAATCCAATTCCTGACCTACCGCCTCTATTCCAGTTTGGTACTTCTGCTACAACTGACCTCTGACAAGAAAAAGAAGCGCTACCTTCTCCAATGAGAAATTTCTTTTGTCCAGATGATGTCATTAACTTAGACCTTCTTGGTTATGCTCTTAAATATTCTGCTGTATTAAATATTTTTACAGGCTCATCTTTTCCAGAACATATATGTCACTTTACGTATGAGCTCTCTATTACAACAGACAGCGACCGTGATTCCAGAAGATACTTCCATCACCTGGACTAGTTATGAGTTTTAAATTCCTACACATTAGACTTCTGCTCTGATTATGACTATTTCCTAAACCACCCTTCTTTCTGAATCATCTAACTCGTAAGTCCTGCTGGCCTCCTGCAGCTGAGGGCCCAACCCTTGGTGAATGTTAGTCATCGCAGGTGAAGATTCCATACCTATTGGCGATAGATTGCAACGCATTGCCCATGCCTTTTGACTATTTTTGTGCACCATATTCCTGACCCTCCATACATCAATAATTTGAACAATCAACATCATTTCTAAATTTTAATTTTTATTGTTTTTTTGTACTCTTTACTTTTGTTCCATATACTTAACCATTGTTATTTGATCATCTCTTCGTAATAATTACCAATCTGTCTTGCACATTATGCAAGCCAGAAGTGGGGATACATTCTGCAAATCCCAATTCCTAGTATTAAGACTGTCACTTCTACTGATTCCTTGCCCAAGTTGCTGTTAGATCGTCCAGATTCTTCTGCACTTCCACCGCCTCAACCATGATCGATGAAAGAGGATTAAGAACTGATACTTCATTTGAGATTTACAGTTGCTGTTTATGGACATTATAGACTCATATTTTGTTTTATTTTCAGTTTAGCAGTAATCCTGTCTATATTTTGAAAAGGTTTTATTTTTATTTTCCTATTATTTCCTTTATTGTTCTAATTGTTTTTCTAAGAGTTTCCCCGTTATTTCTGTTTATGTAATTTAAATTGAAGTTGATATTGCTCAAGATACAGGGGTAACATCAAACCCTAATACTGGCTAAGATATCATAATGTAGGTGTAAACCCTGTTAGTATCAACCAGTTATGCAATTGTTTAACTTTGGTGTAGGCTTACTTAAGCTGCATGTCTTTCTGTAGGTTTGACTGAGCTCCAAGTGGGGTAGCGGATATATAAAATGCTTCCCATACTTCCAGGTCATTATGCATATGTCAAGATCCATGATCCATGCATGACCTTTGTTAATATAAATATTCCTAGGATTGACCATTTTTTGCAGTATAAGGCAACCTCATACTTGCTATCCACTTTTTAGTGCTCATGATTGGATGCCAATGATGAGTAATAGTAAGGTCCAGGAATTCCGACCTGTTTAAGGATTCTGAATACCTACAACCTTAAACAGCCTGCAATCAGAGTACTAACCATATATTTGTTGAGCCCATAACAATGCTTACTCAAAACCACTATTCCTTCCCAAGACCACTGAGATAGATACATTAGATTATCTCTCCATGCGCTATGCAACAGATACAATAGAAGCCATAGAAAGACCTGAAAGTGTTTATTAGTATGATCCACCTGAAATTGCTAGTACCCGCATACCTATACTTCATGGGATTTTGTAGATGAACTCATGGATTTGTCCCATTCATAAAACCTCTCTCACTACAGGTTTGAGTAAGTCTCAAGAGAGATGACATCAGGATTAAGCCCAAGGGATTGGGTAATATAAAGGGAATTCCATATGCCCAAAAAAATATAGCATCTAAGAATGAAGTTTCCTGTCTTGCACCATACCTTCCAGCAATTTGTAAGACCAAAACTCCCCCTCTAGTTTGATAGCTTGCCACCTTCTGGAATGGATGATGACAAGCTTGACGAGCTTTGTGTCACCCCTCCTCAGAGGGGGTGACAAGTGGGGAATGTATAATTATACTACAGCAAGAGGCCCTCACTGGATGCCCACCGGAAGGGTGGAAGGCCAGATTTTAGGACTCAGGCTGTAAAAATACCAGCTAGGTTTAAAAATCTATGACTGGCTGAGCAAGGACGTGCTTTACCTGTAAGTTAATATGTGTCCCCGCTTGGGATCCATCCACTGGAATAGTGGTGGGTCAATTTACATACCTTAAACAGCTTAAACTGCTAAAAGGCACTGACTAGGCCTAAAAATCTGATGATGGCCTTGTTGCTAAGCACCTGCAGAAGTAGGGCTGCAGAATAAGCCTCATTAGAATTTAGTGTGACATTCAAAAGCAGTGCAAAAGCCAAGATCAAGGAATTGATGGCTAAAATGCTAAGCCAGATCACAAGATGATATAAGACAGAGATGTCCATGTTTTGATGTTTGGATGTCCGTATCTAGGGAGATGTCCATGTTTTGATGTTTGGATGTCCGTATCTAGGGAAATGTTGACAAAAAGGGAAATTGCACAACAAGTTGCAATACTAAAACGGAAGAGCACCTGGCCGGAGGTCATGACTCATAGATTAAGCAATATTAGAGAAAAAAAGTCCCTCTCAATAGACTTGTATGGGGACCAGATGGTATATAAGGACTGGTCTCCCAAGCATATTTCGGAGGTTCTCCCCAACGTATCTAGGACGCAGAGCTCCAGTCAGCTGAATCCAGAATTTGTCTGATGAATGTATCTGATTAAAGTCTGATTTGCAAATAAACTCTTCATTCCAAATGATGATTTGTGGGCTTCACTTAATGATGAAAGGCTGTAAGTATAAATGCTTTTGCTACATCAGGCTATCATTCGCTGCATTATATAACCTGTAGCCTAAATCCAGTTTGTCATAAGGCTGGTATCTATTCCTTGCCAGTGCTGAGAGGCGGACTAATGCGGGTATTTGAGACCTAACGTCTCTCTCAGTGGCAATTCCTTTTAAAACCTCATAACTCCTGGATTACCCCAGTACTAGTGTTATTTAGAGATGGAGTCAGATTGAGGTCACTCTAGCCTTCTTGGGGGGCTCGGGACCCCCCCAATTCTCAACACTATGGAAGCAGTAAACTGGCTACTTGATAATCTCAATGAGCTGTTAAAAACTGTCTCTCTTCCTCCTGACATGAGCAGAATTGTTCTCACTCCACTACTGAAGGGATCTAGGCTGGATGTAACATCGCCTGCAAATTACCATACAGCAGCAAGCATACCCCTTTTTACTAAAGTATTAGAAACCTACATAAGTACATAAGTAAATAAGTAATGCCATACTGGGAAAAGACCAAGGGTCCATCGAGCCCAGCATCCTGTCCACGACAGCGGCCAATCCAGGCCAAGGGCACCTGGCAAGCTTCTCAAACATACAAACATTCTATACATGTTATTCCTGGAATTGTGGATTTTTCCCAAGTCCATTTAGTAGCGGTTTATGGACTTTTGTCCTTTAGGAAACCATCCAACCCCTTTTTAAACTCTTCCAAGCTAACCGCCTTCACCACTTTCTCCAGCAACGAATTCCAGAGTTTAATTATACATTGGGTGAAGAAAACTTTTCTCCGATTTGTTTTAAATTTACTACACTGTAGTTTCATCGCATGCCCCTAGTCCTAGTATTTTTGGAAAGCGTGAACAGACGCTTCACATCCACCTGTTCCACTCCACTCATTATTTTATATACCTCTATCATGTCTCCCCTCAGCCGTCTCTTCTCCAAGCTGAATAGCCCTAGCCTTCTTAATCTTTCTTCATAGGGAAGTCGTCCCATCCCCGCTATCATTTTAGTCGCCCTTCTCTGCACCTTTTCCAATTCTACTATATCTTTGAGATGCGGCGACCAGAATTGAACACAATACTCAAGGTGCGGTCGCACCATGGAGCGATACAACGGCATTATAACATCCTCACACCTGTTTTCCATACCTTTCCTAATAATACCCAACATTCTATTCGCTTTCCTAGCCGCAGCAGCACACTGAGCAGAAGGTTTCAGTGTATTATCGACGACGACACCCAGATCCCTTTCTTGGTCTGTAACTCCTAACGTGGAACCTTGCATGACGTAGCTATAATTCGGGTTCTTTTTTCCCCACATGCATCACCTTGCACTTACTCACATTAACCGTCATCTACCATTTAGCCACCCAGTCTCCTAGTCTCGTAAGGTCCTCTTGTAATTTTTCACAATCCTGACGCGATTTAACAACTTTGAATAACTTTGTGTCATCAGCAAATTTAATTACCTCACTAGTTACTCCCATCTCTAAATCATTTATAAATATATTAAAAAGCAGCGGTCCTAGCACAGACCCCTGAGGAACCCCACTAACTACCCTTCTCCACTCTCTGTTTCCTATCCTTCAACCAGTTTTTAATCCACAATAGGACATTTCCTCCTATCCCATGACCCTCCAATTTCCTCTGTAGCCTTTCATGAGGTACCTTGTCAAACGCCTTTTGGAAATCCAGATACACAATATCAACCGGTTCCCCTTTGTCCACATGTTTGTTTACTCCTTCAAAGAATTGAAGTAAATTGGTCAGGCAAGATTTCCCCACACAAAAGCCGTGCTGACTCGGTCTCAGTAATCCATGTCCTCGGATGTGCTCTGTAATTTTGTTTTTAATAATAGCCTCTACCATTTTCCACGGCACTGACGTCAGACTCACCGGTCTATAATTTCCCAGATCTCCCCTGGAGCCTTTTTTAAAAATCGGTGTTACATTGGCCACCCTCCAATCTTCCGGTACCACGCTCGATTTTAAGGATAAGTTGCATATCACTAGCAGTAGCTCCACAAGCTCATTTTTCAGTTCTATCAGTACTCTAGGATGAATACCATCCGGTCCAGGAGATTTTCTACTCTTCAGTTTGCTGAACTGCCCCATTACGTCCTCCAGGTTTACCGTGAAGTCAGTAAGTTTCTCCGACTCGTCCGCTTGAAATACCATTTCCGACACCGGTATCCCACCCCAAATCTTCCTCGGTGAAGATCGAAGCAAAGAATTCATTCAGTCTCTCTGCTACGTCTTTGTCTTCCTTGATCGCCCCTTTTACCCCTCGGTCATCCAGCGGCCCAACCGATTCTTTTGCTGGCTTCCTGCTTTTAATATATCGAAAAAAGTTTTTACTATGTTTTTTTGCCTCTAATGCTATCTTTTTTTCGTAATCCCTCTTGACCTTCTTTATCTGCGCCTTGCATTTGCATTGACACTCCTTATGCTGCTTCTTGTTATTTTCAGATGGTTCCTTCTTCCATTTTCTGAAGGCGTTTCTTTTAGCCCTAATAGCTTCCTTCACCTCACTTTTCAACCAGGCCGGCTGTCTTTTGGACTTCCGTCTTTCTTTTCTAATTTGCGGAATATGTATGGCCTGGGCCTCCAGGATGGTATTTTTGAACAGCGTCCATGCCTGTTGTACAGTGTTTACTCTCTCAGTTGCCCCCCTAAGTTTTTTTTTTACCGTTCTTCTCATTTTATCATAGTCTCCTTTTTTAAAGTTAAACGCTAACGTATTTGACTTTCTGTGTACAGCTACTTCAAGGTCGATATCAAAACTGATCATATTATGATCACTGTTATCGAGCGGCCCCAGTACCATAACGTCCCTCACCAGATCATGCGCTCCACTAAGGACCAAGTCTAGAATTTTTCCTTCTCTCGTCGGCTCCTGCACCAGCTGCTCCATAAAGCTGTCCTTGATTTCATCAAGGAATTGTACCTCTGTAGCGTGTCCCGATGTTACATTTACCCAGTCTATATTTGGATAATTGAAGTCACCCATTATTATCACATTGCCCATTTTGTTCGCGCCTCTGATTTCTTTTATCATTTCTGTGTCTACCTGCTCGTCCTGGCGAGGCGGACGGTAATACATTCCTATCACCGTTTTTTTCCCTTTTATACCTAGAATTTCAACCCACAATGATTCAAAGGTGTGACTTGTGTCCTGCTGAATTTGTAATCTATCTGAGTCAAGGCTCTCATTAATATACAATGCTACCCCTCCACCAGTCCGGTCCACCCTATCACTATGATATACTTTGTACCCCAGTATGACAATGTCCCACTGGTTATCCTCCTTCCACCAGGTCTCAGTAATGCCTATTATATCCAATTTTTCATTTAGTGCAATATATTCCAACTCTCCCATCTTATTTCTTAGACTTCTAGCATTTGCATATAGACATTTAAGAGTATGTTTGTTGTTCCTATTTGCATGATGCTTAGTACTTGACACTATTGATTTGCCATCTTTTGTCTGATCTTTAGTTGTATTTAAGGGCACCTGACCTATGGTCTGTTGTGCAACCTCACTATCCAGAAACCCTATCTTCCCTGTTTGTGAGGTATCTTTGCAAGATACCCTTTCCCGAACCATGCGCTTTTGAGCTACACTGTCGGCCTTCCCCCCCATTTCTAGTTTAAAAGATGCTCTATCTCCTTTTTAAATGCCGACGCCAGCAGCCTGGTCCCACCCTGGTTAAGGTGGAGCCCATCCTTTCGGAATAGGCTCCCCCTTCCCCAGAATGTTGCCCAGTTCCTAACAAATCTAAAACCCTCCTCCCTGCACCATCGTCTCATCCACGCATTGAGACTCCGGAGCTCTGCCTGTCTCTTGGGCCCTGCGCGTGGAACAGGTAGCATTTCAGAAAACATCTCTCTTTATATATGGAAAATGTTTCTATTTTACACTGGTCACAATTGGCTTCAGATCATCACATAGCATGAAACATTGCTGCTAGTTCTAACTAATATGTCAAACAACATCTATACAAAGGTGACCAAGAGGCACATTTTCAAAGCACTTTGGGAGGCTAAGTTTCATAGGTTTCTATGGAACTTTGGGAGGCTAAGTGCTTTGAAAATAAGCCTCCAAGTAATTCTCCAATTTGATATATCGGCGGCGTTTGATGTGGTTGACCACACATTGCTACTTGAATGCCTGGATCAGATTTGAATAACAGGGATTGTGTTCAAATGGTTCAGCGAATTCCTTTGAAATCAAAGTTATTCTGTCAAACAAAACAACCAACTTTCCAACTTCTAGTCTCCTAACTGTGGGGTTCCACAGGGATCTCCCCTCTAACCTATCCTGTTCAATCTCTTTATATCATCCCTTGCCTCAATACACCTGAGACTTAAAGAACTACTATTACCCTATGTGAATGACATCCTGCTTCTCTTACCAGTGACAGCATCAAACATAGATCCAACTCAGTCTGTAGTGAATGGTATGACTGCCCCGACCAATAAACCGAAATTGAATGTGCAAAAAACCAAGGTCCTGTGGTTCTGAAATCATGCAGTTGAGGTCCCATCATCAATATCCTTGACCAATGGTCAAATCTTTACAGTTGAATCTGAAACCAGAGTACTAGGGGTCTTGCTTGACTTTTCACTCACCTTCTCTTCCCATATTAACCAGCTATGGAAAAAAAACACTATTCAATAAGAGACAGCTACATCTAGTCAGATAATTCTTGACCAAAAAGCCTTTGCACTACTAGTTCAATTGTTAGACCTACCTCACTTGGATTACTGTAATGTTCTATTTCTTGGTATTAAGTGTCAATATCACAAAAAACCCTGCAAATCATACAGAACACTGCTGCTAGACCAATATACAGATTGAATAGATATACTAGTGTTTCAACTCATCTAAACAAACTGCACTGGCATCCCATAGCAGAAAGACTCAGGTTTAAAGCTGCTTGTTTAGTTTTTCAAAACCTACAGGGCTTCACCTCTAAACTGCTGACTAAGACCGCTTCACTATGTCTGGTCCAGTCTAACAGACTGAAACAACTGATGCTAGCATCACCATTCCAAAAGACAATTAGAAATAAGAAGATTTCCTGCTCTCTATTCCCTGGTCTTGGAGTCAAAATATGGAACTCTCTACTTATTCCCCTCAGAACAAAAGACATCTACCTCAACTTCAGGAAGAGGCTAAAACCTTTTCTCTTCCCAAAGACAATCCATCATGACTTCTACCTCCTAGTATCATCCATTATCCTTTCCTTAATGATTTTAGTCTAATGCATTAATCCAATGGTCTCTAAAGTTTCTCAAACCTCACACGAACACTGTTTGCTTTTGTCTTACCTATGATGTAAACCACACTGAATCCTGGAAAGGGGATATTAGCGGTATACAAGCATTGATTTGAATTGAATGTTAGTATGTTATGTTGCTTAGCTGATACTGCCATTGTGGGTGGTTGGATATGCACTAGCAAAATATGTTTCATTCTTTTTAGTTTTTTGAAAAATCAGACTTTTCTCCTGACTTTTCATATTCACATGCTCATTAAAAAAAATCAATTTAGATGAATACTGGAACTTTTTAATGCTTGCAAATTGATTGCACATGTGTTAATTTGTAGATTATTGTGTGCAAAATCAATTTTGTGGGCATTACGGTTTTTTAAGGCAGGCTGACAAACTGAATGTGTGCTAATGAATAGACATTCCTAATAGCTGACCCTCTAAAAGAAATGAGAATTCTATGCTAATTCTATGCTCCCATTCCTCTTTTGTGAGTAATAGTTGTAGCTATTATTCACCAAGATGTCTTTTATTCAATTCTCACTTGTTTAATTATAAGGGGGCTAAACAGAAAGCCCCGTCTGTCCATTTTAGAACGCAAGCACAGATCAGTGATTTCCTGGTATGTATTTAAATCAAAAGGGAAACTTTATGAAGGGTTTTAATTTGAGAATCAGAGCAGCCTCGTGTCTTTAGGCTGGCTTTCACATCCCCTTGGCATATAAATAAAGTCAATGTACCCCAATATTTTATAAAGTTGCACATCCAAATGTTGTACTAATGTGCAAATTTGGGTGCACAAACTATAGAATAGTGCCAGTTGTGTGTCTAAGTTAACTGTTAAATTAGGCACCAATTGACCTTAAGTACCAACAGTAGTACTTAAGTGGTTTTAATAGGTGCTAATTAGCAGTAATTTGTAGTTACGCTTGGAACTGGACTTAGGCACTATTCTATAAACTTAGCACCTAAATGCTATAGTGCACATCTACAAGTGGGAATTTGACCATGGACAGGTTCCCCCCTTGCTTTCACATTAACAGTGTGTATATCATTTGAATATAATTTCCGTTGAGCATTGGCGAGCTAGGTTTTTGCGCTGTTCTGGGGGTATGCTTTCTGCGCTGTTGGCTTGCTGCAGCAGTTCTGAACATCAGCCTATGAGAGGGAGTTAAAAGCTGATTTGCAGCCAAAAAGTTGTTTAATTGTAAAGGCTGGAAAAAGCATTTCACTGATTTATATTTCACTATTCATTTGCATGGAAACGTCAAGAAAAAACAGCACCCAGGAAGTTTTTAGTCAATATATGACTGATATATTGAAAATATCACCAGGATTATTCCCTCTGATTGTTCAGGTATATTAATGGCCACAAGCAAGATGGAAAATCAGTAAAGGTGTGCCTGGATCTAATGAAGCTCTGGTTTTATATATGTCAGATATAGTGGAGACCTCTGACTCAGGAATGGTTATAATGTCTACATTAATGGTCTCACTTTGAGATTTGCTAAAGACTGGCTATTGCATCTTTATTTCTCTCATAAAGATGATTTATTTCTTAATGTGCAGATTAGAATCTTTCCAGATGTCACTAAAGTTATTCAGAAATGTAGGAGAGAATTTCTTTTGATGAGACCTGGTGTTTTACAGCTAGGAGGCCAATTCTATAAGAGGGTACCTTCTTTTAAGCACCCTGAATCCACATGGTGAAAGTCTATTCTATAACAACATCTGGGCACCCAGATTCCGTTATATAATGCTAGTGTAAGTTGGAATCCAGGTGCTGAAAATCTAGGTGCCTGCAGTTACACCAGCCAGTGACTTGTCATAAGTGTGGCAAGGGCGCACATAACTTACAGTATTCTGTAAATGACACACATAAGTGGCAGCACCACCCATGTTTCTATCATGTTCCACCCATGTGAACACCCCCTTGCATTTATGCTTTATGGGGCCCTTTTAGTAAATTGTTGGCACGAGGCAATGGACTTGGTGTGTGTCAATAGCCCAGCGGTACTTCCCACCCTCAGCGCGCACCATTTCTGGTGCTACAAAAATATTTTCTATTTTTGTAGCATCAGCGCTTACACAGCAGTAATCAGCGGTGCTGCCTGGTTACCCCTGGGTTAGTGCAAGAGCCTTTATTGCCACCTCAATGGGTGGCAGTAAGTTGTCCCCCAAAAATGGCCACACAGTACATAAGTACATAAGTATTGCCATACTGGGAAAGATCAAAGGTCCATCGAGCCCAGCATCCTGTTTCCAACAGTGACCAATCCAGGTTACAAATACCCGTCAAGATCCCAAAAAAATACAAAACATTTTATACTGCTTATCCCAGAGATAGTGGATTTTCCCCAAGTCCATTTAATAACGGTCTATGGACTTTTCCTTTAGGAAGCCGTCCAAACCTTATTTAAACTCCGCTAAGCTAACCGCCTTTGCCACATTCTCTGGCAACGAATTCTAGAGTTTAATTACCCGTTGAGTGAATAAAACTTTTCTCCGATTCGTTTTAAATTTACTACACTGTAGCTTCATCGCATGCCCCCTAGTCCTATTATATTTGGAAAGCGTGAACAGACGCTTCACATCTACCCATTCAACTCCACTCATTATTTTATAGACCTCTATCATATCTCCTCTCAGCCGCCTTTTCTCCAAGCTGAAGAGCCCTAGCCACTTTAGCCTTTCCTCCTAGGGAAGTCGTCCCATCCCCTTTATCATTTTCGTCGCCCTTCTCTGCACCTTTTCTAATTCCACTATATCTTTTTTGAGATGCGGCGACTAGAATTGAACACAATATTTGAGGTGCGGTCACACCATGGAGCGATACAAAGGCATTATAACATCCTCATTTTTGTTTTCCATTCCTTTCCTAATAATACCTAACATTATATTTGCTTTCATAGCTGCAGCAGCACACTGAGCAGAAGGTTTCAACGTATCATCAATGACGACACCTAGATCCCTTTCTTGGTCCGTGATTTCTAATGTGGAACCTTGCATGACGTAGCTATAATTCGGGTTCCTCTTTCCCACATGCATCACTTTGCACTTGCTCACTTGCTCACATTAAACGTCATCTGCCATTTAGATGCCCAGTCTCCCAATCTCGTAAGGTCCTCTTGTAATTTTTCACAATTCTCCCGCGATTTAATGACTTTGAATAACTTTGTCATCAGCAAATTTAATTACCTCACTAGTTACTCCCATCTCTAGGTCATTTATAAATATGTTAAAAAGCAGCGGTCCCAGCTCACATACCAAACGGCCATTTCTTTTCAGGAAAAAAAGACCCATTGCACTAAAAAGAGGCCTCAGCATGCATCAAAAATACATGCTGATGCAAACACAGGCCCCCTTTTTACTGCAGCTTAGTCAAAGTACCCCATGCCATTTAAGTGCACCATTTAAGTGCACCATTACAGAATAGTTGATTTGCTGCCACTTGCACATGTGCCAGTTTTCTTAATATTTACGTAAGCAAGTGGCAATTAACTCTCAGCACTCTATTTTAGACTTGTCCTTTAAGTGTGCTTCTTAGCACAGCAAACATTCAATGACAGCACATGGGAACAAACTTCCACTTTCTGACTCTTTCACTCATGCAGTTATGGCAACCCTTACATTTAACATTGTTTGCACACTACTGCAAATACATTAAATCTGATACTGCTGTAATTAATCTAGGGGCTTGGCTTCATGGAATTTTCTCCATGCAGAAAAACAAGCTTACCACTGCATCCTCTGCTCCTGCTAAATTCAAGTTCCTGAAAGAGCAAGAAGAGATGACTTTAGAAAGAGTCTTTCCCCTACAACAAGGATAGCTTGGTAGTGGAGATATCACATGGAAAGTCGGCAGGATCCTACAGTAAAAAAAATGGAAATTTTCTAAAGGACCCTTTTACTAAAAGGCATTAAGAAATGGGCTTAACTAATTTTAATGTGGTACTTTTCCGCACACTAAACCCATTTTTAATATGGCCCTAAAATAGGGCTTTTTTTTTTTGCAGGTCCCACACTAATCTTTCCATTGGTGTGTGAAACCTGCAAAAATATTAATGAGGGCGTTTTTACCAAGCTGTAGTAAAAGGGGGCCTGTGGTAACATCGGCGTGTGGATTTGCTGCACACCGAGGCCCCCTTTTACTGCAGTAGGTAAAAGAGAAATGGCCCTGCACTAATCACAGGGATTGGCACATGGCCATTTCTGGGGGGAGACCTTCAGGCTTATTTTCGAAAGTGATCGCCGGCCATCTTCCGACATAAATCGGGAGATGGCCAGCAATCTCCCAAAAGCGGCGAAATCCGTATAATCGAAAGTGGCTTTTTTGACACCATCACTGCTTTCCTGTCGCCGTGCCGGCGAAAGTTCAAGGGGGCGTGTCGGCGGTGTAGCGAAGGCGGGACATGGGTGGGCATGGGCGTGGCTACCAGATGGCCGACTTTTGCGGATAATGAAAAAAAAAAGCGGCGTTAAGCAGTATTTTGCCGGGTTTACTTGGTCCTTTTATTTTCACGACCAAGCCTCAAAAAGGTGCCCCAACTGACCAGATGACCACCGGAGGGAATGGGGGATGACCACTCCGTAGTCCCCCAGTGGTTACCAACCCCCTCCCACACTAAAAAAATTAAAATAAAAAACTTTTTTTACCAGCCTGTATGTCAGCTTCAAAATGTCATACCCAGATCCCTGACAGCAGTATGCAAGTCCCTGGAACAGTTTTTAATGGGTGCAGTGCACTTCAGGCAGGCGGACCCAGGTCCATCCCCCCCTACCTGTTACACTTGTGGTGCTAAGTGTTGAGCCCTCCAACCCCCCCCCAAAACCCACTGTACCCACATGTAAGTGCCCCCCTTCACCCATAAGGGCTATGGTAATGGTGTAGAGTTGTGGGGAGTGGGTTTTGGGGGGGGGATTTGGGGGGCTCAGCACCCAAGATAAGGGAGCTATGCACCTGGGAGGTATTTGTATATTTTTTTACAATTTTTAGAAGTGCCTCCTAGGGTGCCCGGTTGGTGTCCTGGCATGTCAGGGGGACCAGTACACTACAAATGCTGGCTCCTCCCATGACCAAATGCCTTGGATTTCTCCGGGTTTGAGATGGCTGGCATTTTTTTCCATTATCGCTGAAAAACAAAACCGGCAATCTCAAATCTGGCGAACTCTAGCATTTGGCCAGGCTAAACCGTATTATCGAAAAAAAAAGATGGCCGGCCATCTTTTTTGAAAATAAGATTCCAGCCAGCTGTTGCACCGCTGCCAAAATAGATTGCTGGCGACGCTCGATTACTTACGTGGATAAAGTTTGTATTGTTGACAAATGATCTGACAATATGGAGTTTAAAATTGCTGTTTCTACCAGGTAGAATATTTTTTTTTAAACTGTTTTAGTGATATTTAATTTAGATTTCATGATATTCATATGTACAGATGGGTAGCTTTCAAATAAATTAAAAAGGTGTGCAGTAAGAAACCAAAAACAAAAACCTTTTGTCCTTTACCTTTTAAGGCGCAGTTTATCCAGAAGAAACAGCTTTAGACATGTTTCAGATGGAAGAAGAAAAAAAAAACGACAATGTGGATCTCCTAGGTGTGCTTGGTTTTGAGTGTATGGGAATGACGGCTATGTTGGGGAGTGGAAACAGAGATTAACCAATGGGCTTCCTTGCTTACAGTGTAGTTGATTGGGTCACTTTAACTCGTGTGTAGTAATCGTCCTGCTGCATGGCCAGAGTCGGAGAGGAGAGGGGGTGGAACGGTGAGTGAGCGGCTGCGGGAGGTTGGGTGAGGGGGACTGTGGGCGGGGGGACGGGGTGCAGCGGCGATTTTGTTTGATTTTTAGTGTTTGGGAATGACGGCAGCATTGTGGAGTGGAAACAGAGATAAACCAATGGGCTTCCTTGATTCGTTGAGTGTCAGTGCTCCGCCCTCGACGTCATCACGTTTGACGCGAGGGCGGGGCAGACACTCATGGGCAAACCGGATATCTATGCCACTTCAAGTTTCCGGCTTGAGGCTTCATTAGAACACTGGAGGTGTGTTTTATATAGAGAGATTACCCAGTTAGCGCACACTAATACAAATGTACTAGCTAGATAATGCTTCCACACCCATGACACCCCCCTTCCAGAAAAAATAACACAAAAAAAAGCATGCCAGTAGTGTGCACTGACAGGCAAATTACCACAAAATTCAGGAAGTGTTTGGGATGAGATTTAATTCAGTACTGCTCTCACCAGATAACCAAGGCGTTTGTATCAATTAAAATAAATGTGTTAAATAAAATTTGGCAACAATATGCAGTACATAATATGTAATAAACAAAATAATTAGGATTAGAATACATAGAATCATACTTGGGAAAGTGGAAAATACTGCATGTAAATTGCGTTTTTAAATTGAAGAATGTTATTTGCTGTCAAATTTTTACCTGCAGAAAGAACAAGGACAAAAGTCCACAGAGACTCTGTAGCTATGGGAATTTTTAAAGGAAAAATATGCATATACTTTCCCTTTGAAAATTAGATACAAGGTGAATTGGGTGAATTGGAACCTGGGTGGACAGCTTAAAAACTGCCTTCTTAATAAGTAAAAATAAAGAGGCAAAATCGCAGATTTATTAGATATTTCTTTCTACTATCTGGTAAGACTTTAGGTGGCAAATTCTGAACTGCTTGCTAGGTTCCCTGTGGAGTTTCATTTTGAAACCGTGGGGCACTGTGCACAGTATGAGAGCAAAGTATGCTCTTTGAAATATATGCTAGGATTTCAAAATGAAATCCCCATGTGTATTTCCCTTCTCTTTACATAACCCCACCACATTTCTTCTGCAGGTAAGATTACAAGCTCTTTGAAACAGCATGCAGATTTTTTTAAATCTGCACTGCAGGAGGTGGGAGACAATTTTAAAATGCCCTTTTTGGATGGGGTAACAAGTGTGCAGTTGTATAAAAAGTTTTGAAAAAAACAAGACCAAAGCAGAATTTCCAGCTCCTTGTTCCTCAGCTGGTCGAGTGTAAAGTTGGGAAGAAAGGAACTAGACCGAAACAAGCAACTGTTGTCTAGGGACCATAGACCATCAGATAGCAGCCCAGACTGTAACAGACAGGTTGTATTTACTGGTCTCCCCTCTAGGCCTCTCTTGCATCAGGTGAATGAATCCCACCCTCTCAACCTCCTATTCTGAAGGATGGGTTAGAACCGGTTTAGTTCTAATGAGTGTGCGATGCCCGTCGAGATTTCTTTCACGAATGGTGTCTCTCCTGTCAGTTCAAATTCTGTACCAGATGAAAAGAAACTGCCTTTGCTAATTCCAGTTAAAGGCCCTTCCTTGGTACAAACATTAAAATGTCTGAAAACTGCCCCCTCAGACATTGAGGAGGACTATGGGAATTGTGTTTCCCAAACTGCGTGCCTAGCCAGCTTCCTGGGCTTTGCTTTCTACCTGTTCCTCTTCCTGTCTGTTCCAGCAACCAGGTTTTCCAGGACTCTGCCGGCCTACTTGCTCAGGACAAGGTTCCTATTTCTTGCTTTCTGCTTGGATGCTAGGCAAAGTGGCATTGGACTTTTTGCAATCAAATGACTTTTGACGCAGGCGCTATGCGCTGAAACACAGCCCATGTTGGGTCTTCAATGTACAATATTTATTTACATTGTGTAATAAAAGATCTTGGAGGGCACTAGTGAGCTGCCGACTAATGGATGCCCGATTCCTCTCCTCCCACCAACAGGACAAGAAAATCTTATAGAGTAACACACTTAACGGAAATGTCTTCGTTTTTTGGCTTTGGCGTCACAAATCAACTATTTCAGGCTCTAAAGCATCAAAATCTGTATCAGGATCAAAATGATTGTATATTCCTTCCTATGCTAGGCCTGTTACAAAGGCTAGGCCTGTTACAAAAGCCTTTACATTGCTCTGTTTGGTTCTCACAAGTTAGCCTAATAAGTTGCCATTTTTGTAACATACAGTGCTTTCTCAGGACTGAGGAATGACACTTCAAGGATGCAACTTTGGCTGGAGCTGAGTATGCCTTTCATATAAGGTGGATATAACCTTGGGAGGTGGTGAGAGACTGAGGAGGATACAGTGAGCCTAAGATGCCCAGAATGTTTCAGTCTTGGGGAGAAAGGACAAAAGGGGATTGTTAGTTTGCTGTGTGACTAACGGCACACTGTACTGATAACTGTGCACGTGCACACACATATCAGGAGAGACTGATATAATGCAGGAACATCTATATATGGCATAGGCTACATTATGCTTTTAGTTTAGGAGAAATCACATGATTTAGGAGAAAACAAAACTTACAAAGGGTATATATGTAATGGCTACAGTGGCGTAGCCACAGGTGGGCCAGGGCCCACCCACTTAGGGTTCAGACCCACCCAACAGTAGCATACATTTAGTGGTAGCTGGTGGAGATCCCAAGCTGTATCAGCTGAAGACTTCCCTTTGATGGTAAGCCAAGGTGGAAAGAAGTGTTTTCTCACCAGCTGAGATATTTTTTTGGTGGTGGTGGTGGTGATGGTGAAGAACACTTGGTGCCCACCCACAATCTGTTGTCTGGCTATGCCCTTGAATGGCTAGGAGAGGTGTTACTGAGCAGACTTTTTTATTCAGTGTTTGCGTCTGGCTTTGCTGTATGACAACTTGCTCCAGAGAGAACGATTACTTTCTATTGGCTTTGTGATATACCAATTAAAGAATTTTACTGGTTGTGCCTATATCTAAGCCTAATTGTCTCTCTTATTTTCAGTCCATTGGGCTGAAGTGTTTCCCCTCCCAAGGGACAAGGGACAGGGATTACACAAGATCAAAACTGGACCCTCCGACGCTAGAGAAACACTCTCCAGCATTAACGGAAGCAGTATTAGAGGAGCTTCGAGCACCGCGAGAACTTTCCTCAAAGCACTACAAAACCACTTGCGATCTGAAGATTGAAATTACAGGTTTGGATAGCTTCCTAAAAGAAAAGTCCACAAGCCATTATTAAAATGACTGGGGAAAAATCCACTGTTTATTTCTAGGATAAGCAGCATAAAATGTATTGTACTGTTTTGGGGCTCTTGCCAGGTACTTGTGACCTGGATTAGCCACTGTTGGAAACAGGATGCTGGGCTTGATGGACCTTTGATCTGTCCCAGTATGGCAGTACTTATGTACTTATGCAATTGGGTAGACACCCCTGATGATGTGGATTACATGAGGAAGCACTCAGCGAAGCTAGAAGAATGGTCTGGAATTTGGAAGCTAAGACTTAATGCTAAAAAATACAGGGTCATGCATTTGGGCTGCAAAAACCTGAGGGAATAATACAGTTTAAGGGGTGAAGAACTTTTGTGTACAAAAGAGGCGTGGACTTGGGTGTTATTGCATGTGATGATCTTAAGGTGGCCAAAAGGGTATCAGTTGGTGCTTGCTGCTAGTGAAGATCTGCTATTTAAAAGGTACGCAGGGGGAGGGGAGGGTTGAGAGACCATATGGCATATGGGCGGGTGGGAGTGGGGTTCTTCTGCCCACCTACCAAAATTCATGCTCTGAGCCATGGAAGTGTGACCCTCCCCCTGAAAATGCCCCTGCTTGGAGGGTGGGAGGAAGGTTTTTCAGGGTGATCACTAAGGAAACAGAGCTGACACTGATAGCCTGGTGAGAGAATCAGAACAAAGCCCAGCCAGGAGCTGGTCTTTGCTAGCCTACCCCCGCCGAGACCCATAGCAGCAAGAGAGAAGTCCTGGGTACCAAGGCAGGAGAAGTTTGCAGTGTGTGGTGATTGGAAGCCTCTGCTACTTGGCAGCAAGTGCCTTCAGGGGCTTCCCAAACTGGGAACAAGAAGGCGTGCTTGGGAGACAATACATCCCAGGTAGGAGAAGTGGGAGCGGTTATGCCTCACTTCTGGCAAGACTTTCATTGCACGTATGAATGACCCCTGTTCCAGGATAGGACAGGCAGCAACTATCACGTTTGTGGCCGTGACCTCTCTCAGACTCACCTTATTTCCTGTGGTCAGCTTCTGAGCTGGCTTCTGTCTGTTCTTTGTGAGTTAGTTCTGTCTCTGTGTGCTGGCTGTATTAGATTGTCGGTGTGCTGTCACCCGTTCCAGATTTTAGCTCAGTCCAGTCCGGATCTTCCAGGCTGCCCGACCCTTAGTTGCCTGGTGATTGTTGCACCTGAGTCTCAGCTGCCTGCTGGGCTTATTAGCCATTTGGAACCTCTCTGCCTTTGCCTTTGCATTGCGTCTAAGGCCCTGATATGTTGGTGCTTGTTGCACTTCTGCTAGTCCAGTGTTTGCCTGAGATTCTTGCCTGTTTCTAGTTAGTCTGTGTTTAGTTTAGGTTGCTTGCTTTCCTTGCCTGGTTTCTTGTTTATAATTCTGTGTTTAGTTTCTGTTTGTCTGTGTTCTGGCTTTGGGGCTGCTTGCAGCTCTTAGTTCTGTGTCTTGTTAGTCAGTGTTTGTTCCCGGTTTAGTGGCTGTTCTGCAGCTTTCTGTTCTGCCCTTTAGCTTTCCCTTCCTTGCCCAGCCTCCTGCCTTGCTGCCCATGTTCCTCCCTTTCCCCTCTGACCCTCAGTACCTGTGCTGCCTTGCTGTTATCCAGTCCTGCCCTGTCCAGCAAGTCCTGCCGGCCACCTGAAACCCAGAGCTCAACTCTGGGTTAAAAGTGGCCACGTGCAGGTGAAGCCTAACTGCTTGCCTGAGATTTGCCTAGTCTCCGGTGTGGGGTGGTTTTGCCTGCCACTGCCGCTCCTTGGCAGTGGCCCAAGGGCTCACAACCCAGTTCCTGTTGTGAAAACGTAACAGAATGCAAAGGCCATGAGCTCGGCAGGATCACCCTTGAGGGATGCTCTCAGCCGAATTGCTCCGGAGTTCAAGCCAAGTTCCAGCCACGGCCAAGCCGCGGAGCCCAGGCTGAGTTCCAGTTCCAGCCAAGTTCTGATTCCTGTCCGAGAAGCGTTTCTAACCGGCCCTCCAATCCCAGGTCAAGTGGCGCTCCCACTTAAGCCTCTGATTCCAGTTCAAGCGAAGCTGTTGACCGAGCCTTCAATTCCAGTCCAAGTAGCGCTGCCACACAAGCCTCTGATTTTAGCCCGAGCAAAGCTTCTGACTGCGTCTCCAGTTCCAGTCCAGGAAGCACTTCCACTTGAGCCCCTGAGTCCAGTCCAAGGGACGCTTCTGACCGAGCCTCCGATGCCAGTTTGAGTGGCCCTGCTAACCAGGCCGCTGCTGAGTTCTAGTGCCAGCCAAGATGATGCTGAGTCCACTCCGAGTTTGAGTTCCAGCCAAGATCATGCTGAGTCCACTCTGAGTTTGAGTCCCAGCCAAGAGGATGCTGAGTCCACTCTGAGTTTGAGTTCCAGCCAAGATGATGCTGAGTCCACTCCGAGTTTGAAGTCCAGCCAAGATGATGCTGAGTCCACTCCGAGTTTGAGTTCCAGCCAAGATGATGCTGAGTCCACGCTGAGTTCCAGTTCCAGCCAAGCTACTGCATCCATGCTGAGGTCCAGTTCCAGCCAAGCTGCTGAGTCCAAGTCAAGTTTTAGTTCCAGCCAAGTTGCTCAGTCCCAGTCGAGGTCAAGTTCCAGTCCAGCTAACCATGGTCCTGTGATGAAGCTCCTCCATAGGTTTCGCCATTGTTACCCATGGAAACCTAAAAGCTCCCATGGGGACATGGGAGCCTTGAGGGGGAGGTACTGTCATGTCTGTGGTCGTGACCCCTCTGACTCACCTTATTTCCTGTGGTCAGCTTCTGAGCTGGCTTCTGTCTGTTCTTTGTGAGTTAGTTCTGTCTCTGTCTCTGTGTGCTGGCTGTATTAGATTGTCAGTGTGCTGTCACCCGTTCCAGATTTCAGCTCAGTCCAGTCCGGATCTTCCAGGCTGCCCGACCCTTAGTTGCCTGGTGATTGTTGCGCCTGAGTCTCAGCCTGCTGGGCTTATTAGCCATTTGGAACCTCTCTGCCTTTGCCTTTGCATTGCGTCTAAGGCCCTGGTATGTTGGTGCTTGTTGCACTTCTGCTAGTCCAGTATTTGCGTGAGATTCTTGCCTGTTTCTAGTTAGTCTGTGTTTAGTTTAGGTTGCTTGCTTTCCTTGCCTGGTTTCTTGATTGTAATTCTGTGTTTAGTTTCTGTTTGTCTGTGTTCTGGCTTTGGGGCTGCTTGCAGCTCTTAGTTCTGTGTCTTGTTAGTCAGTGTTTGTTCCCAGTTTAGTGGCTGTTCTACAGCTTTCTGTTCTGCCCTTTAGCTTTCCCTTCCTTGCCCAGCCTCCTGCCTTGCTGCCCATGTTCCTCCCTTTCCCCTCTGACCCTCAGTCCCTGTGCTGCCTTGCTGTTATCCAGTCCTGCCCTGTCCAGCAAGTCCTGCCGGCCACCTGAAACCCAGAGCTCAACTCTGGGTTAAAAGTGGCCAAGTGCAGGTGAAGCCTAACTGCTTGCCTGAGATTTGCCTAGTCTCCAGTGTGGGGTGGTTTTGCCTGCCACTGCCGCTCCTCGGCAGTGGCCCAAGGGCTCACAACCCAGTTCCTGTTGTGAAAACGTGACAGCAACTGAAGCAACTGTGGAGATAATTGTGAACTGAGAGTTTAATCAAGATTACTTTGTTCTGGTTTACAAGTAGTGGAGATTTAAGATAAAACTGAATTCTGAGTTTGAAAGCCCTGATTTCATGTGGAGATTGTTTTGCGCTGTGCTGACCGCCTGATGAAAAATATCATAAATTGTACAGACCAAGTTGACAAGTTTATGAACTTTTTTTTTCAAGTTATTATGTGTAAAGTAAATTGAAGTTCAACACTGAGCCTACTGACTAATTCTTTTGCGTGAGAGTGCCCAGAGAAAGAGTACCCTTGGCCTACCGGAATTATTCTAGCCCTGGCCTGTGCCCAGCTCGAGTGATCCCAGTGGGAGCTCTGTGTGTGCAGAAATATTCTGTTTGTGTGACCCAGTGTCGGGCGGTGTAAGCAAAACCCCAGGGTGGAGCTGAGCCGGAGGTGTGCCCAAAGTTACAGAAGTATGCAAAAACTGACTGATTCAGAGCTTACATTTTTCTTTTAATGTGTTTTCTCTACTGTTTTAAAAAATGTATTTAACATAACAAATATGTATTTAACATAACAAATAGTTGGTCTGAAGATTTGCTATTAGTGTTGCAGGAATCTACGGAGATTTAAATTAGGATTTGTGAAGACTCTCAATTTATGGCCTTGGTGGAAGAGCGTGAAAATTGGATCTAAGGATACAAAAGTATACTGACTTCAAATAAAGGATCCACAGTCTGCAAGCTCACTCAACTGTTCTGCCTCAAGAGTTGTATGGACATGTTTATATTTTGTTTTGGATTGTGCTGACAACCTGTAAACTGGAGCAAGCAGCAATCTGTTTTCTTATAGGTTAAAAATTTGCATTCTGTTTCATGCCTAAGCTCATGGAGCAACCTTTGACCTTTTTGGTCAAGTCCACAAACCCTAGTTATTTTGGGTATTTTTTACTCCTCTCCCTCTAATGCAAAAGTCTCCTTCTTGACTTAGAAAACAAGCATCTCACAACCTCTCACCCCTTCTCCACTCTTGGAATTCACATAATTTTATAAACCAATTATTTCAACATCTACTCCTTCAGTGTCCATCTCCTCAGTCATTTAGCATCTATTCCTTTGGTATGACAGTGAATCAATTGATCAATGCCCATCCACAAAAATCATCTGCTTGAACCAGAATCATTTACAGCACTCTTGTTTCAACTACCTATAGTAAGTTACCTGTTTACTTATTTGTAAGAAAGAGTTGGAAATTAAGAAAGCAAGTCTCCTTTTTGAATATTGATCTAGATTAGCTCACTGTTTAGTAATGAATGGAAGCATGTGTTATGAGTTCTAAACCATGGTGAAGGAGGCCAGTTTTTAGACAATCAATGCAGGCAAAATGCTTTTTACCTGTGTAAATTGCTTTGAAATTGTTTCTCTTTGTTGAGCTTGGAACAACTCAGACTAAATTTCAAAAGTTAAAAAAAATGAGAAGAGCCTTGATGTAGATGTGGAAGGTCATAATCAAAAGGGACATCCTCGTTTTGATTTGGACGCCCTCGCAGAACGTCCCTATCCAGGGGCAGGAAAACCCGTATTTTCGAAACAAGATGGGACATCCATCTTTTGTTTTGATAATACGGTCAGGGACGTCCAAATCCTTAAATTTGGTCATCCCTAGATTTGGTCGTCCCTAGACTTGGTCGTTTTTGATTTTTTTGTGATAATTGCAACCAAGGACGTCCATCTCAGAAATGACCAAATGCAAGCCATTTGATCATGGGAGGAACCACAACTGTACACCACTACCATAGCCCTAAGGGGTGAAGAGGCACCTAGATGTGGGTACACTGGGTTTCTGGTGGGTTTTGGAGGGCTCGCTGTTTCCTCCACAAACATAACAGGTAGGGGGTGGACCCGAGTATGACATCTGAGGCTGGCATAGAGGCTGGCAATCAATATTTTGAAAGATGTTTTTTGAGGGTGGGAGGGCGTTAGTGACCACTGGGGGAGTAAGGGGAGGTAATCCCTGATTCTCTCTGGTGGTCATCTGGTCAGTTCGGGCACCTTTTTGTGCCTTGGTCTTAAGAAAAATACGACCAGATGTCGTCCAAGTGTTCGTCAGGGACGTCCTTGTTTCTTTCGATTATGGGTCAAGGACATCCTAGTGTTAGGCACACCCAAGTCCCGCCTTCGCTACGCCTTTGATACACCCCCTTGAACTTTGGCCATCCCTGTGATGGAAAGCAGTTAGAGACGTCCAAAATCAGCTTTTGAATATACCGATTTGGACGACCCTGTGAGAAGGATGTCCATCTTCCGATTTATGTTGAAAGATGGTCGTCCTTCTCCTTTGAAAATGAGCCCACAGACACTTAAAAATCTTGAACTTATAAAGAAAAGCAGATATCCTCTTTTAGTGGCCTAGCTGTGGAGATGTTAGGTATTTAACATGTGCTAATGGTGTGGTGTTGCATTAATGATATACATTAATTGTTAGTGTGAACAAACTGCCGATAATTTCAGATCAGTGGTTCAAAGTATTGTTCTTTGTAAACTTGTAATTCACTTTACTTAGGCCTCTCTCTGTAAGTTTTTAGACCTTTACAAATAGTACAGAAGCTGCAGCTCACCTGATCTCAGGAATCTCTCAATGGCAACATATTTCTCTAAAGTTGTTAGAATTACATTGGTTAAGTGACAACGCACAGTGGCCCTCCGAGGATGGGTTAGCATCTAAAGTTTATTAAAGGACTGTCTAAGGCACCCCAGAAGATTGTTCATCTTACATTGCAGGACCAGAAAAATGGAACTGTCTTTTGTTTCCACAAAACTGAGCAACTTCTGAGCTTAAGGATCGATTGGATTGACAAACTTAAAGCTACCGACAAATGGCACGGTTCCTGTTGTAGTGCTGTATGGACTGTAGATCTGATTCTGGCATGAACTGGCAACAAATGTAGTTCTACAAGAGAAAGGAAATCCACAGCACAAGAAACCAAGCTAAGTGAAAAAGCTGCAGTGTTGGCATCTAAATTTATTAAAGGACCCAACTCAGGCCATGTTTCGACAAAGTGCCTGCATCAGGGGTCATCAATGTAAGTCCTTTGTTTCCTCAAATATCAGTAAGGGTTGCCAGTACAGACAGTTAAAATAACTTGGCTAATCCATACAGCTAAAAAAAAAAGCTGCCAAGACTATCTAACAACAGACCATTTGTCTTTCCTTCTGAGCAGTCTACCCCTAGACAATTATCTGATATGGTTGCTTTCAGTAGACAGTTAAAGCCAACTTGTTTTACATATTTAGGGCTGAGGGGCATTAACCATAGTCATGACTGTTACCTGAATTTATTAGCATCCTGTTTATGTATTGATAAGTAAGCTATAAATTGTGTTCAATGATTGCTATTGTAAATGTTTTAATTATATATATGTTTTCTTCTACTCTGCCTAGGTTTAGGTGGATTATAAATACAATAATAAAGATAAGGAAAAACCGTCTAATGTGGAAATTCTAATTTGGGCGTAATATATGTGGGGAATGGGCAATCTGTTGGGCTCATTTTCAAAACAGAAAAACGTCTAAAAAGTGGCATAAAGCAGCATTTGCACGTTTTTCGGACAAAAACGTCCAAATCAGTAGTTTCAAAACCTATTTTTAGACATTTTTCTTTGAGGTCCATCAGAAGTCCGTCCAAATCTCAAGGGGGCATATCAGGGGCGTGTTCAGGGTGGGACTTGGGCGTTCCTGAGACTTAGATGTTTTTCAACCATAATGGAAGAAAACAAAAACGTCAAGGACTAAAACTAAGACATTTTGAGGTAGACCTGTTTTTACAACGAATAAGGCACAAAAGGTGCCCTAAATATAACCAGATGACACTGGAGGGAATCAGGGATGACCTCCCCTTATTCCCTCAGTGGTCACTAACCTCCTCCCACCCCCCCAAAAAATGTGATGAAAAACATTACTTGCCAGCCTCTGTGCTAACCTCAGATGTTATACTCAGGTTCATTAGAACAGCATACAGGTCCCTGGAGTAGTCTAGTGGTGGGTGCAGTGCACTGCAGACAGGTGGACCAAGGCTTCTACCTATTACACTTGTGGAGGAAACTGTGAGCTCTCCAAAACTCACCAGAAACCCACTGTATCCACATATAGGTGCCCTCTTCACCCGTAAGGGCTACGGTAGTGGTGTGCAGTTGGGGGTAGTGGGTTTTGGGTGGGTTTTAGGGGGCTCAGCAGACAAGGTAAGGGAGCAATGGTCAGATGTGTACCTGGGAGCATTTTATGAAGTCCACTGCAGTGCCCACGAGGGTGCCTTATTGCTGTCCTGGGATGTCAGGGGGACCAGTGTACTAAAAATGCTGGCTCCTTCTACATCCCAATGGCTTGATTTTGTGCATTTTGCATTTGGGACTTTTTTTTTAAATGGATGAAAAAAACAAAAAAGTCCAAATCACAAAACCTTGTTCAAAACGGTAAAAAAAAAAAAAAAAAAATAGATGTTTTGCTTTTTGAAAATGACTTTCTTCTCTGTTCAGATTTTGGACGTTTTTTGCATATTGAAAATGCCCCATCACATCTTGCAATTAACACAGAAGATGTTACCAGTCATAAAGTGCTAACATTTCTCAATGCCTTGAGCATGCTCAAGGCCCTGTACCAGCTTAGTGCCATAACCGGAGAAATTGTCATTGCGGTGGGGGGGGATGGGGGACAGTGGAGGAGAGCAATGCCGGTTACTACAGAGGGCACTATGGAGGAGAGAAATGGTTGTCATTGTGGGAAGGAGGATTGGAGAAGAGAAATGGTGCCTCCATTAATAGCCCATCCTAGACTTCAGAATCCCATTGATCGGAAGTTTATTAGAAACAATATGGTGGTGCCTAAGTGAAGAGCACTTGTGGTAAAGTACAAGTGGGGATGGGGCTGGGGGAGGATACAAACAGAGAGAAGAAATATGAAAGAGGGAAACAACAACCCTCTACCTACCCTTCTCCGTCCCACCAAAGCTGATGGGATGGACAGAGGATTAAAAAGTAGAGCAATAACTTATTTGGCATGTGTGAATTTTGAATGTTCTCTTGACTTGTACATTTCTCTCTCACAATGTACCTGCTCAGCAATTTCATGGTCTTGAAGAGTACAGAATAACCCTATCCAACCAGCATCCTATTTCAGCTAAAGCAAGATCCAGGGAAACCCATTCATATCATGTGACAGAAGCATTACCTGAAGGAACATGCAGAAAAACTTGTCAAAAGTAAGAAGCATTATTTTTGTTTCTTTTTGAAAGATACAATCTGATGTAAAAAAAAAAAAAAGTCCCAAAAGACCAGTGATTGTCTATTTCTTCAGGCAATAAAGATGAACCCACCTGCAATTGATCTGCTCTCCACTGGAATTTACAAGATAATATGTCTTTGTATTATTCTGTTGAGGGGAGGGGAGGGGGGAGGAGAGGGTCTAGGATGAAAACAAAATAACAACTATATATATATATATATATATATATATATATATATATTGTAACCAGGTACCTCTCTTGTGCAGCCAAGGATAGAACAATCCCCTCCAGCCACAGGCTCCCGGTACAATGAAGAAATAGATGTCCACCAGTAACTTCAATCTTAAGGACTTTTATTCCATGCAGGTTTCTAGTACACAGTTCCAACAGCAGCATAGCACATACCAGGATTCAATACAGGCTTACAGGCTTCAGCCTGGGCTCTTTATCCAGTGCACAATAAACAGTAATTCAATTCCTAAGACAAACAGTTCTTTCAGTTCATCATCACAGTTCAGTCACCAAGCAGCATTTTCTACCTTCTATCCTCTTTACCTTCAGGAGAGTTCAATATTTTAGGGACTCCTTCTACCCAAGGGTTTTCCCCTGCATCAGCTTCTACTACTACTACTACTATTTAGCATTTCTATAGCGCTACAAGGCATACGCAGCGCTGCACAAACATAGAAGAAAGACAGTCCCTGCTCAAAGAGCTTACAATCTAATAGACAATAAATAAATAAAGTAAGCAAATCAAATCAATTAATGTGAACGGGAAGGAAGAGAGGAGGGTAGGTGGAGGCGAGTGGTTACAAGTGGTTACGAGTCAAAAGCAATGTTAAAGAGGTGGGCTTTCAGTCTAGATTTAAAGGTGGCCAAGGATGGGGCAAGACATAGGGGCTCAGGAAGTTTATTCCAGGCGTAGGGTGCAGCGAGACAGAAGGCGCGAAGTCTGGAGTTGGCAGTAGTGGAGAAGGGAACAGATAAGAAGGATTTATCCATGGAGCGGAGTGCACGGGAAGGGGTGTAGGGAAGGACGAGTGTGGAGAGATACTGGGGAGCAGCAGAGTGAATACATTTATAGGTTAGTAGAAGAAGTTTGAACAGGATGCGAAAATGGATAGGGAGCCAGTGAAGGGTCTTGAGGAGAGGGGTAGTATGAGTAAAGCGACCCTGGCGGAAGATGAGACGGGCAGCAGAGTTTTGAACCGACTGGAGAGGGGAGAGGTGACTAAGTGGGAGGCCAGCAAGAAGCAGATTGCAGTAGTCTAAACGAGAGGTGACAAGGGTGTGGATGAGGGTTTTGGTAGAGTGCTCGGAAAGAAAGGGGCGGATTTTACGGATGTTGTAAAGAAAGAAACGACAGGTCTTGGCGGTCTGCTGGATATGAGCAGAGAAGGAGAGAGAAGAGTCAAAGATGACCCCAAGGTTTCGAGCTGAGGAGACAGGGAGAATGAGAGAGCCATCAACAAAAATAGAAAACGGGGGGAGCGGGGAGGTGGGTTTGGGTTTTGGGACTTCCTCTCACCCAAGGAATTTCAGCCTGCAAATACTTTAGGGACCTCTCTGCCCAAGGGTTTTCAGCCTGCAACTGCTGATCTCCGTCAGCTCCTCTCTCCTGAACTGAACTCCACTCCTGGGACTCCTTCCCACCTGCCTAATCAATCCCTGGCTTCAGCTACCACAACCAATCATTCTCCTTCCATTAGCTTCCCCACACCCATACCAGCTGAGTTGAGCATTAAACTAATGAGACCAATGATGAGCTCCTGCACACAGGGTTTCCTAACTCTCTTTCCGCCTAGTGGCAGCCACTCTACACAACCTGCCAGCTTACACCCAAGTGTTCCCCGATTGCAGCTAGGAGTCCAGTCCGGGTTCTTCATCTCACCCTCTGGCTCCTTGCCTGCAATGCCTT
Organism: Microcaecilia unicolor; assembly: GCF_901765095.1. Taxonomy (NCBI): domain Eukaryota; kingdom Metazoa; phylum Chordata; class Amphibia; order Gymnophiona; family Siphonopidae; genus Microcaecilia; species Microcaecilia unicolor. Next base: position 265,685,347 of record NC_044035.1, on the reverse strand, counting down.
CTGGGACTTGTATTTCAGACTGAGACTGCCTTACTATCCTGGAGGTCACTTTATTACTATATATATATATATATATATATATATATATATATATATATATATATATATATATATATATATTTACTATGGAAGGGTACTGTTCATCTGCAACACATTGATGCAAGGACAACTTCTAGCTAATTACAATTGCCATTCTGCAAGGATCCTGAAGCTCTTCTTTAAAAGAAACTTACTCAGCTCTCAAGAGATGTTTTGCCAGGGTAAAACAGAGCAATCTAATCCTCTTTCACTCTGTCCTTAAGTGAATTACAGAAGAATTTTACTGGTCAGTGGTGAGAACCAAAGCTATGAAAGCCAACAAGAGCAGAATAAAATTCAGGGCTTTGAATCTCACCAGCAGTCCTCCCTGCTTAAACTAGTCTTGCCACAAACAGTTCATGGTAAACTTTCCAAAGAGTCTAGCTACACTTAGTTATCCCCCCCCCCCCCCCCCGAGTAATATAGCTGACTTTTTTTCACTATGTAGCGAGTCCTCTGGTTCCAGAGGCTACATGACAAGATAATTTTATTGCGTGGATCTTGAGGGGCAAGGGGAAGATATGTTTTCAAGTTCTTAGCTTGTGGATTATCAGTTACTCTTGCATTCTGTTTCAAGCCCCGATGCACAAAGGCAGCCATAAAATACGTCTGCCTCGCTAAAATTTAGCGAATCGCTAACAGCCAGCAATGCACTAAGGGGATCGCATGCAAAACAGCTGCATGTATCCCCCTTTGTGCATCCTCACTGTTTGAGAGTTCGAGCTGGCATTTTCAGCGTATAAATTCTCTAGTGTACTAAAATTAGGCCATCTCTGCCCTAAGAAACTAAAAGGGAAATACAATCAGAAGCTACAAGAAACTTCTAGCCGCAAAAGCTAATCCAAGAAAATGCAAGGGTAAAGACTGTCCCTGCGCACACTGTTATTTGACCCAGTTCTGTCCTCTGCATTTATACTTGGTGCCATCATTCCTCCTGACCAGAATGTTCTTGCTCCCATCAAACTGAAAGAGAGAGACAGAAAGAGCGAGAGAGAGGAAATTAGTTGGGTGAAGGGGAAGCAGAGAATGGTTTTACAGCAGTGTTCAAGGCTGTCCTAACAGAGGGTTAACTCATCAATCCATCTGTTTTTGTGATTCAACCTCCTGCCCTGCAAGATAGAATGCTGGCCAGAGATTCAGAAAGGATTAACCTTCAAGAAGTGCCAGGTGGGGGACCATTTTCCTCATGGAGGAGGTGTGAAATGATTGTGTATGTATTGTACCACATTATTCCAACTTGTGTTGTCAAGCAACACTGAGAAGCAGATGTTGACGGAACTGGAGGAGGATACTGCAGCTATTTATGCAGGATAATAGAGTTTGCAAGTTTTGCTATTGTGTGTGTAGGCGAGTGTGTGTCTGTGTGTAGTGATGCATTACAAATGTCTTAGGAAGGAGCTCTGCTCTGCTCTACTTGAAAAGGTACACTTGGTTTAAAAAGAAATAATTAATCAAGGAGTTCAAGAAACCTGGGAATAGCACAGAGGATCTCTAAGGGAAAAGAAGGGACTGCGAACAGATTGGATAGGTTGTCATGTTCCATGTTCTAGCACCCCTAAAAGCTCCTTTCCATACGACACTCTGTTATTTATCAGTGAGCAAGTGAGAGAAAGTGTATGTATGTAGTATATGCATGAATAAATATATATGTGTATGTAGGATGGTGAGCATGTATGGTGCGTAATTAGAGAACTTTTTATATTTAAGGAAAGAAACTCTAACCTGATTCACCTTTTTCTCCCAAGCCCAAATCACCTTTTTCTTCTAGCAGGCCTTTGAATCTTGCACTGGAGCCCTGATTCTGCAAAACTCCTAAGGCACGTGAATGATCAAGTACCAGGACATATTTGGCTCATGATATATTGCTTTATTTAAAAAAAAAAGGGGGGGGGTTGTTGGGCAAGCTAAGAGGATTTTTGTCTTTGTATTTCTGTCTCATGAGGATTTTTATTTTTGCACACCATCAAGTTAATATCCCTCATTTCAAATACATCTATAAGTGTTTCTGTAAGTGCCTAAAAAGAAAAATGGTTACACAAAGGTACATTTGATGGTCCAAGTACCTTTTGAAAATTGACTTCTATATAGCTTGGGAATATGTTGCTTTCTTTTTCTTGGGACAACCACCTAGCTGGTGTTCTGAGTGAGAGGACCTCCAGCTCCCTTACTGAAGCTCCCAATTTTAGACACATTGGTGTGTGTGTGTTTGTAGGGGAGGAACAGTGGCGTTCCTAGGGGGGGGGGCAGTGGGTGCCGTCCGCCCTGGGTGCACAACGCTGGGGGGGTGCCGCGCGCGCCTGTCCTCCGTTCTTTCCATGCTTCTTCTCTGCCCCGGAACAGGTTACTTCCTATTCTGGGGCAGAGAAGAAGCATGGAACGAACGGAGGACAGGTGCGCGCGGCACCCCCCCCCCAGTGGCGTGCACCTGGGGGGTTCTTTCACGGGGGGTGTCGAGCTGCATCCGGGGGGGGGGGCGCTGCACCCAGGGGGCGGGGCGCATCGACGATCCGCCCCGGGTATCAGCCCCCCTAGCAACGCCACTGGGGGGGGGGGGAAGGAATCTGCGTCTACTCATTCCTTGCCTCAGGCAGCAGACATCCGCCACTGAGTCCTGATATATATGTGGTTCAAACCGCAAGATTGGACCCAGAGTGGAGGAGCCAAAACAAAAGTTGGCTTAGGGTGAACAACCCATTTCAGCTAGCCCTGTGTGAGCATTTACACTAGCAAAAGTTGATGTAAGTGTTAGTACCTAGATTGTTAAAGAACAATTAATTCAGTAGTGAAATCAGGTTGGGCTAGGCAACGTCATCTGTTGTTACTGATATTGTAAAAGAAAAAAACTTCTATTATTAAATCTGGTTTGTATGTTTGCCTATCCTATCGAATTAATGGAGATTCTTTCCTTTCCTTTTTTTTTTACATTTTCAATTAAATTTATAAAGATATTACAATAAAGATTCTAAATAGGAAAACATCCAACAATAGGAAGAAATATTCAATACAATAATATGTGGACTAATCCACATTATGAGGAAGACAAGCTAAAAACAAAGCCTTGGAATAATCACCACAAAAAGAAAAGAAAACATAACAGATATTATATTATCTAATTAGCACTCCATTATCCATCAACCTAATAGAAAATCAAACATTTGTTGAAGAACCTGTTTATTATTTAAAAATTTCTCTAAAGGGCCCCTTTTACAAAGCGGCGGTAAGCACAACGCAGGCTTACAGCTTGCTAAAAAGGAAGTACTGCTGCAGCATCCCTATGGTACCTCCCGCTCCCAGTGTGCCATTACATCTGTCGCTACAAATATATATTTATTTTTGTAGCACTGGTGTGTACGGCAATCGGGCAGTGCCACGTGCTACCCGGTTACTGCCGGGTTAGCGGGGGGAGCCCTTACCGCCACCGCAATGGGTGGTGGAAAGGGCTCCCCTTGAAATGGCCGCATGGCAAGTGCTTCACTTGCCGCGTGGCCATTTCTTTAAAAGGAGAAAGACTACCCTTTTCCCTGCTGCGGTAAAAGGGGTCCTCAGCGCGCATCAAAAACACGCAATGATGCCAGCGCAGTCCCCCTTTTGCCACAGCTTGGTAAAAGGGGCCCTAAATGCAGAGGATGTAAGAAAACAAATTTATTGTTTCCATATTTCATCAGGCATTTGAAGGGAAATATTAAAAAGAAAGTGGCGCTCACAGCCAAGACTTGAAGCTTTAAAAGCAAAGAAGCTTTAATTTCCTTTCCTACATTTTTTAAAATTTGGTCTGTAAACTATTTAGTCCTGCCAGCCAGTTTAAGTGGTATAGTAAATACTCAACAAATAAATAAATAAACAACACATTTTATAATTTACACATGCAAATGTGCATCCCTCCGCGCTCCATTCAAACCCTGCCCTGTGTGAACGTACACCTCCAAAGTACGTGTCATTGCATCTAGATGTATTTTTACAGAATGGCTGTGAGCCAGAAAATAGTCATGTATGTGTATTATTCCCCAGATTCTATAAATGGCACCCAAAATTGGACACTGATATTTGGGTGCCAATCTACGATGTGTACCCAACTAAAGCTCCAGCATATATGGATGCCCTTATCAGCCTACCACCTAGGAACTCTTCCAGATCGTCGCGCACGTACTTGAATCTTCACTACCCAGCTGGCATCAAGTATAAAACCACCTACACATCCACCTTTCCTTATGTTAGCGCTCACTTGTGGAATGGATTACCAAAATCTGTAAAATCTATTCAAGATCATTTGGCCTTCCGAAAGTCTCTAAAGACCCTATTATTTGGGAAAGCTTATGCTGCAGACCCGCCTAGCATCTCTAACTTCTGAACTGCTGCAGATGTTACGAGATATTGAATTCTATTACACTTTCTCCTTTTCCACTCCTTTGCTGTTACTTGCTTCTCTTTACTTCATTGATTTTGATTGTTAGCTGCATTGATGTATGTTTTTTGCAGACTGATGTAAGCCACATTGAGCCTGCCCATGGGTGGGAAAATGTGGGATATAAATGCTATAAATAAATAAATAAATAAATAAATAAATAAATAAATAAATAAATCGGGCTAACGAGCCCAATTTGTACAAATAATTGGGTGCTCATCGGTACTAATTGGCACTAATTTGAATTATTTTTGTAGTGTCGGTGTGTACCTGGCAGTAATCGGGCAGTGCCACATGCTACCCGGTAGCGCAGAAGCCCATACCACCACCTCAATGGCTGGAGGTAAGAGCTCCCCCCGAAACGGCTGTGCGGCAAGTGCTTCACTTGCTGCATGGCCATTTCCTGGATAAAAAGAAAGACCTACCTTTTACCTGCTGTGGTAAAAGGGGGGCCTTGGCGCATCAAAAACACGTGCTGATGCCAGCCTAGGCCCCCTTTTTCCGCAGCTTGGTAAAAGGGGCCCTTAGCCTTATGTGTTTACATATGCACATAGCTAGAAAATAGGCATTTGTCATGTACTTGTTATCTAAATCTAGGCAGCTCCTTATTTATTTTATTTATTTAATGCATTTTTACCCCACATGTTCCCACATAAGCAGGCGTAATGTGGCTTACATTAAGTCAAAAGGATACAATTCAACACAGAGATGGCACAGAAACAGAATGTGACAGGAGAGGAAGGCACACGGAATGACACGAGTAAATGACAGGGGTGAAGAGCCAACAAGAGAGAGAGGTTAAACAGTGGAGGAGCCAGAGGAATAAGACTTTGTGAATAAGGTTTTTAAGGACTTCTTGAACTGTTGATGGTCGATGAGCTCCTTAAGCTGTCTTGGCAGAACATTCCAGGATTGTGGACTGATGTAGGGGAAGGACGAAGCATAGAGAGTCTTGTATTTTACATGCCTGCAGGTGGGGTAATGAAGATTGAGGTAGGTCCTTGCAGATCTCAGGGCATTTCTAGATGGCAGATCGATTAGGTTAAGCACGTATTCAGGGGCTTCTCCATGTATTTTCTTGTGTGAACAAATTTTAAAAGTAATACGGTCTTTGACAGGTCTTATGGAATTACTCCCCCCCCCCCCCCCCCAATAGTGTCACTGAATATCAGTCGCACTGATCTGGTTAGCAAGTGCTGCTAAATGGATAATTGCCACTGAATATTGACCTATGTCTTTTTTTTTCATCAGACCTTTGGTTAACTAATATGCTAGCAATTTTATTTCTCTTCTATTTTCATTTTTGTTTTAAGGTTTAAAATGTTGTTAAATTTGTTATATATGTCTCTTTTCTTGCATTGGTATTTGTTGTTTATGTCTTGTAACTTAATTATGTGTAATCCAGCTTGATCCATTTTTAATTGCATAGCTGGAATATAAACTTAGATAAATAAATAAGATGAAAATGAGTGGCTAGATAAAAACCTTTAACTAGACTCCTAAGTATAAGCAAGGACTTGGAAAATTGCCAAGTCTTCTATTTCTATACCATTATTATTAGGGTCATACCTGCTGTTCTGTGCATCTTACCCCAGAGTCTGCCATTCTTCAAAACCTGATGCAGTTTTGCTGCTGCTCTTTGAGGTGTAGTTACCACTCTGTGCAGGTTACCCTGTGCCTTCTTAGTAACCCATTGGCCTAGTTGTTAAAGCACTGTACTAGACATGCAGAGGTTCCCAGTTCAAATCCTACTGCTGCTTCTTGCAATCTTGGGTAAGTCACTTATTCCTCCATTACTTCAAATAAAAAGTTAAGTCATGTAACTTACTTTGAGCTACCACCTGAAAATAAATACTGCTGCTGCTATGGTCATAACCACAGATTACCCATGGATTGTATTGCTAGTAGGCCACAATTCCTTCATTTTTTTGCAAACAAGGGTCCTTTGTTTATCTGATAATATTTAAATTCTATAACCATTCTAGATTCCACCAGCTATTCAGGGAGGGAATTTCAGGCACCCATAATTGTTTCTATGAAAAAACAAATATATATATACATACATACATATACTGATGTTGTTCCTGGAGCTTTGTACTGTGCCCCTTTTTTAGTTAATCTTGTTTGTTATCCTTTTAAATCAGTGGACTTTAATGCAAGTAGAGATTTGGAATTCAATTCCCCCCTCCCACTTTTTATTTAAAGTAACGAGCTTAATATCCTGTGTTGTTTAAACAGGCAGGAGAGGCTGCATCCTGTTTAAACCATATTGAGTAGACCAGCTGCCAATACTCAGTGGCACTTAACTGGGCAGTTCTGCAGAATATCCGCAATGACTGTTCGGGCACAGTCTGGTCAGTGCTGGGGTGGTCTGGTCTGGAGGTAGAGTTGGGGAAGAGCCAACAGTTATACAGTGCCCAAATATGATCACACAAAAGGCTATGCAGGTGCTGGCATTAAATATCAGCTGGTATTGCCATAACCTGGGTCACCTCCTGACCATGGATTTTCAATGGTCCTAGTAAACAGGTGGGCAAGCGTTCCGCTAGTCATAATCGGATGGAAGATGAAGAAGCAGACATAGTGAAAACAAATTGTCTTTTTTCTAGAAAGTCAGATAAAAGTCACCCGACACAGCCATGTTTCACCCAGCAGGGCTGCTTCAGGGGCAATATTTATACTTCAAGGTGTAATACCTTCAGTTCACTCAAGGTAAAAGCCTGGGGTGTAACACTGCCAACACACCCAGGGAAAGCAGAGAATTCAGACATATCGGGAGTCTCTGCTCTCTTTTCCCTGGGTATGTCGGCAGTGTTACACCCCAGTCTTTTACCTTGAGTGAAGTGACGATATTACACCTTGAGGTATAAATATCACCCCTGAAGCAACCAAGTTAGGCAAAACATAGCCATGTCAGGCGCCTTTTATCTGATTTTCTACAATAAAGGCTTTTAATCTTTTTTTTTTTCATCGAGTCTGTTCCTGGATTTTCAATGCCAGTACCTGGACATGGCCTGGCATTGAATATCTGGGCTTTTCTGGCTGTGGTTGCCAGCTGCTTAAAAACTGCTGACTACCATGGGCTGAATATTGGCCCCAGGGTTTCTTTGTATATATAATGGTGTAGTTATTACATTATTAATGCATGGAAAATCAAATGAAGTCAAATGAAAAACTCTCCTGAATTACTGTAAGTTAACAAATGTTAAATCAATACATAAAAAATGAAAATCAAATAAAAGTGCTTATAAAGTGTGAAGGTGCTCAGTATATTCCCATGATTGATTTCTGGGAAATTATGATGTTCCAATGAGAATCATTGTACCATCAAAGCCAAAACAATAAAAAAAGAACATTGTAAAATATCAAACAATTACTTATCTTAAGAAAACGCACTGTAGGTGTTCAGCTCCTTCCTATGAATATCCTGGAATGTTTTACCAATAATTCCACCCATGTGAACAACTAAAAATCATCACTGACGGTGTGAAAAAAATCTTAATCCACTATTGACAAAATCTGTTCTCAATGATGCATATTACGAAATAAGACAACTGTAAAAAGTTCTTCAGTCCAATCCGAAATCGCAACAAACCAAAAGTAGAATTGTCCATGCTCCGAAGTACTGTGATGTTACAAATTGAATTCTAGTGTCCATCCGTCATGCTGCAGCAATCACCAATAATTCTTTTGCCAAATTCCAATGAACATACTTATAAAGTGCCAATCCATTGCTAGTGATGAATAAGTCCAATCTCAAATTGTTACCTCGCTCTCATCACCATTCAATCTAGTATCTTGGTCCCAACATGGGCCACTTTTTGCACTATGCATCGTCAGGAGACCAAACTGTCAAACATTTTTCAATATGAATAAAATTGTCTTCATTGCTTCACCAAAAACTTAAATTTGCAATAACTTCAAACTTGTTAATTTTAATGTTACGTACCAACTGCTTTGTCCAGATAAGAGTCTGTACTTCCCAGATTATTGCACCCTTCCAAAAGAAACACCAATGCATGTGTCGCTGACCCTCCCCCCAGATTTAAAAAAAATACTGCCCCTTAGGATTCACTGTGTCCCATGAATATATGAACCTCTGCTCCTTAAAACATAGTTTTTTTCTGTATATCTCCTCCACTTGTGGTCTTCATTTATGTCAAGACCACAAATCAGCGGCCGTCCACATGATATCCCATCTGCATCCAGTGACCAACCAATGGAGTGTCCTCGCACTGCAACCTGATGTTGCTTAAATGTTGGGCAATACAATATTTAATCTTCCTCATTGTTTGTCTAATATACCATAAAGCGCATAGACATCGGATGGCATACATAATTTGTTGGGAGTTACAGTCTGTGGAAAATGTCCGTGCAAAATACCTATTACAATTGGTCACCCAATCTTGTCCATAATCAAAGCATGTTGCAACATACACAATGATTACACTGCTTATGATCTCCCTGATCATGATCTATTTAAGTAAGGCCATTCCATATTCCCTCTCATGCTTGAAAAACAACGCAGTAAGCTCGGGTGCCCTTACCGCAGGAAACCCTACGCCAGCTCGGAGCTGGAATTAGGGTTTCTGAAGAAGCAGGGAAGCCTCAGCAGCAGGAAGGAGGGTGATTGTCCTTAGATCACCGCCTTGCCCATTGGATACATATAGTGAATGTGGCTCTGGTTTTATACTGTTCGGGACCCTTCAGGTCACTGCTCAGACAGGAACTTGCTTCTCCCTAGTTCTTCCCCTCAGGATGCCTCTCATTTAAAATGCTGGGTTGGAATTGGGACTTCTAGGACTGGGAGGGGTATTTTCCCTTTCTGATTGGAATGAAGTCCTTGTTTTACATATACATTCTGTTGATGGATCCCATAACAAGAAGGGAAATAGAAAGTTTGCCAATAATAGCATTTGTTCTGCACCAGTTGTGGCCTGTCTGGGGCGGGTGTTGTTTGGCATGTGGTGTGCAGGGGGATTCTGTGGCCCTTTTGCTGTTCCTCGTGGCAGCTGCCATGGGCAGTATACAAGTGTATAAAGCAAATAGAATGTTAGGTATTATTAGGAAAGGAATGGAAAACAAAAATGAGGATGTTATAATGCCTTTGTATCGCTCCATGGTGCGACCACACCTCGAATATTGTGTTCAATTCTGGTCGCCGCATGTCAAAAAAGATATAGTGGAATTAGAAAAGGTGCAGAGAAGGGCGACGAAAATGACAAAGGAGATGGGACAACTTCCCTAAGAGGAAAGGCTAAAGCAGCTAGGGCTCTTCAGCTTGGAGAAAAGGCGGCTGAGGGGAGATATGATAGAGGTCTATAAAATAATGAGTGGAGTTGAACGGGTAGATGTGAAGCGTCTGCTGCCAGAGAATGTGGTAAAGGCGGTTAGCTTAGTGGAGTTTAAAAAAGGTTTCTAAAGGAAAAGTCCATAGACCGTTATTAAATGGACTTGGGGAAAATCCACTATTTCTGGGATAAGAGGATAAAATGTTTTGTATATTTTTGGGATCTTGCCGGGTATTTGAGACCTGGATTGGCCACTGTTGGAAACAGGATGCTGGGCTCGATGGACCTTTGGTCTTTCCCAGTATGGCAATACTTATGTAGAATGGAATCTTGGCACAGACCCCCAAAAAGTTTCCCCAATTTGGGACCTTGAGTAAATGCCAATTATTGTAAGAGACTACTGAGGAGAGAGAACAGTTGATTCTACTGCTGCTTTTCCTGGGCACATCTGCAAAACAATATTTCATTCTCTACCAATGTTAATTGTTAATGCTGATGATCACCAATGTCACTGGAGAAAAAAACAGAAATTACCAGCTAAACAGATCACATCTTCCATTCATCTGAGTGCTCTTCTTCAGCAATAGTTTATTGGCTGCAGAGATACAAACAATAGAAGTGAAAGAGAAAGAAAAAAAATTGTTGGCTAGGACAATAATCTGCAATTATTACACTGTATTTTTAATAATTCCATAGGCAAGATCTCTTTCACTTGATGAAATGCTATCCACTCACAGGCATAAGCAAAAAGAAATGCTTCTAAAGGGCAACCCATATCTCCATAGAAAAGTAAAGCTATTATTATATTTAATGCAGTTGCATAGGGTGTAATGGGCAGGCATTAGAGCTAAGATTATCTTGCTCAGTAATTAAACCTCTCTTCTTGTTTCACTTCAGAGGATTGGATCATATGAGCCACTTTAAAAAAAGCAATTTTTTAAAGTGAACAAGAAACTTGTTGGAAGCTATTGCCAGAAGGCCTTCAGAGGGTAGAGATTTGGTGGCTCAGAACTATCCACAATGGTCACTTAACACCAGGAGATTGACTGCAATCTTCCAGCACTCCACCTCCTCCTTCAAGTTTCTAAAAGGCTTTGAGTGGGATATTTTATGAGTTCTGATAGTCCCCAAGCACCTTCCAATTAACCCGAGCTTTTATCATTGACCTATCAGACAAGTGATACACAGATGTCACTTTAATTCATCTTGGCTGAATGTTGAGGGCAGGAACTGTGAAAGGGATAGAGGCAGACATTTGCACAGGATCTTAATTTTCTCAGCATGACCAACTAGTAAAGCTACAAGTTTTACCAAACCTTTACAGCCAAACAAAGATTCTTCAAAGACACAATCTTACTCGGATCATTGTAATGAAATTCCTATCAAGTCATTTAAAAATCTCAATAAATGCAACCCCCTTCCCCCACCCCAAGTATCTCATCCACATGAAATGTGAACAGCAAGAAATGAAAATCCATTTTGACATTTTAAATTCAGTGCATCCTTCAGTTCACAGACTCACAGCCCTTCAACATTTGTCTGAATGCAATTTCTCACTTCTCTGCCTCCTGACTCATAGTCTGTTACTATCACAAAACTCACTCCTTGTATGACATAATGCTTTTTTATATTGCCATTCAGGAATTTTGTCATGGCTTTTATAAAAAAAGACACATAATAAAAATGTTTTATTGACTGTGATAGCTGGCAAGCCTGAAGTTCATGTACTGCTGGGGTGCAGGACCTCATGCAGGTTCATAGTAGGAAGGAGTAACAGCCTCTGCTTTGTTCAAGTCAAGGTTCAAATCTACAAATATTTGTTTCTAAGTTACTTGGTTAATCAGAGTTGGCTTCAACCCAGATTAATTTTGGCTTGGATTGCTGAAAATATCTGGATAGGCTTGAAACGGAGAGATTTGAAGTGCAGGAAGAGAGCACAACTCTTTAAACAGGTTGAGTATTGATGCATTTACACCACATCAGAGATCCAAACGTAGGGGGCCTTTTATGAAAGCATGGCAAGCCTACTGAGGGCTTGCCATGCGGCAATTTGGTTCTACCACAGAGCTCCCGGAGGAGCCCGGTGGTAGTTCCGATCCCCACCATGTGTGATTCCCAGTGCTAGAAAGTATTATTATAATATATATATACAGTGCACTCCATTTAAGAGCACGTCGGATAAGCGCATGCTCTGTTTAACTGCATGCCGTACTTCGGTCCCATTTTTGGCGCCATCAATTTCCGTGGGGACAAACTGCGGTTTAGTGCACCACTGATAAGTGCAAGGTTTGCTTATATGCATGGTTTAAGACTGCTCCTCTGTAGGAAAGACTCTGCATAAGCGCATGCACAGAATATGAAAGCCGATTGGCTTGTGACAAAGGGGCGGTAAATTTGAAATATCGTTGGTTAACTGCCACAGGCAGAATAAGCGAAAGAATGTTGTTGGAGTGTACACTGGAGTCGTTGTCGTCGCGCAACTGTAAGACTTTAACACTGGCTGAACGAATAGAAGTTCTTAAAAAATTAGAAAACAAACAGTCAAACATCTATTGCTAAAGAATATGGTGTCAGGAGCAGACAGTTTCCTGTCAGTGGTCCACTGCTTGTGTAGTAAATGCCAATTATTGTAAGAGTAAATGTGGGATTTTCCCAAGCACCACAAACTCATATTTAATGTGCCAATATTTTAAGGATGTGCTTTGGTTTTTTTTTGCAGGTCCATTGCTATTTTTTCTATTAGTGTGCAGGACCTGCAAAAATTAACATGGGAACACTTACCGCCTCCTATTAAGGATGCACTAAGTGCTTTCACATTAACCCTGTATTATTCAGCTAGTATGCCCGAATGTGAATGTGCTAGGTGGATAACGCTTCCACCCATTCCTTGGCCATGACATCTACCCCATCCCCCAAAAGAAAAACATAAATAATGTATGATTTACAGGAAGTAAGCCTTTTTTCCTGTGCTAAGTGTATGTTAGCACTTAATATGGTTTAGTAAAAGGGCCCCTAGGTCTCATTGCATAACATGGGAAATGTGCTAAAATAGCATGAGTAAGTAGTAAAATAACACATCTTAAAGGTAGGTCACGTTGATAACTTCCCTCCCTTAGCGTGAAGAGTTTCAGTTTCTGGTAACCAGAACTGATTGTGATGTCATAATGCCTCATTTTACCAATGCCTAAGAGCCAACCTCATCAGTGATGTCACAATGGCTTGAATGTCCTACACTTGGTCACTTTTATTACGTATAGCAGTGATTTCAATTTCTAGAGACATATTTTCTTTAAGTGGGGAAATTATCAATGTGGGCCACAGTTAAGATGGGTCATTTTGTTGTTATTCTGGGTTTTTAATAACTAGGTCTCATTGTATGAAATGGAACCTGTGCTTAAATAGCACAAGTTAATGGTAAAATAACATGTTTTAATGGTAGTTCACACTGATAACTTCCCTCCCGCCTTACATAGAAACCTAGTAACGAAAATAGCTCCTAAAGCCACAGTTTTGAAGCATCTCAAGAAACATCTTCTTTTGTGTCTGTGCAGAGCCTGTGATTCCGATTTAGCTGCCCTGTGGAGATGATTGCTGTGCAGCTCCAGATTTATTTTGATGGAATCCATTACAGCCTTCTAAATTTTCTCAAACAATAACTTAGGAGTGTCTGAAAACACTTTTCAGGTGGGGTGGTGCTAGAGTAAGGCTACCTGATTCTGGTGGGTGCATCTGGGATACTTGCTCCTTTTGGTGCCAGTAATGAGTAAGCAGTTCATTTCAGGTGTGGATGGGTGCTAGGTTAGTGAAACATCTCCATGGAAAATATACCTAAAAGTGCTTTGTTTAAATTTTGTTACCATTAAATATTTCAAACTCAATACAATGGCCTTCCAGCTATCAAGCAAACTAGCAAATATGTCCTAGATACACATGAATTAATTATGCACAGACATTTTTAGTGAACATAATCCAGATGCTATCAACATGTAAATTCTGGGTGGCCGACATATTCCAGCCACAGGCTCTCACCTGGGTTGCAGGATGTTTCATACTGATGAGTTATTAATATTTATCAGATAATAAAATCGTTTCCAACCTTTGCTGCCACTGACATAATTTTACAGCTCACTGTTTCTGTTGTCTCTAGTGTCCTTTTCATTCAGAGTAGATACTTTAATACTCTATCTTTTTTATTTCTTTCTGCTCTCTTCTGATTTTCCTCTACCTCCTCCTACTATTCCTCCTTGCTTTTTTTCTTCAACCTTTGACCTCTTTCTCATATGCTCTCTCCTCTACTGCTCATCCATTTTTCTCTTATGCTATCTTCCTATCTTCTACCTAAAGCTGGGGGTTTTTTTTCTCTCATATCCCCATCTCTTCTCTCACCAGAGGTCCTTGGAGTGGAGGAGTAGCCTAGTGGTTAGTGCAGCAGACTTTGATCCTGGTGAACTGGGTTCATTTCCTACTGTAGTTCCTTGTGACTCTGGGCAAGTCACCTAAATCTCCATTGCCCATGTACAAATAAGTACCTGCATATACCATGTAAACCACTTTGAATGTAGTTGCAAAACCATAGAAAGGCAGTATATCAAGTACCTCATGTTCTCAAACCCACAAAAGGTTTACCAATTTCTTCCTCCCCTCCAAAGATTCTTCTCATATTCTTCTCTATTTTATCTAGCCCTGAGTCCATCTTCATATTGCCCCATGTCTCACCTCTGTACCCATACTCCTCTTCCTTGAGCTTTCACTGCATTCTTTCCCTATCCCCCCAAATACTCTTATGGCATTTTCCTCACCCTTTCTCCTCCACAAAGCTCTCAGAGAATTGTCCTTATGTCTTCCCTCCTTCCCACACAAACACACCTTCTCTTTGATTTCCCCTTAAAAGCCCTCATCATACTCCCTAGATGGCTCCAGCCTGATGATCTAGCAATCCTCTACTCCTAGCTCCATGCAGGGTTGAGTCAGGGAGAAGAGTGACCAGCAGCAACTGACTCTTCTTCTCCAAGTCAGTAGTGGCAGCCAATGAGGCTTATAACAGTCACTTCTGGTGTGTAGGGCCATTGAACTGCATGTTGAAAGTGAATACTATAAGTAGCATTGACGGAGAAAAAGAGAGTCAGCCAGGGTTGGCATCACTTACTTTTCATACCGCTGGGGCTGAATTGAAAAACCTACGTCATGGTCTATGCCTTTGTTTACTCCTCCAACCAACTCAGCAGTGCAAACCATTGCTGACTCCTTGGATCCACCACCTTGTGCAAGTGCATCATTTGCATAGTGAGCCATACTGACCCTGGATCTATGTCTCTCAATAACAGTTCAGGAAAACCTGTATTTTATAATCCAAAATTAAGGCATAACAAAATTCAGTAATACAAAGGAGAATAAGGGACCTGATTATTAAAGCATGGTAAAATTTTGCACTTACTGCCATATTGCATGCAAAATTAAATGAATTCTAAGTGCATGGGCTGTGCTCTATTGGAGGAATGCCCGCATGCTGTTACTGTTCTTTGCCACATATTAAGGGGCATTTTACTAAGCCACGTGTCTACGAGCACCCAAAGTGTGCCAAAATGGAGTTACCACCTGACTTCCGCATGGCTCTTCCGGTAATTTCATTTTTGGTGAGCATCTGATATGTGCATCTCAAAATTATTTTTTATTTTCAGGCGCACATAGTGGACACGCACCAAGTGGCATTGGCTGCGTGTAGGTCATTACCGCCCGGTTACCGCGTGAGTCTTTATCGCTAGGTCAATAGCTGGTGGTAAGGTCTCAGACCCAAAATGGACGTGCAACAATTTTGATTTTGCCGCATATCCATTTTCTGCAAAAAAAGGCCTTTTTTAGAGGCACGCTAAAAAAATGGATCTGTGCACGCCCAAAACCTGCGCCTACACTACCGCAAGCCATTTTACAGCATGCCTTAGTAAAAGGGTCCCTAAGTGTGTTGATAGTTAGTTCAGAGGCACATACCCCGGATTCTATATAGCATGCCTAGAGTTCTGCACATAAATCTAGGCATTTTCTATAACTACTAGTAAAAAAGGCCCGTTTCTGACACAAATGAAACGGGCGCTAGCAAGGTTTTCCTCGGAGTGTGTATGTTTGAGAGAGTGTATGTGAGAGTGACTGTGTGTGAGAGAGAAAGTGAATGTGCGAGTGTGTGTGTATGGGAGAGAGAGGGTGAGTCTGGGTGCGAGTGTGTCTGTGAGAGAGAGAGTTTGTGTGTGTGAGAATGAGAGTGTGTGCAAGTGCGTATGTGAGACAGTGTGAGAGAGAGAGCGTGTGTTTCACACAGATACAGTGTGTGCGAGAGTGTGTGTGAGACACACAGACTTTCTGTGAGACTGAGTGTATGAGACCAAGAGAGTGTGTGAGTGACTGTGAGACACATAGAGTGAATGTGATACAATGTGAGACATAGAGTATGTGAGAGACAGTGTGTGAGAGAGAGAGAAAGACATTGACTGTGAGAGAGAGAGTGTGTGTGAGAGAGAGAGTGTGTGTGTGACAGAGATAACCCCCTCTCTGGTGTCAGCCCCCCCCCCCCCCCTCTCTCTCTGGTGTCTGAGCATTACTGTGCAGGACGCTGAGCTCTGGCTGTGCTTCAAGGAACTGACCAATCCTATTTAATGGAATGCACCTCCAACATTCTGAAGCTGAGAAACCTCGTGTGGTTGGTCACTTCTGCTTGTGACGAACCTGGAAGTACGTGATGTCAATTTAGGAGATGGATACAGAGAGCAGGATGCCTCAGCCATGCAGTCAGCTTCAGAATGTTGGAGGTGCGTTTTATTATATAGGATGTGTATAGATTAATTGTTTTAACAAGCTAAGTGTTGTTAACAGCTCTTAACAATCAATAACGAGCACTAATTGGCAAAAATTAGAATTTACGCATGTACATTACTAAGTATATTCTGTAATGTACTGCGCCTAAATTCTAACATGCGCAGGCAAAAGGGGCATGGTTAAAGGTATGAAAATGGGCATTTCATGGGTGTTCCAAACTCATGTGCATTGCTATAAAATATGGGCCACTGTGTGTAAATCTACGCATAGGGATTTACACCAGCTTTTCGTTGGCATAAATGGACGCGTGTATATTTAATTGCATGAACTACGCCTAAGTGCATTCTAAATATCATGCATAGATGTACATATGATATTTTAGAATATACTTAGGTGTGATTGCCTACTGTGCATTAATTGTTGGTGCCATATATAGAATTGGCGCTCAAAAATTGGTGCCAGAAAAAATGAGCATTATGTGCTATTCTATAACAGGCACTCTGAAATGAGTGCACTTTATAGAATAGCAGTTACAGCTGATTCTCATGCCTAAAGTTGAGCACCAGAATTTACGCCAGCTGAAACCTGGTGTAAATGCCGGTGCCCAACTCATGGCATTTCAGCTCACAAATGACACTATTCTATAACAGTGCATGCAACTTTTTGGAATGCCCATGCCCCTCCCTTGGCCATGCTCCCTTTTGAGTTGCATGCTAGAGGATTTAGGCATGGAGTGTTATAAAATAGCGTGCAATAAGACGCATGTGCAAATTTCAATTAGTGCCAATTAAGTGCATTTATTGATTGTTGAGGCTCATTAATTCATACTTGACAGCTTATTTACCAATTTAGTTGCACACACATCTTGACACTGAGCTACTCAGTGCCGATCTTTGGCTCTATATATAGAATCTGAGGGTTACTTTTTTGTTGTTGCACTGAGTGAAAAAAGAAATAGTCATAGTCTTGCAATAGTAGAAACTCTTCTTAGGCCTTTGTGATCAGTTAAAAGCAATGGGAACTAAATACAGTCTTTTCTTCCCGAAAAGGATGAGGGTAATTGTAAACGATAAAACCTGTATGTTTGAGGAGCTGAGGGAGCTGAAAAAATTCTTTACAGAGCACGCAGAGCACTTGCGGACACCCAATTAATGGGTGAAACAAAAAAGGAAATGCTGGAACTGGTTAGTTCTTATTTGTCCTTCTGTTCTGCATTAAAGGACTTGCACATTTGTGAAGTTGATGTGAGTTGATGATTGAGACATTTCTTTCAGAACTTTATGTGTGCCTTATGGGAATGGAGAATGTTCATTAGGCAAATGGAGATCTGGTTTGCCATGTCCAGACTGAATCAGGAAATGAAAGACAGAAAAGATCAATGGGTTTGCATCAGTAATGGAACACCCAGAGATTCAGGATTTGGTGCTTGGACAACATGGAGCAAAGAACCGATGTGGAACTGCTTCATGTTGCTAGTACTGTAACAGAATCTTCGGCTAAGTAAATCAGGAGACAAGAGGCAAATGGTTCCAATAACGAGGCAGCTTTATTGCTAGCAATGAACAGCACCGAGATCAGTCTCAGGATACTGCGTCACGAGCGTCATCTGACACTTGTTCTTATACAGATTACTGGTCATGCGCATAAAACGCATCATACGTCACACATACACATGCGCAGTACAGGCACATGTGCAATACATTAGTAGTTCTGTAGTTCTCACAGAGAAAATATACGTCAGTTTCACAGCTTTCATAGAAATTGTTACTTTGCAAGAAATGTAACTTATTGCAGTGTCCCAGCACATTTACACAATACAGCCTCTATGCCTGAATCACAAGACTGCGCTGGCAGAGCCAGCTGCCTTTCCTACAATCCTAAATTGCTGACTACTACAACTTGTTATCTAGCTGCTGGTTAATAAATACATACTACTAGTAAAAGTCTAAACTGCACAGGTTTAGGTCTTAGTCTAGGCTCATTATATGTAAGCTTAGGTTTTGGTACAAAGCAAAGGTGCAAGTGTGTATGCAAAGTTCAAATAGAAAATCCTGTTAGTACAAAAAGTCCACAACAGTCTACACAAAATAAACAGTGTGTTATGCTGTCTATCTAATGCATCTGCATCCTGTCTCAATCAGTTATCTATCTAGCTATCAGGAGCTGACAGTTGATAGTTAAGGCACAATACAAGAAGATGCAAATGTTCAGTAAACACCCAAGTATAAAGTATGCCACAAAGAAGGCAAAGTCCATAAGTTGTGTGCAAAGAGCAAAGTCCATAGGTAGTATGCACAGAGCTTGAGGTTGTCCTGCCAGTCTAGTGATGACCGCAGGCCGAGTACAGTGTTTGCTTGTCCACTCCTACAATTCCCCTCTTTTGATACTTGAACATCCATTCTGGTGGAGAGTATCATCTTCATGAGCCCTAAAAAAGAAGAGAGACAGGGACAGTTAGCAAGAGGAGGCAATAAGAGAGCCCTAAGCCCTTGTGCAGCCGTTGGTTACTTCGCCGGGGTCGAGACGGAGGGTCCCTAATGGATTCCCCCCCCTTTGTAGCCGGACTTGTGCTGTCACAAGGGTGCCGGCCCATCGATCGCCTCGGGAGGAGAGACTTCAGCTTCATCGTCAACATCGGATTGCGGTAAGGGGGAATACATCTGGAGGGCCATGATGTGGGTGGCTGCACGCCGATCGGCAATGGTTTCCATGGTGGAACGGAGACATCTAAAAACAAAGGGAAGAGACAAGGGAATTAATAAACAGGACAACAAAAAGAGGCCCCCCATGACAAAGAGGCCCTTAAGGCTCCCAGAGGTAGGTAGCCAGTCGGTTAAGGAAGAAGTCCAATCCCAGGCACTATTCCGGGTTTGGACAGGGATGTGGGCCAGCTTCACCATTCGGTCGGTGATATCCTTGATGACGTGACTGGTCGTCGATCTGCAGGCAGCAGTTGCTGAGGTTGAATTTGCCACACACCCCACCATCCTGGGCCAACAGATAATCAAGGGCAAGGCGGTTTTGATACACCGCGGTTATCAGCTTGGTGTTCTGTCGTGCCAAGACGTTGAGCGCCAGGGCTGAGTCATTCGTGAGGATTTCAAGCACCGCCTGCAGGCGGATGATGCGGTTCAGCATATAGATAGGGGTACAGTATCCATACGTGCCATCCTCCGCCCAGGTGGCCGGGCCATAATAATGAATAATGCGTTCTGGCGGCCACTCGTTGTCCTTCCAATCTCCAATCCGGACCTTGGTGTCGCGGGTGGACCGTCTCCGTCTGTCTCTGGGCCCCTGTTCCATGTAGAGGGGAATACCAAGCGCCTCGCCCACCCGAAGGGGCAGGAGGAAGAAACTGGGTCGGACTGTGCCCAGGAGGCAGGTGCCAAACCAGCGGGCCGGGAGCTGTTCGTAGGCCCTGCGGCCGCATATGTAATAGTAGCCTTCCGGGGCTATCCATTTAAGGGAGGCGTTACCCCCGTGTGTCCACGTCGCGTTCAGAGTGGTTTCAGTCCAAATGGGCATCGGGACAGGCAGATCGTCAGTTTGCCACCAGGTGGTCCGGCTGCCATTATACTGGAGGACTCCCGTGCAGGCCGAGTCCCCAACGGGGACAGAGTACCGTTTCGAGGGGGCCCGGCTGACACACAGAGTGCCTATAATGTTTGTTCTCAGTGCCCATTCATAAGGGCGCGGACGTTGGGGAAAGGAGATATTAGTAGTGTTCAGGACATCCCACATATGCTGGTGGACTTCCTTCGCTTCCCAGGGCCATTGCTCACCCATGTCGGTGCCCCCGCAGACAAAACAGTTAGTAACCCCAAGGGAGAGGGCAATGTTCTCGGCCAGATTAAGGAACATGTTCCGGGCTTCAGGGGAAACAGGAAACTTAGTAGCTACTTCCTCTGCGCAAGCGATTTCATCAAATACCTCCTGGAATCCAATGATTGTGGTCTGATAGTGCGTGGGAGGCTTCTCTTCGAGGCTCTGGCAGATGGTGATATAGGTAAGCGGATCCGTCCCGGCCCCATCAATGCCAAGACCCCAGGTTTGTTTCCAGGGGTTTCCGGGTCCTCTGAGGGGCCAATCCAGGAGCACAGTGTTACCGGGACCCCGACGGAATTCACCCAGACCGGCGCATCCGGGATATCCGCCTCCCGTGTAGGCGCACACTCGCTCCCATCCCGAGGTCCGAGTGTCCGCCGCACACGGGAGCCAAGCCCAAGGGGAACCATATCTCCAATCTAAGGTAAGAGGACAAACATATTTGTGGTTGTTAGCATAAGACTTACGCCAGCTTTGGCTTCTGCACTTATGAGACCAGGGATGCTTGTCCATGGCAGCACAAACGTCAAAAGTGAGGGTGGCCGTAGTCTGTACTCTGGCAACAAGGACACGGGTGGAGTTAACGTAATATAGGATGCCACCTCCCTGGACCCCGGTAGACGACGTGATGATCCGCCCTCGATATGCTTGGCCTGGATACTGAGGAAGACCCACACTCAGGGTGACATTGTAGTATCTGGGGGCTGAGGGAGAATGGCAAACAGTGTGGTTCTTATTCTCAAGGCATCTGTGTAACTGCTGGGGACCACCAGGGGTAGTAATAACACATGAAGCAAGAGGATGACAATCCTTCTCCGGGGGCTGAGACTGGTGAATGAGGGTAGTAACTAGGTTATACCCTTCGGCCGTTCAGTGACACACCAGGCGCAAACACTCGGTACAGTTCAGACTAAGGACAGCCGGCTCCACCGGGACTGGGCAGAGGCGGAGGATGAAGAGTAGTTTGAACATCATGGTTGATGGATGAGGTATCCGAG
The DNA here is from genome assembly GCF_901765095.1 of Microcaecilia unicolor. NCBI lineage: Eukaryota > Metazoa > Chordata > Amphibia > Gymnophiona > Siphonopidae > Microcaecilia > Microcaecilia unicolor. The sequence goes on along the minus strand of NC_044035.1, from coordinate 265,663,949 downwards.
CTGTTGCAATAGGAAGATGACGAGGCTTAAGATGACAGCTCCAATAAACAGTGAACCAAAGGCGCAGAAGGTCCAAGGGCTGAGCTGCTGACTAGACATGGACCTGGTTCACTTCCTCTTCAGGGTTAATCGCAGTGGAGCGTCTGGATGGCTGTGAGCTGTCCAAACTGTGGGTGAGCCGTCGGTAGGTGCAGCTAGCTTCAGCCGGGTCCAATGTATCCACACGGGGCTTCCTGCAATTTTAACAGCGGTTGGGGTGGTTAGGAGAACAAGGGAGGGCCCCTTCCACTTGGGCTTCAAGCAGTCAGATTCGTCCCATTCTTTCACCCATACCTCATCTCCCACCCGAAATTGGTGTGTAGGGCTGGTAAGGACTAGGGGACCTACACTCTCAGTGTACTGTTGGATGTCCTGCACTACCTCGCGTAAGGCCCTGAGCTGTTTTACTAAGGAACTCTCACCCTGTATCTGCAAGGAGTCGGGGAAGGAAGGCAGAGGTGGTGGCCTGGCATACATCATCTCATAAGGTGTAAGACCTGTAGCTTTCGGTGTGCACCTTAGATGCAGTAATGCTAGTGGGAGCAGGTCGGGCCATTTGGCTTTGGCTTCTTGGCATAGTTTAGCAAGCTGGTTCTTCAGGGATCGGTTGGCTCTCTCCACTACCCCACTGCTCTGGGGTCTCCAAGCACAATGTAGCTTCCAATTGAGGCCCAGTCTAGTGCTAAGTTGCTGGGTCACTTCACTGGCAAACGCAGGCCCATTATCAGAGTTGATTTGTTTAGGGAGCCCGTATCGAGGCAAGATGTGATGAATGAGTAAGGAAGTAACTTCTTTAGCCATCTCTGTCCTAGTGGGTACGGCTTCAATCCATCCGGTATACGTACACACTGCCACGAGGACAGCTTTGTAGACCCGGGCCGGGGGCATGTGCGTGAAGTCAATCTGGCAGACGTGGAATGGGCTGGTGCCCCGCAGGATGTGACCAGGAGCAGGACCTGGTCCTGTCCGTGGGTTGTTCCGGGCACAAGTTGTGCATTGGCTGGAAGCATTCTTGGTCCAGAGGGATAGTTTGTTGACATAGTAGGTCTTCTCGAGCAGGCGTCCCAAGGCGTCTCTGCCCAGGTGGGTGCGGTTGTGGGCTTCCCTGACCACCGTCCAGGCCAGGGCTTCGGGTATCCATATTCGGCCATCCTGTAGTATCCACCATCCATTTCGCGATTCCAGGCCCTCTTGCCGGGCCCACTCTGTTTCTTGTTGGGCATAGATGGGGGCTTTGGTGGGGAGATGGACGAAAAGCACGGGGTCAGAGGAATGAGGGAGCTGACTTGCCCTTTTTGCTGCATCATCCGCCCGCTGATTTCCCCGGGCGATGGGGTCCGTCCGGCCTGTGTGAGCCCTGCAATGTATCACAGCTACTTTCTTTGGTTTCCATACAGCCTCGAGTAGTTGGCAGATCTCAGTGGCATTTGCGAGCCCTTTTCCCTCAGCTGTTAAGAAGCCTCTTTCTTTGTACAAGGCCCCGTGTACCTGGAGGGTAAGGAAGGCATACTTGGAGTCAGTGTAAATATTCACAATTTTTCCTTCTGCCCAGAGGAGAGCCCTGATGAGGGCGATCAATTCGGCTTTCTGAGCTGATGTTCCGGGTGGCAGGGCCATAGCCTCGATCACATGATCCTCAGATACGACGGCATATCCAGCTTTCCGGATTCCTTCGATCACTTGGCTACTTCCGTCCGTGAACAAAGTGATTCCCCCCTGCCAAGGCTGATCTTTCAGGTCAGGTCTGCTGGAATGTACAGTGGCCATTACCTCTGCGCAGTCGTGGAATGGGGGTTCCGGAGCCGGGAGAAGGGTAGCAGGGTTGAGGTTGGTGATGTCCTGGATTTGCACCTCCGGGTTCTCGCACAGTAGGGCTTGGTACTTGACTAGTCGGGAGTTAGTCATCCATCGGGGCCCATGACTCTCGAGCAGGCCACGGATGGTATGGGGCGTAGTCACAAGGAGCGTCTGGCCAAAGGTGAGCTTGTTGGCCTCGTGTATCAACAGGCATGCAGCCGCAATGCTTCGGAGACACCCCGGCCAACCTCTTGCCACATTGTCCATGCCCTTGGAAAGGTATGCTACAGGGCGTTGCCAGGTGCCAACCATTTGGGTGAGGACCCCAAGTGCCAATCCCTTCTTCTCGTCGACGAACAAGTGGAACGGTTTAGTCACATCTGGCAATCCGAGCGCTGGTGGGGCCACGAGGGCCTCTTTGAGGTCCTGGAGAGCCTTTAGTTCGTGTTTCTCCCACTGGAGGGTCTGGCCCTCGAGTTCAGGTCCCTTCAGCGTGGTGTACAAGTCCTGGGTCAAAACAGCGAAGTTAATGATCCAGATCTGGCAGTATCCAGCTGCTCCTAGTAACGCACGCAATTCTTTCTTATTTGCAGGAGTGGGTTGGTTGCGGATAGCTTGGGTCCGAGGTATACCTAGCCTTCAGGTTCCTTCTCGGAGGTGAAATCCCAGATACTCGACTTCGATCTCACATATCTGGGCCTTTTTTCGGCTGGCTCGGTACCCTTGAGCTTCCAAGGTTTTCAAGAGGTGTAGGGTAGCTTCTGCACAATCCGTGTATGTTTCCCGGGCTACCAACAGGTCGTCCATGTACTGGATGACCGGCCCATACTCGTCCTGGTAGACCTTTAAGTCTTGGGCAAGTTGGTCACCGAAGAGGGTAGGTGAATTCTTGAATCCCTGGGGGAGCCGGGTCCATGTGAATTGCTGCTTACTCCCAGCCTGTAAGTCTTCCTACGTGAAGGCAAACAACTGCTGGCTATCGGCAGCAAGAGGGATGGAGAAGAAAGCATCCTTCAGATCTATGACACTATACCACTTGGTTTGGGCTGGCACTTGGGCTAGAATGGAATATGGGTTAGGTACGAGGGCAACTATGTCAGCCACCTGGTTGTTAACCTTCCTCAGGTCTTGGACGGGTCTGTACTCTGATGTTCCTGGCTTCTTAACGGGCAGCAGTGGGGTGTTCCAAGCAGATCTGACCTGTTTAAGGACCCCTTGCTGAAGGAGTTTCTGTAGATGCGTTTGCATACTGTGTCGAGCTGCATAGGGGATGTGGTACTGTCCTTGGTTGACAATCTGGGCATTTGGTTTGAGTTCGACCCAGATGGGGATGGCGTTGATAGCAAGTCCGCCGGGGTTCACTTCTGCCCACACGCCAGGCACCCCAGCCATGAGGGTTCTTCTCTGCCGTGCGAAAGGGGTATCCTGGCAGTAGCGGCAGTCGTCAGGGCCTGCAAATAAGGGGGCGTGCAGTCTCCATTCTTCTTGTACAGGACAGATAAGTGTTACTGGCCGGTTTTCAAACTGGGCTTCTACTTCTCCTGTAGCCTTGAATCTTAAGGTAGCTTGGAGCTTGCACAGTAGGTCCCGGCCAATCAGGGGGACCGGACATTCGGGGATATGTATGAACTGATGAGACACCATTGTCCCTCCGATTTGGACATGGCGTTCCTTTAGGAGCGGGCAGTCAGGGATTTTCCAGAGGCCCCCACAATCGGTATGGTTTCTTTCGTGGGAGGGGCTATGGCAGTGGTGATGACAGATCGTTGGGCCCCAGTGTCTAATAGGGCCTTCATTAGTTGTGTCCCCACTCGGATTTCCACCAGAGGGTCAGTGGGGACTCTGCTCTCCCGGTCACTTCATGCAGGATAGCCCCGGGCCGCGTCAAGGGCCATCTGCCATTCCTGTTGTTCAATGTGTCCCCGGCCGCGGCCTCGGCCTCGCTGTCCTTGCCTGGGGCCTCGTGGCCGGTCGTCGTCCGCCCCTTCTCGATTCTGGTCTCGTGGCTACTCCAGGCAGTCCGCCCACCAGTGCCCTTCTTGTCGACAGTTGGCACACTGGTTCCGTCCTATGGGGGACCGCGTTCCTCTACCCCTTCGGCCCCTTCCTCTGCCGCGCGGTCTTGCTCCCGGGCGCTCTTCCAACACCGCGGCCAGTACATCTGCATACTCACGCATCCGTCTGCTTGCCTCTTTCCAAGCCTCGGATTTCTCTTCCTGATCACGGTATCCGAACACGCGATCGGCTATGGCCTTCAGTTGGCTTATACTTATCCCCTCAAATCCTTCAGTCTTCTGGAGTTTCTTTCTTATGTCCGGTGCTGACTGACTGACAAAGCTCATGACCACTGTGGGGACATTTTTTGGATCCTCGGGATTTATTGGGCTGTGTCTCCTAAACGCTTCCATCAGGCGTTCTAGGAAATCCCCTGGGCTCTCATGCTTTTGTTGAACAACGTTATGAATTTTTCCCATATTAGTAATCTTCTGTTTGCCTTTTTTCAGGGCCGCCAGATAGGCCTGCTGGTATTGACGGGTGTGGGTTTGACCATCCTCCGTCCGATAGTCCCAATCAGGACGTGCGGTGGGCACCTCCCTCCTTAAGTGGTCCTCTATTTGCGCTTCATCCGGGTGGGCCCTCTGGACCGCTTCCTCCATATTCTGTTGTAACAGGCGACGTTCCTCAGTAGTCAAGATGTGGGCACTCAACTGCCTGAGATCACCCCAGGTTGGGTTGTAGCTGTATATTATGCCCTCCACCAGTTCTACAAGTTGTTCGGGTTTTTGGTCGTAGGAAGGCCCATGCACCTTCCAGTTATACAAGTCAGCACTGGAGAATGTGACGTGACTGTAGACGGTTGACTCGATGGGCTGGCCTCCCGGGGTTGGATTGTATGTTGTTGATTGTCAGATTGGAAACAGGTCGGTAACATCCGCCCTCTTGCTTGGAGGGAGGGTACTTATCGGGCTCGACTGGGGAAATCGGGTTATCGGTTTAGTAACCCTCTGACTCTTTCTGGAGGTTCCGGGGCCCGTTGATTCGGGAGTACTTGCCCGGGAAGTTTCTTCCGCGTCCAACTCTGGGCCGGAGGCCTCGGCGTTATTCAGGCCCTCTGTCAAATTTACGAGGTTGGGATATAGGGGACTATAGGGGGGAGGCGCTGCCTCCTCCTCGTAGGCCTCTACCGTACTAAGTACAGGGGCCTTCGGAGGAACCTTTTCGGGATTCTGGGGGTCCTGAACTTTCCCTCGGATTGCTTTCAGAGGTCTTGGTCTTGGGAGGGTACTGGAAGTACTGGTAGTATGGGGCGTGGCCTCCGGGTTGGTAGTACAGGACGTGGCTTCAGTGATGGGGGTGTTCCCTACGGCCTTCGCGACGGCAACGGTTGCCGGAGAGTTGAGAATATTGGGCGTGGTCTGGGCTTTCAACTTGGTCTTGCGACCCTTCCTCTGGCTTATCACCATAAGGGTGGCCTTTTCCACCTTATGCTGGGCCCAGACCGGCGGGTTCCAGACTACATCAAGCCACCCCTCCACATATGGGATATCCTCAGGACAGCCTGGATTTCCCTCAACTATAACCACATTCATGACTGCCGTCACTTTTTCATATTCGAATGACCCTTCCGGTGGCCAATCAACACATCTCCCTAACCCGGGCCACATAAACTGACATCGCTGTATCATCCCGATTTTACTGCATTGTTCCTGGTCGAACACTTCGCTAAAGTGTTCTGTCATTAAATCTAACTGAGTAGATCCACCCCCGCCCATCCTAACCTGAGTGCCAAAGGATAGGAGACAGACAAAAGGGGGAAAGGGATGGTGGAGGAGTAAGGGGTTTCGTTCCACCGGACACAAAAGGGTCAACAGCCGGCCTGACCGGAATGCGGTCGCCTGATCCGAAACTGCAGGCCCACTCACTCAACTTTCATACGCCACAAGAAACCCTCCCGTTCGGTTCCTTTGCAAGGCCTAGTGGGTTTCGGGACCTAGTCCGTATTAGCCACTGGCCAAGAGGGTGATCAAGCCTCTTCTTCGACCCTTTACCGGGCCGGTCACTACCCAGAGTATACTCGCCTGTCCACCGTCTTCGGACGTGGCCTGTTGGCGCGCTTCTCTCCGGAGCTCGAGCAAACAAAAAGGAAAAAAGAAAAGGTGCCTCGCTGGAACCACACGGCCCCACCGCCAGTCAGCCGGCGTCTATCAACCCTTTTCGGGAGATGGACGCTGAAATCAGCGGTGGCCACTTACCACCGTCTCGGAGGGGAGCAGATTACCCGACCCGACCGCGGCGGGGGAGTGGAAAGAATACAATCCGTTTTCCCTCTATGTACTCCTGGCTGGCTCGCCAGAAAATGTAACAGAATCTTCGGCTAAGTAAATCAGGAGACAAGAGGCAAATGGTTCCGAGAACGAGGCAGCTTTATTGCTAGCAATGAACAGCACCGAGATCAGTCTCAGGATACTGCGTCACGAGCGTCATCTGACACTTGTTCTTATACAGATTACTGGTCATGCGCATAAAACGCATCATACATCACACATACACATGCGCAGTACAGGCACATGCGCAATACATTAGTAGTTCTGTAGTTCTCACAGAGAAAAGATACGTCAGTTTCACAGCTTTCATAGAAATTGTTACTTTGCAAGAAATGTAACTTATTGCAGTGTTCCAGCACATTTACACAATACAGCCTCTATGCCTGAATCACAAGACTGCGCTGGCAGAGCCAGCTGCCTTTCCTACAATCCTAAATTGCTGACTACTACAACTTGTTATCTAGCTGCTGGTTAATAAATACATACTACTAGTAAAAGTCTAAACTGCACAGGTTTAGGTCTTAGTCTAGGCTCATTATATGTAAGCATAGGTTTTGGTACAAAGCAAAAGTGCAAGTGTGTATGCAAAGTTCAAATAGAAAATCCTGTTAGTACAAAAAGTCCACAACAGTCTACACAAAATAAACAGTGTGTTATGCTGTCTATCTAATGCATCTGCATCCTGTCTCAATCAGTTATCTATCTAGCTATCAGGAGCTGACAGTTGATAGTTAAGGCACAATACAAGAAGATGCAAATGTTCAGTAAACACCCAAGTATAAAGTATGCCACAAAGAAGGCAAAGTCCATAAGTTGTGTGCAAAGAGCAAAGTCCATAGGTAGTATGCACAGAGCTTGAGGTTGTCCTGCCAGTCTAGTGATGGCCGCAGTACAGTGTTTGCTTGTCCACTCCTACAGTACTAGTAATTGTGACTGGAACTTGAGGATAGAAGAGATACCCCCAAGAATATATAACACAAGTTATAAATGAGTATTTAGAGGGCAAGCTAGAGTGTGGTACAGGGAATAACCTTTAGACATATATATACCTATGGAATATTCAGAGGCAGAAGGATGGAAATATTCTGCCAGTTTTGCGTCCTATGTTTTGAGCTGAATAATTCCCTATCCTGTTATTTCATTTTCTTTGCTCTTAATTTTACTGTGAAAACTATGTCAAGAATTAGACAGTTTTCTTACTGGAGCATATTGCTGAGTAACATCTGTTGCTATGGGCAGGGTCAGATTAAGCCACTGGCAATGCTTAGGAGGGCTCTCAAATGTGCTCAAGACTCAGGAGGTTAGGATTGCCAAATGTCTGGCTTTTTTCAGATCAGCAGAAGTTTGCATTAATACCCAGAAAATAAAAGGATGGGAAAAATGTCCGGACATTTTTTGTAGTTTAAAACCTCTATTTGCAGTTCTCTAGCCCCCCCCCCCACACGTATATGTGTGAGCCTACCTTGCTTGCTTCCATTGTAACTTGCAACAGAAGTGGTTACCTGGGGGGGGGGGGGGGGGGTAGGATTACCATATGGCTCCAGAAAAAGGACACATTGATCCAGTCCGGGTTTTGCTTCCATTGAAAGCAATGGCAGTAAAACCCAGACTGGCTCAATCTGTCCTCCTTTTTCTGGAGCCATATGGTAACCTTGGGGGAGGGGGGGAGCAGTTAGTCAAGGGGCCTCTCCAGATGTTTAAAAGCTACAATTTGCATGTAGGGATGGTTTTATAATAAGCATCATCAGATTTTCTAAGGTTTTATGTACAAGACTGGCTAATTTGGGAGTCTTACTCCAAAACAGTTCTAGATCTAGCAACTGTGGTACCAAGGGCAATGCCATTTGAAATTTTAAGGCTTCAGTTTCCTCCTTGTGCCCCTAGATCATAAGTCAGTGACCCAGTCACTTCACCCTAGTTACAACCCTGTTCCGAAACTCTAACTTTTTCCACACAGAGATGGTTTTTAATGTTGGAGAGCTAAAGACAGTTCCCTCCACAAGCACTCCTCCAGATTGCAGGTCCAGATGTGAAGTTACCTGGAGGAGGGTTTTGAAGCAGGTGTAAATGCTGACAAGGTCATTTTCCAAACTGGATTGCCTTTCTAAAATATAGAATAGATAAATTCTTTGAAAGAGGAATTACACCCAGATGTACCTCCTTTAAATTTCTGCCTGCTACCACATATACATATAAGAAGCTAAAATCACCCAGGTCAATGTTCAAATGCACTAATCCAGAGAGCAATGCCTAAGTGCTGCTGAGCATAGAAACCAACGTTTCAAAATGATCGGGGATGTTAAATCCAATGGAAATCTCTCCTCCCTGGACAAAATCAAAGAGTTTGCTCAGTATCGGGGGTGCTCAAACATTCATGACACCCACAGAGCTGGTACTTATACGATCCAGATAGTGCCTCTGAGGGGGGAAGTTATCAACATGGGTTACTATTAAGATGGGATGTTTGACTCTTCTTATTAACTAGGTTTCATTACATAAAATGGGACATGTGCTAAAATAGAACGAGTTCTGGTAAAATAACCTGTCTTAATCGTAGTCCACGTTGAGTGTCCTTACAGACCACCTTGGCACTATCTTGATAGTGTCAGGCTGGAGAATGGGTAGAGTCTTGGTAGTACTGAAACGTGAGAGTATTTATCACATAGTAGAGCAGTAGCAGCTTATTCATATACCGGCACCCATGACTGGCTCAGGAAAGGATTGTTGTTTTAATACAAATTTCCTGTTTTTTTTTTTTTTCTTTTAACCAACATAAGCTTCACAGGTTTGATGACCCCTGAGACAGGCTCACAACATGGCTGTGTTGGGTCCTTCAATGATTTACTACAATAAAGGTCCTTGAACATTGAATATACTCCTTGCAGTCACCTCACTCATATGTTTGATAGTACTGAAATTTATCCAGATAGTGGGGATAGTCAGTCCCCTATCTGGGTGGCAAAAAGGCTGTCCTAATTTATCTAGATAAGATATCTGGATAGCAGACTGAATATCTATGCTATTTGGATAAGTTCTGGCACTGATTGCATTATCCAGATATTCATTCCTGCCCAATTATCTGGACAGTAGCAGAAATATCCAGATATTTTTTATCTGCTGCAGCTTGTGTAACAACAAAAGAAAAAGCTGACCGCTGCAGCTGAATATTGATCATATGACAATTTATACATGTAAATCTGTTTTTTACATTTTTAAACAGCACTGAATATTTCTAAAATGTATTACAGATTGAGAGAAACTTTGAACACAGTACCAAGCATTTTACATTTCCGGTTTTATGATCCTCTTCTTCGTTCTTATTACTTCCACACTTAATCCACCACCAAGGTACCCTTCCATATTGTACTGTAAAGCTTTGTAAGATCAACTAGAGAGAGAGGGGGGGGGGGGGGAATCCATTTTGTGTCCTTGTCTGAATCTTGATTATTTTAACATTGGTCTGTGGTGTAACAGCACAGATAAACTGGAGGAAAGGGATTACCCTTTTGATTGGCTGCAACTAAGTCCCTGTTGTTGAGCCAGTTTTTGATTGGCTGCAACTAAGTCCCTGTAGTCAGCCTTTCCCCATTTTATCAGCCCTTAAACTTCCTATTTAATGGTTGTAGCTCAGATTCTACATCCCCTATCACAACATTCTTTTCCACAGCATAATATCTAAGCACAAAAGAGGCCTGCAATTTCTAACTGATATATTATTGTTAAATCATTGCTAATAGGTAACCTTGTACTTATTCAAAACAATAAATTAAAATAAAACTGCTATAGGCACATAGTACAGGAAAACATTGGAAAATAGGCTCTTCATTGCTTTTACAAGCTGATTTTAGCATTCAGAGAATTAAAGTATCCTAACAATTAGCTTCTCTTGTGGTACGCAGGAAATATACTCTTCCTTTTAACTATTTGATTTATTGTTGTTTTGCAGTTTCAGTATTTAAATGGTTTATCTTTTTGCCAGTTATTGGTTTAACAAGGTTTTATTGTGCAGCCTCCCTTGTTCTCTAGGGAGAATAAATTACTAAAATACCCAGGGTAGGATTTGGCTCTAGTCCTAGAAAGAGGCATTTTGAATATGATGACTCAGAACAGAACAGTTCATATTGGGCTTTTTGCTTTCTAATGGCACCAGCAAGACTTAGGACAAGTGCAAAATATCCTGGGTGGCACCCAGGGTAAAAGAGGAGATCAAGGGTCAGCTGGATTTCAGCAGAGGGGGAAACAGCAGATTTGCATGTATTTATCTGCTGCCATATGCTTTGCAGCTCTGCATCTTTGAAAGTAGAAGAGGCACTATTAAGACAGTACTTCTCAAGTTGGTCCTGGGGCACCCTCCAGCCAATCTGTTTTTTAAGATATCCATAATGAATATGCATGAGATACATTTGCTTGCAATAAAGACAGGGTATTCAACTGTGTCTCGTGAATTCTCATCATGGATATCCTGAAAACCAAACTGTTTATTTGCTTGTTCATTTAGGGGCCTTTTACTAAAGCTTAGAGCATGCTAATGGATATTAGTGTGAGCTAAGTGCCACATGGCCCATAGGTATAAAATAGCATGCACAGTATTTAGCACATACTAACGTCCCTTAGTGCATGGTAAGCTTTAGTAAAGGGCCCCTTATTTAGTTCAATTTTTTTCATGCTTTTTCTAATTTAGCTCAATGTAAGTTCCAACATAGTAAAAAACAACGTAATTAAAATTAATCATAAAAAATTTAAAATTGACTAACATGAAAATTGAGAATAAGAACCCAAGATAAGCCGTGTTAAGTCTGACCAAGGTCCATCAAGCACAGCTTCTTGACTCTGACTGTTGGATATGCCAAAAACTATTACTATAAATCCAGGAGAGATCTTAAAGTTCAAAATTTCTTCAAGGGTTCTAGATGTAATACTTAATACACAATTGAATATGAAAAAATCAGATAAATTCTCTATGTAAAAGAATTTTCTTTAAATTACATCAGTTGCAGGCAGTGCAATCTTTGTTTAGATGATAATTCTCTCACAGATTGATTATTGCAGTGTTCTGTATGCTGGTATACATGATATTTGGTTGTAAGAAATGTGATCATGTGTCGCCTATTTTGAGAGAACTTCATTGGTTACCAGTGAAAGCGCGTGTAGATTTTACAGTGGCTAGTTTATAAGATTTTTATAGTTAATTGTCCATTTTCTCACAGTCAGTTATTAACTTGCCCTTCTAGTAGATTGGCAGTTCATTCTGCCTCATTTTTAAGACTGGGTTTTCCTTGTGTCAAAAATGTGCGATATAAAAGTATACATGATAGTTCTTTTGCTTATCAATCTTGTAAGATCTGGAATATGATTCAAACAATTCCAAATTATTTAAAGTTTAGGAAGGCTTTGAAGTCCTATTTATCTGATAGGTATTAAAAAATGTTTCTATTAACTTGGGGCCCTGTTTACTATTAGTGTTTTTAACGCGCCTACAATTAGCATGTGCGTTAACTGTGCAGGCGTCTATAAGGATATTGTAGGTGCATATACTGTTAACGCGCATACATGGTTAACGCATGTTAAAAACGTTAACACGCCTATAATGCGGCTTAGTAAACAGGGCCCTTAGTATATCTTTTTGTATGTCGCTTTGATTCCTTGGTTGATTTAAGTGGTATATAAGCAATGGAACGGAATGGAACGGAACAAGTATCCGGGCCAGCAGACGAATCCCAAAAAGTAGATCTGTTTCTGATGACTCATATCCAGGCTTGGAACAATAGCTCTCCCATGTCTATCTGGCTTATTTATTATGGAACTTGGCCCATGGAACTTGCCTAAATCTCTTTTGAATATGGCAATGTTAGTCATCATGACCACATGCTCCGGGAACAAATTCCACAGCTTAAATATGGGGCCCTTTTACTAAAGCTTACCGTGCACTTAACTTAGTCAGTTTCTGCTTAGGCACTAAATGGGCATTTTCAGTAGCATTATCAAGTTAAGTGCCACTGAATATGCCCAGTAAGCCATGGGCAAGTGATTTATTTATTTATTTATTCATTCTTATATCCCACATTATCCAAAAAGTGAATTTTGGTCCAATGCGGCTTACAATAAAACAGTCACTATAACACTGTACATATCCTATATAATAATTTGCACCTCCAACGTTCCATCGCTGTCTGGCTGCCTGGGTTCGTAACATCTCATGATGTCAGCCAGCCTCCAGTGTTCCATTCCCCCTCACTGCCCCGCCCTCGCGTCAAAACGTAATGACGTCAGAGGGTGGAACAGTGAGAGGGAAGGGAACGCTGGAGGCGAGCTGATGTCAAGATGTTACCAATGGAAGGGAAGCCAGCCAGGCCAGCCAGAAAAGGATGAGGTACAAAGGAAGAGAGAATTGCGGCACATCAAGGGGAGGGCAGGACAGAGCAGAGCAGAATTGATGGATATGGATGGGATGGGAGAAGAGGACAGGAGAGAAGAGAATTATGGGACACGGATGGGAGGGCAGGGAAGAGGAGAATCGCTGGACATGGAGGGGAGGGGAGGGCGGGGGAGAGACAAAAATCACTTACATGAGAGCCTTTCTAGGGCCCGTTTCATTGTTGAGGAAACGGGCTGGGTTCCACTAGTATTAGAATAATAATTCTGCAATTAACGAATACATGGAGAAATATTTTTTAATAGGTAAGTTTTTAAAGCTTTACGAAATTTCTGAGGAGATTTAAGACTATACTGTGAATTTGAATGCCTTGATTTGCGCTGTGCTGACCATATGAAGAAAAACACCCTAAATTGTACAGACCAAATTGACAAGTTTATGAACTGTTTTTCCCCCCTAGTTACATGTTGAAGTTCAATATGGAGACTGCTGACTAATCTTTTGAATGAAAGTGCTCAGAGAAAGAGTACCCTTGGCCCACTGGATTAATTTCAGCCCCAGCCTGCACCCAGCTCGAGTGGGAGCAAAGTGTGTGAAGGAAGTATTTTGTTTGTGTGACCCCAGTCCTGGGTGGTGTGGAGCGAAACCCCCGGGTGTTGCTGAGCTGGAGGTGTGCCTGGGGTTACAGTAGGAAGGATGTGAAAAGAGGGAAATTGAAGACTTGATGGTGAGAGAAGTGGAGGAGGAGGAGGAATAAAATCTAGAGTATATAGAAAGGCAGAGGAGAAACGGAGAGAAAAGATGAACGAGAAAGATCATTGTTATATCTAGATATAGTAGAACGGGGAGATGTAGTAGAACAGGGAGAGAGAAGAATCTAAAGATGGAAAAGAAACCCCGGGGAAAGACTTAAAAGACTGACAAGTGGACTAATCCAATTAGAAAAAAAATCTATTTCGATATTTTAGTGATTGAAATATTTCTGCTTTAGGAATGTGCATTTTTTTTTTTTTAGATCTTTGCTTACTACAGTACCTGAGAAAATGCATTTCTCTTTCACTTTCTTCAATGATTCACTGCTCAAACTATGTTTTGGGGAGTGTTCATGTGTCCCGTATGTTTCTGGGATGTCTGGAATGCCCTCCGTGGGAAGTGGTGATGAAAATTCAAGAATGCTTGGGATAAACATAGAGGACCCCTATATAGAAAAAGGACTGAATCAAATTAAAACACAGCTTAAATGATCTTATAACTGGAGTGAGCTTTGTTGGCAGCTCCAGAGGTTGGCAAGAAGACCAATCCAGGCAGACTTCTATAGTCTGGGTCCCATAAATGGCAAAGTTGGATGAGGATCAAGACTGCAGTAGGCTTTGATGGCAACTCCAGTAGTTGGGGAGTAGAACCAGTGCCGGACAGACTTCTATGGACTGTACCCCAAAATTGACAGGGAGTGCTGAGAATTAAGTAAGCACATAACATATCACATTCAAAGCCTAAGCTATGATTGCAGGTGCTGTGTATCTCTATGGGGAGAAGGGGTAGAATCTAAAATTAATATCAACAGATAAAAGATGCTAGTCAGTGGTGGAGGAGGGAAGACATTCTTAGGGTTGAAAGCAATGGTACAATGGTATTATGTTCCAAGATTGCATCATATAACTGCACATATGAGATGGGCAAGGCCAGTTGCCGACTGCCTTGTTTGTGATGCCAGTGCTTAATCATGAAAAAGTGGAACCAGTGTTGAGTACCAGATACAACTCTGGACACCTTATTAGGCAGACTGGATGGACCGTACAGGTCTTTATCTGCTGATGTTTACCACTGGATTCTATATATGGCGCTCAAAATTGCACGTGAAAATTGGGCATGCACCCAAATTTCTGCATACAATTTAATTGAATAATGAACCAATTAGTGCTGATAATTGAGCACTAATAATCAGTTATTGGTGCTAATTGGCAACAACTAGAATTTCTGTTCACATCTTGCTAGATGCTATTCTATAAAGATACATATGTAAATTCTTACATGCAGATCTGAAAAGGGGGCATGGCCATGGGAGTGGCATAGGTGTTCCAAGAATTTGTGCATACTCTTACAGAATTTACCTGATCTGTACCTAATTTAGGCACAAGGATTTACATAAGTTTTCAGTTGGTGTAAATCCTTGCATCTAAAAGGCATGGATCTTGGCATTAAGTGCTATTCTATAAATGGTGCCCAGGTCGGAGCACCATTTATAGATTAGTGCTTAGCGCTCACTTTTTTCAGCACCGCTTTTTCAGCACCTTTATTAGAATTTGGTTCTTACTCTGTTACTACATTTCTAATTTGTAGCCTCTTTATTTTCAGTTAAGTAAGAGTCAGTCTTTGTTTTCTGTATATGACTAAGATACAGTATTTCTGCTAGCATGTAGGGATCTGTAGCAGTTAGACTTCATCTGACTTCACAGTAGGTGGTGTATTGGGGTTTTTGCTGTTTGATCTATGGTAGTGCTGTTTTGCTATGGTATGGTTATGCAAGCAGAAAACCTGTGCTTGCTGCAGGGAGACCCAGTTAGGAATCAGGTACAAGAGAATCAAACAGGTCTCCCTAAAACTTAGGGGATATTCAGGCTTATTTTCTAAAGTGATCGCCGGCCATCTTCTGACATAAATCAGGAGATGGCCGGCGATCTCACACAAGCGGCAAAATCGGTATAATTGAAAGTGGCGTTTTTGACAGCATCGCCGTTTTCCCGTTGCCGCGCCGGCAAAAGTTCAAGGGGGCGTGTCGGTGGTGAAGCGAAGGCGGGGCATGGGCGGGCATGGGCGTGGCTACCAGATGGTCGGCTTTTGCGGATAATGGAAAAAAAAAGCGGCGTTCATCAGTATTTCACCGGGTTTACTTGGTCCTTTAATTTTCACGACCAAGACTCAAAAAGCTGCCCCAATTGACCAGATGACCACCGGAGGGAATGGGGGATGACCTCCCCATACTCCCCCAGTGGTCACCAACCCCCTCCCATACTAAAAAATTTAAAATAAAACACTTTTTTGCCAGCCTCTATGCCAGCCTCAAATGTCATACCCAGCTCCCTGACAGCAGTATGCAAGTCCCTGGAGCAGTTTTAATGGGTGCAGTGCACTTCAGGCAGGCAGACCCAGGTTCATCCCCCCTACCTGTTACACATGTGGTGGTAATTGTTAAGCCCTTCAAACCCCCCAAAACCCACTGTACCCACATATAGGTATTTGTATATTTTTTTTACAATTTTTAGAAGTGCCCCCTAGGGTGCCCGGTTGGTGGCCTGGCATGTCAGGGGGACCAGTACACTACAAATGCTGGCTCCTCCCATGACCAAATGCCTTGGATTTCGCCGGGTTTGAGATGGATGGCATTTTTTTCCATTATCGCTGAAAAACAAAACCGGCGATCTCAAACCCGGCGAACTCTGACCAAATGCCTTGGATTTCGCCGGGTTTGAGATGGCCGGCATTTTTTCCATTATCGCTGAAAAACAAAACCGGCGATCTCAAACCTGGCATTTGGTTGGGCTAAACCGTATTATCGAGAAAAAAGATGGCCGGCCATCTTTTTTGAAAATATGGTTCTGACCAGCTGTTGCGCCGCCGCCAAAATAGATCGCTGGCGACCTATTTCGCTGGCGACGTTCGATTATGCCCCTCATTGCCTATTCAGACACCTATACATTGTTTCTGCAAGTGTGTATGTGGTTTAGCATTGATGTGTGCTTGAAATGAGTTTAAAACACTTAAAATGTTACTCATGATGCATAACAGTTATTGCAAATTACTAAGAAATCTGTTGCCAGGAGCACTCTAAAGCATTATTTTGTCAATAAAAATATAATTAGCATGGTTCAAACATGTGTGTCTAGTACCAACTCATGTTAACCTAGGACCTCCTAAAAAAATTCAATTCTGGTATGCCACTGATTTCAAGATTTAGAATTAGAATGGTGAAGAAAGTTTGAATATAGGTGTATTTCATACAAATGGATCCAGATGTGCTTTCAAAATCATCTACAAACATATAATGAGCTTGATTTTTAACAGTTTTCTAAAAGTGTTCTGTCATCTAGTTTCTTTCAGCTTCAGCTGAAAATTGAAGGTGAGAATGGGTAATTTGCAAAGGATAAGTATCAAAGCTTTTACCCGACTTCTGATGTGAAAATGTTTGCATGTTTTAATTCAAGTATTAGCTGGAGTTTGGAATATCACAATTATTGAGCCCAGCAGATTAATTTCCCTCCCAACATTTCTAAATATGACAATGTCTGCCTCACTCTTCAGAAATCTCATCAGCCCTCAGATACACTGGATGTTTTGTGCTGATGAGGAAAGACCTTCTTTGTGTGACAAAAGGTTGTTAATTTTGCATTGCCAATTCAGTTCATGTGAAATTTCATGCATGAAAGGGTGGATAGCATCGATATATGAAAATGCCAATTAAATATTATTTCAGTCCTTATATACACGGATTTACAACCAGTAAGAATGCCTTTCTTTGTCTGATTTGCTATTCCTCAGATTCCAATGCAACACATACAGGGATGAAGGATGGCCTCACTTGATGCCTTTTCAGAATATACAATGGTCTTTAAAGTCAATCTATTCCAACAGATCTGAGGTAGACAATACCCTGCATTCAGCTGACTTGATGAATATTATACTGAATGCAGAAATGTGTATCAAGGAAAAGAGAAATGTAAAGTTGAGAACTTGAAGCCTTCAGATTTCATTTTGTGCTTTATGTGAATTTCTAACTTTAATTGCTCATAGTGCTTTTCAGAACCCTTCAGATCTACTGCAAGACAATACAAATTACTGGCATTTAAAATGTTTATGTATATTGCTAAGAAAGCAATAACGTTTTACTGAAACCATGTGCTTGCACTGAATAAAAAAGGAAAAATTTTAATACTATGATTGGAACCTTGGTCATGGTCTTGCAGTTGGGAATTCTTTGGATCGAGAGAGAGCACTAGACATTAGATATTAACAAAACATTTGATATAGATGACATAAATAAACTGAGTGCCCTCGGTAGGGACCCTTAAGTGACTGGCAGGATTAGGAACTGGTTGAGTGCAAGGCAGCAGAGGTAGTAAATGGAGCTCACTCTGAAGGAAAGGATATTGTCACAAGGATTGATTCTTGGGTTGTTTCTTTAATATTTTTGTAAGTGATATTGCAGTAGGACTGTCTGGTAAGGTTTGCAGATGATACGAAATCTGTAATAGGGTTGCACCCCTGATGGTGTGGATAACATGAAGAGGGACTTAGTAAAGTTTGAAGAATGGTCCACAATTTAGCAGCTAAGATTTAATGCTAAAAAATGCAGGGTCATGGATTTGGACTACAAAAACCCGAGGGAGTGGTACAGTATAGGGGTGAAGTACATCTGTGCACAAACGAGAAGCAAGACTTAGGTGTGATCATATATGATGAACTTAAGGTGGTCAAAGAGGTAGCAACGGTGATGACAAAACCAAAAGGATGCTTAGGTGCATAGGGAGAGGAATGGAAAAGGAAGTGATAATGTCTCTGTAAGTCGCTAGTGAGACCTCATTTACAGTATGGTGTACAATTCTGGAGACCACACCTTCAAACAGATATAAACAGGATAGAGTCAGTCCAGAATTCTGGAGACCACACCTACAAACAGATATAAACAGGATAGAGTCAGTCCAGAAGGTGTCTACAAAAATGGTCAGTGGTCTTCATCATAAAGTGTATGGGGACAGAATGGGAAGAAGGGCGGAAGGGTGGGAGAGTGGAAAAATGAGAAATATGTTTAAATACCTCAGTGGCATAAATGCACAGCAGGTGAGTTCCTCAATTGAAAGGAAGCTTTGGAATGAGAGGGCATAAGATGAAGGTGAAAGAGGACAGATTCAGGAGTAACCGGAGGAAATAGTTCTTCACAGAAAGGGTGGTAAATTCATGAAACAGTTTCCTGGTGGAGGTGGTGCAGATGACAACTGTAACTGAATTCGAGAAAGCATGGGACAAGTACATAGAATCTCTTAGGGAGAGGAAAGGATAGGAGAAGGTATGGACAGGCAGACTTGATAGGCCACATGGTCTTTTCTTTATATGCCTTCATGTTTCTCTGTTTAGTGTTCCTAGGGCATTAATCCAGGTAGGTGAGTGGGATGAAGCCTTCTTTGCTTCACCTAATATATATTAAGTGCTTGTGTTCAGCTGGAAGACGGCTTCTGTCACAGAAAAACAGACCAACAGTTGTCTCTGTACAGAATGTATTGCATGCATATTACAAAAAAGCTAGTCTGCCTGTGTTATTTTAACTTCCAGACTGTTAATTGCATCCATAATTTCAGTTATTAACTTATCCACTTCCAGTTGTGCCAGCATTTTGTTCACCTTTAACATTCTAAGTGTTCTTTGATGGTTCCAAACAGCAACCACTTGCCTTCTTCAAGGAGCTCATGTAGCTGACAGCTGCTTCTTGATTGCATGCAATTTGCCTTCTGTGTATTTTTATGTCTATTCTCAGTGTAAAACCTATAACAAGATAATAGGAAAAAATGTTCTAGCTTAATATTGGTAAGCAGGTTGAGGAAAGGTCTCTGATAGTGCTAAAAATTGTTTATGCTATTATATAGTTGGAGAGGCCAAAAATACTCCCTGGGGGCTACCAAGACCAAGCTTTTTAAATTGCCTAGTAGTTGTTATCAAAGTCTGCTAACTAAGTTGGCCCAGCTAACTGAAAAATCCAAATAAAGAGCTAGACAAGGTAACAGATTGGTATATGGATTACCTGCATATTAATGGAGGTCTGATTCTTATATGGGAATATATGATGCAGCAAAAGGGGGGTGGACATGTGATGTATGAGTATATATGCTGATTTTTATAATAGGCAATTGGTTGTTTATGGAGGTTTTTAGTTGCTGTTTGTTTTTAATATTTACATTTTATTGTATTTTAATTGATTTTGTATTTGTTTGCAAAGTTTTGTAGTTTTTCATAATTTGCCTTGGAAAAAGCAGAATATAACTGAATGAACCAGAAACTAAGCCAAGCAGCAGTCAAGTCACACATTATATCACCTTCCTCTGCAGTTCCCTCTTTTTCTCTCTCCGACCCCTGCATGACAATCTCCAGTAGACTTCTATTATCAGTAGATGCCCATTGGAAATTGGATTTGCATGACTGGCTGAATCAAATGTTTTGCCTACTAATTGCTTCAGAGAATGACTGGTTAGCATCCATGCCCAGAACAGCAGTAATTGTATAGAAGGGTTGAAAATTATAATGGTAAATTACAAAAAACTGAACATTAATGTGCTGCCCATTAAAACTCAATAATTTGTTCTAGTATTATGCACAAACCTCTGTTTATATACATGATGATATCTTGCTCAATATTTTATTTTGTGCCAGAGGGTAAAAGGTTTTGAAAGTGAAGTGTTAGTGCCCCTCACAATTTGCTTCTGATTCTGTCTGCATCATTTTTTTTATCTACAATATTACAGGTGTAGCAAGTTCATTTTCTCTGATTGATGAAGCGCCTTGTGGTTAGTAGAATGAATTCATTAGCAGATTATCCCTGAAGATGTTGTGTTTTATTTTTTAAGTTTCTACTATTAAATCTCCTGCATTTCTCTGGTCAGCTATATCTGTGTATGAAAATATTGAGCTGGGACTTGCCTGATAGAATCAAACATTCAATCTTCCTGTTCTGGAACTGAGTGGAAAGATGATTTACGAACAGACAATTTTATTTTTCTCTTTGTTCTTCCCTAAGCCTCTGCCTGAAGGCTGCCACCTCTTGCTGGTGTCTCCCAGAAGTTGATTGAGAACATAACAGCACAGTTACTGGATGTAACTTCCTCTGCATCTTGACTGACTCCTGGTCTCCAAGAAGCAGCCATCATTATAATACTTGGAAGTCAAATTCATAACACTCAGTAGAAGCTTGAGTTGTGGTCAATCACCTTAGACTCAGTTCCTCCTGTGCAATTGGGCATTTTGGGCAACTAGTGATCTCCTGTGACTTCTGCCAGCTGATGGAAATCCTGCTGTCTCCCAGGTGATGCCAGTGATATGCAGGTCTAATTTGAATGACGAGTAGCAGGTCTTGAGTGGTCTGCCTCTTCTTCCACCATGTGGAATCCAACACATTGTTGTTTTTGGAATGCACTGTCCTAGCATATGTAAAATATGACCATTGAGCTGTATCCTACATTTTATCACTATTTTTTCCAACATGAGTGAGCCACTCCTTCACAAGATCTCTTCATTGGGAACGTGATCATGCTAAGTAATGCCTAGTAATCTCTGCAGGCAGCACTGATGAAATATATTAAATTACTGGGCAATTCTTTCCATTATTTTCCTGTGATTGATATAATAGGCCAAAAACCTACAGAGGGTAATGTTCAAAAGGTACAGAGAAGGGCAATGAAATAGAGGGGATGAGACAATTTCCCTATGAGGAAAGGCCAAACCAGCTAGGGCTCTTCACTTTGGAGAAAAGATGGCTGAGCGGAGATATGATAGAGGCCTGTAAAATAATGAGTGGAGAGTAACGGGTAAATGTGAATCGCTTATTTACTCTTTCCCAAAATATCAGGACTAGTGGTACACAATGAAGCTACAAGGTAGTAAACTTAAAACAAATCAGAGAAAATATTTCTTCACTCAATGTGTAATTAAACTCTGGAATTTGTTGCCATAGAATGTAGTAAAAGCAGTTATCCAAACCTTTTTAAAATCCCGTTAAGCTAACTTCCTAAAAGAAAAGTCCATAAGCCATTATTAAGGTGGGCTTGGGGAAAATCCACTACTTATTTCTAGGATAAGCAGCATAAGATGTATTGTACTGTTTTCGGATCTTGACAGTACATTTAACCTGAATTGGCAACTGTTGGAAACAGGATGCTGGGCTTGATGGACCTTTGGTCTGTCCCAGTATGGCAACGCTTATGTTCTTATGCTTATGTTATGTTCTTATGGCTGCAGGGGGGAGGTGCAGGGGGGGGGGGGGGCAAAATTCCCTGGGCCTGGCCTCCAAGGCGGGGCCTGGTGCTAGCATACTTCTTCCTACCTACCTGCCTGCCTGCTTCTGGGTCTGTCTCTCTCCTGCTCCTCTGTGCCAGGACCTGGATGATTGTATTAACGAGATAAACCTGGTGACCCAGGTTATCGCACTAATGCAATTATCTGGGTCACGGTACACAGGAGCAGGCGACAATAGACCGAGGGAGGAGCAGTCAGACACAGGAAGTTAAGGGTATGGGCGGGAGTAGCGGCCCAAATGTGGAGGGGAGCCTGAGGGGGGGGGGGGGGGTTGATATGGAGATCCATGTGTGTGTGGGGGGGGGGGGGGGGGGTAGTTAGCGGTCCTGCCCTGGGCTTTGGCTGTGTTTCTCAGCAGCCCTGGAGCGGTGCTGGGGGGAGATACAGAAGATATGGGAGGGAAGGGAACAGAGAAAGATGGGGCTTTCTAGATAAAGGGGGGGAGAGACAGAAGCTATGGGCTGGAGGGAATGAAAGACAGCAGCGAGGGGAAATAATGCAAAGGATGGAGAGTGAGAAAGAGATACAGAGGGGTAATGCTGGATGGGGGAGAGAGATAAGTGGGGCACCATTGAATAGTTTAGGGAGCAGATGAGAGAGAGAGAGAGAGAGAGAGAGAGAGAGAGAGAGAGAGAGAGATGGGCAGTGCTGTATGCTCGAGAGAATGAGACAGACAGGCAGGCAGGCAATGCTTGGTGATGAGTTGGGGGTGTGTGGAGAGACATAGAGGATGAGGGGAAGGAGAGAAAGAGGAGATAATGGATGGGAAGAGGTGAGAGAAACAGAGGAAATACTGTATGGGAGGGGGGAAGAGAGAGAAAGAGCCATGCTGGATGTGGGGTAAAGGAAAGAGAGAGGATACCTGATGGTGGAGGAGGAGAGAAACAAAAGAGGAGATGCTAGCTGGAAAGGGGAGAAAGAGAGAGGCAAGAGGGGATTGTTGGCTGGCAGGGGGAGAGAAACTGAGACTAGAGGGAATGCTGGATGATAGGTGGGAGAGAGATGAGAGGTGATGGTGGTGGGGGAGGGAGGGAGGGAGGGAGAAGAGGTGATAGTGGTGGGTAAGGGAGAGACAGAGAAGATACTGGATGGCAGGTGATAGAAACAGAAAGGGAGGATATACTTGATGACAGGGGTAGAGAGAAAAGAGATGCTAGATGTCAGGGGCAGAAAGGAAAGTGTTAGTGAAAAATTGGTGAATAAGTGAAAAGAGAATGGGAGGGCCAGAGTGATGGAAAGAGATGGAAAGCTAGAGGAAGACTGAAGATTGGATAGTATAAATGAAATCTGAATTGATAGGAGAGAAAAAATTGGAAAAAAGCTGAAAGGAACAGATCAGTGTTGGAGTTGGTCTTACTGGAAAAGGTGAAGAAGATAGAAGAGAAAAAAAATTACATATGGACAGGAGACACTTGGACAGAGAGTTAAAAGAAGACAGGAAAGCAGTAACCAGAGAATGGGATCAACACAATTAATACAATTAAATGGCCAAACAGCAAAAGTAGAAAAATAAATTTTTTTTTTAGGATGAAGTAATGCAGTAGCCATGTTAGTCCACTTTAAAAGTTATTACATATAAATAAAAGAAAAAAACATGGTGACACCTTTATATTGGACTAAATACATTTTTTTACTAGCTTTCGGAGACCAAATCTATTTCTTCAGGTCAGGACAGTATACTGCTGTAGTAGTATGCTTGTCCTGACTTAAAGAAGGAGCTTTTGGCCTCCAAGAACTAGTCAAAAATGTAATAAGTTAGTACAGTAAGAAGGTATCACCTTGTTTTCTGTTTTTCTTTTATTTGTTAATTAGTAATGTAGCAATTGGAAACTGTCAGTTTTTGAAATTTACATTTGCTGTCTTCATATTTTGCACAATAGAAAAGAATGTGTCACTATTTCTATTTTTTTTTGTTTTGCATTTTATGTGGAGTCTGACTTCTTGGGGTTCAGTTCAATTTTTGTCTACATATTTCTATTTTTAGGGGACTTTTACCAAAGGGCGGTAGGGCTACCGCAGGTTTGACACGTGGCAAATTGACCCTACCACCGGGCTCGCCGAGGAGACTGGCATAAATTCTTGTTTCTTTCTTGTACAATTTCCGGTACTAAAAAATACCTTTGTATTTTATACCGCTGGGTTACTGCCGGAGCCCTCACTGTCTCCTAAATAGGAGGCAGTAAGGGCTCCAGCAGAAAATGGCCACACAGCAATTTTTTAACTACCTCATGGCCATTTACTGGCCTTTAAAAAAAAGGCCTTTTTACCGGCAGTGGTAAAAGATGGCCTTGGCGCGTACCAATCCCACGTACTGGTGCCACCGCAGGCCACCTTTTACCACAGTATGGAAACAGGGCCTCTTAGTTTGTGGTTACTTATTCTATACTTGATGAGGGTCTACCTGTCTAGCTTGTTTAGTTTTCCAATAGGTATATTGATGTTCTTCTGACCAGTGCAATGTTTATGGCGTTTTTGTTGTTGTTTGTTTTCTAGGAAGGACCTTGTATGACCCTGGAAGTCAGTGTTATAGTATGGTAGAATTGTATTATTGGTTCTGAATGATTTTGTAGGGCTTTGTATTACTTCACAGTATGCCTGGTACTGAATTTTGAATTTGGATTTAGTTCATGCCTGTTTCAATTGTAGCTCAGTGAGAGTTACATTCAAGTACAAGAGGTATTTTTCTGTCTCTGGAGGGCTTACAAATCAGTATTTGTACGTATTTCTAGAATATTGCAAATATTGTTCTATTTAGTATGTTGTGTTATTTTGGTGTACTATTTTCATTTTTGGGGGGCCCATAATTCCTGGAGTGTATTCAGTGCACACAGAGTACAGTATATTCATTGTACAGTGTATTACAGAGATACTGGGGAGACAGCTGATAAGGTGCACCACACTAGAGCCACACAGTGAAGGATTCCTTCTTTGCAGTGTTCAAAAGTACTCTACTACTTTTACTACTGGTATAGATGTTGCCCCCTACTCCAAGGATTTTAGCTTGCTCCATTCTGTTCCACTCCGCTCCATTCCCCACCCTAGCTCCACCCCATAATCTTACTTAGCCCCACCCACTTTAGCCTCCCTAAAGAGCTGAGTCACCAACCACTTATGCAGGGCCTTCTACCTGGATAAGTGCTTTTAAATATCAACCCCATCAGTTTTAATGGGGCCAATATTCAGACCGTGGGAGTTAGCCCAGCTTACTCCTGCGGTCCGTGGTGATGTTGGAAATCCAGTGCTGGGTCATTTCTGGTGACCAGCATTGAATATCCAGTTTATTTTTAGGCTGCTTTCGACATAACCGGCTAAGTAGATATTTAGACTTAGCCAGTTATCTTGAAACTGACCAAAGATATCCTATGTGTTCAAGTGGTCATACTTGGCCGCTGAACTCGGGCTGAAAATCAACAGATATCTGGTTATATTGACCCATATAACCGGTTATCCGCTAGCTGCTAACTGGTAATATTCAGCGCGAGATACCCGGCTATCTCCCACTGAATATTGCTGGATAGCTGTTTATGAGGAATTCAACCGGCCAGGTGCTGATCCTGGGCATTTAAATGCTTATGAATATTGGGAGGAATGTCTTTTTATAGAGTGGTTTTTGAAAGTGCTCACATCTGAAGGTCAACAGATAAGATTGCCCAACATCAACACCTCAGCAATTTTGTAAAATAGCAGTGATTAGCCTTATAGACTTTTGGAGATCCCTGGATGAAGTAAGAAAACTTGTAGGGGGCTGATTCCATGTCCATTCAATATCCCTGTGAATTTCCTTACTATATCACAACTCAGTGTTTTAATTTGGCATTGACGTGCTGAAACCATTTCATTTATGGGCACATGAACTGCTCTTGCCTCTTTAGTCCTTTGGGCATACCTTGTTTATGGGCTTATTTTATGTATGATTTTGTTCTTCTTTAAATACAGTACAAAAAAAATAGGAGGGACGATTGAAAGAATAATGAAGTGGGGATTGGTGTGGAAGGTAAGATAATGCAAAGCACAAGTTTAGGAAATAAAAATGGAACCAGTAGTGAGAGGTTCTTCTATAAATTAAATACAAGGTATTTGAAGGTTGGAATGTTTAGATCCAGCTGTGAAACAACAAGATCTAAGTGATTTCCAAGTCAAACAGTCTAAAAACTTCATCTAGAAAATGGTTTTTCATTTCAGGCAATAAATAAACTGAAATTTTATTTTATTTATTCCTTAAATAGGCATCTGTATGGTTTACAAAGTTAACATACAGAAGAATAAAAGGGTGATGAAGAGAGAAAAAAATCAGTGGAGAGATAAATGAGGAGGAAGGAAGGGGTACGGAAGAGGACTATAAGAAAGAATCAGATTATTCTAAGAAGAGGTGAGTTTTGAGTAGTTATTTGAAAGCAGTGACAGTTGGTTGGTTCCTAATATGAGGTGAAAGTTCATTCCACAGTTCGAAGCCCAGGTAACAGAAGGCAGTATCACATGAGATAGTGAGATGAAGAGTTGATAGTGGGGGGAATGAAAGCAAATTGTGGTCAGCAGAGTGTAATCAATGGAGTGGTGTGTAAGAAATAAGTCAATTATTGAGATAGGATGGAGCAGAGGGCAAATGGGATTTGTAAACAAGCAGAAGAATTTTAATTTAATTCAGGCAATGACAGGAAGCCAGTGTTCAGAACAGAGGAGTGAGGTGAAATGATCAAAACAGTGGCAGTTGTGGACTGAATTAGTTAGAGGCGTTTAAGAGTATATAAACAAATTCCAGCATAAAGAAAGTTACAGTAGTCTACATGTGACATGAGAAAAGCTAAGAGTAAAGGATGGAGGAGAGAAGAAAGCAGGAAAGGGGGAACAGAGCGAATGCAAAGAAAGAAGAATGAACTACTGCATCTATTTGAGACTTTGATGTAAAGTGACTAGCTGGTCACTCATCATCTAGAATTCCTCCTTGCTACCTTTGTAATATAAAATAAAATCCACAATAAGCATCAGTTCAAGCAACCTCAGAAAATCACTGGCATTAATAAGACTTAGATAACACGGCGCTGAATTGCCAGCACTAATCCAATTGGAGTTAGAATGTACAGTCTCATTGGAGCCCTCAGCCCTGATCAAGCCTATGCATAAGACAACCTTTTTAACATAAGCTATTAGAGGGTTGGCAGCTTGCATTGTCCATACCAAATCATTTTGATTCCTTCTACTTAATCCCTTTTGTCTTAAAATGTATCACAAAAAAAGAAAGCCAATTAACTCTAAATTAATGATTAATCCCTCCCCAAGAAACAGGCATATTTGTTACCTCTCTTGCCCCTCAACATTTGTTTATGTTAGACATTGCAAAACTATTAGCATGCACTGAGCAGATTTCTTTTTTGCAATGAAGATATTTGACACAAAATACATTTTAGAATACTCTTTTATCATGCGCATCACACGTTTTTGGAGTGATATGAAATATTAACCTATGCATAGCATAGCTTGAATAATGAAGACATGTTAAACCTAGCAGCAGTCCCACTAACAGCTCTGAATTCTTGAAAGTGTCCATAGACACGGCTGTTACAGTATTTTTCATGGGATGTTCCCTGCTGGATACTGTATTTGTGCCAAAGACCAAGAACTCTACCTGGATAAAGAAGGGTATGGTTTTGTGACTTACATAATAAGTATTTGAAAGATTCTCTCACTGCCTGTAGATATTTCTGATATTTCTGTGGCCAAGAAGTCTTCTGGATTTGCTGTGGAAAACATTCACTAGGGAGAAACATTTTCAAAGTTATTCAATGAGGTAAATGGACCTATCAATTGCTCCCCTCCGAGTGGCTAAAAGCACATGTTGATTTTCATAATGTGTAACTTTTAGCTTGATAAAAAAAACAAAAAAAGTGTTCTTGGGGGTTTCTTTAGCTTGGAGGATTAGCTTAGGTCAGGGGTCCTCAACCCAGTCCTCAGGGTACACCCAACTAGGGGCATAGCCAGACAACAGATTTTGGGTGGGCCTGGGCAAGAAGTGGGTGGGCACCAAGTGTTCTCTCCCCCCCCCCCCCCACCACCACTACCACTACCACCATGAAAAAAATATCTCAGCTGGCGGGAAAACACTTCTTTCTACCTCAGCAGTCTGCAGCAGGCTTACGCTGAAAACTGAGCATGTGCAGGTGCCAGTATCATGGAGAGCAGCGTTTTCGTTACCATCAGGGGGAAGTCTTCAGCTGGCAGAGCTTGGGATCCCCACCAGCTACTGCTAAACATGTGCTACTGGTGGATGGGCCTGAGCCCTAAATGGGTGGGGCCTGGCCCACCCAGGCCCACCTGTGGCTACGCCACTGCACCCAACCAGTCAAGCTTTCAGGATACCACAATGAATATGCATGAAATAGATTTGCATATCCAGGAGGCAGTGCATGCAAATCTATCTTATACATATTTTTTGTGGATCTCATGAAACCTGACTGGCTAGGTGTGCCGTAAGGACTGGGTTGAGAAGCATTGGTCTAATGGTTAGAGCAGACCATCAGAGAAGTCTTGTACAAATTCTATTGCTGCTCCTTGATATCTTGGACAAGTCCCTAAAGGCGGGGGATGGGGGGAGGAAGAAGTTCTATAAATGGTGCCCAAAAACAGGAGCTGGGAAGTTCTTCAGTAAATGAGTATTCTGCAAAGGGCGCTCTGCATGGAGTGCCCTTTACAGAATACTAGCTTAGGGCCATGTTTACTAAGCAGTGCTAAGGGCACGCTAGAAATATATGGGTGTCTTTGTGTTTAGTGCACACTAAAAATGCAAGCGCGTCTTGGTAAACAGGGTCCTTAGTGTGGTTCTCTTGCCTAACTTTGGGCATTCTAATTAGTGGGACCGTAGATTAATTGTGTGGGGACTCAAATACACAATAATTCAAATGATGTCCCAAACACTCCTCAGTAAAACACTCATTGATGAAAAAATATCCTTATCCACATTCAGCGTTAATCATATTACAGACTTGCGTTGCAAAACCAATTCACATTTTTATAAATTTGCTGAAGGGGATCATCAGAATGTCCTGCAACACATACCATGTGGGAACTATGCCCATTTGTGATAATGGTGTGGCGCAAATCGTCATAGATCCACTGATAGTTTTACAAATTATTTTTTGGACAGCACATTTTTGAATCTTAGTTATATCTTTGATATTCATGCTCTAGACTAATATAGCACTCTAGACTAGTATAGCTCTAGACTAGTATAGCACTAGTATAGCAAATTTTCTCCATGGGGGAACCTCTGCCAACATGGCCAGGTTTTGGATTCGGAAAAGAATGTTGGACAACTTTTAAACTATAAGGAACAACGCTGGATCTTTCAATTGCAAACACTTCACCCTTCGGGGTTGAATTCTGAAATCGATTGGTGATCTCTAATCTAATTGGCTGCTGTTTTTGCTATGTGGCCCAATCAGGAGTGTGGTTTCGTGAACAGCTGTGTGCTATTTAAAGTCTACCCCTCGCTTAGACGCCACGGCCATTTTGTTTCTCATACAGGAGTGTTGCGTGATATGTCTCTGTGAGTGCTGCTGACTTTTGTGCATTAGGGGATATTCTGCTTATTATGGAATCATAATCGTGCTCTTAACTTCATCTTATCTCTCCAGTGAACCTCTTCCCTGACAAAGGAATCCAAAACCTGGCCATGTTGGCGGAGGTTCCCCCGTGGAGAAAATTTGCTGCCAGTTAAGTGCTATACTGTATACTCCAGAGCATGACAATCCAAACAAATAATGTGTATGAGATTTTCAAAAGTACGTGGATTACTCTACTACCTTGTTGTCTTGACTGCTTGCAGAACTGGCAGATGAAAAGATCATGGATGCTTCTATCACACATACTTTACTTCCAGACACTGATATAGTCCACACAGTAAAGTCCCTGTGTGCTTTTTCAAGCACACTATCTATTCAGTATTGCTTCTGGGCAATTTTTAAACTCCATAGGCTAGCCATAGATACTTTTAAGGATATGGCTGGGGAGTGGGGGGTGAGGGGGGGAGATCACATTTACAGCTGCATACCATGATGCACCAGCATGATAGTAAGAGCAACATACATGCCAGGGAACATGTGCCGAGATTTGACAATAAAATCAGTCCACGTACTTTCATGCCCCTGACTTAACTCCAGCCCTTTTTTCAGGCACATAAAAATGTGCTTATGGGAGGGGAGGAGAAGTTTCAAAACACATTTTTATGTGGGTAAATGTGCATTCACTCCCATAAAAAAATTGTGAATATTGACCTATAATGTATCTATTTCAATTGAGAAAAAAATATATATGAATAGAGATTTTCTTCATTCTGGGTGGGCAAATGCTATCATGATTTCCTGTCTGCCTCCCTGAGCTTCCTCTGGTGTCATTTTGACATCTCAGAAGCGGCCAGGCCATGGATAAGCAGATTGAATTTCTTAATGGGATGCCTGCATTGTATTATCAGCATTTCTTAGCCTGAATACAATGAGACTTCTTGCAAACGTCTCAGACGATCTTGTGTTGAGTTGTAAAGTTATTAATGTTGCTTTATATTAGCTTTGACAGCCCCTCTGTACTCTCTTTAATCATCTTCATCATGGTTGGTGGAATTTTCTCCTCTCCATTTCATTTTTGCCTAAGCGTCTCGGGGAGAAAGATGGAGGCAAAGAAGCTGATAAATCTGCTATCTACCCAGGTTTTCTTCCCCTCCAATCATCTTATTTCTTCCCTCCGACTTCAGGCAATTGTCCAGGGCTAAATGAGAGGCTTAAGATATTGTTCAGTTTCAGATGCCAATGGTCTAATTTGCTGTATAAAGATTTAGGTATTGTTGGGGTAGAATTAGTCTACGCTGCTTATTTGTTCAGAAGGTAATTTAATTATATGTTTAAAATGCCCTGTCGATGTACAGCTTTTTTTTTTTTAATAAATTACATTACAGGAAGAAGCTGTCTACCTTTAATGCATTTTCTGTATGCTGCTTCTTCAATTATTGATAATGATCAGCGATATCTTTAATGGTCCTTTTTTTGTGCAGACTGATGAGGGTTTCAGAGGCTTCTTTTATGATATCCTATAGCTTGTCTAAATTACTGTATTGCTATAGTGCTCCATTGCTTTAAGGAGAGGAAAGCACCTCCTGATAACAATCACGATAACAGCGGCAGTCAGAAAAAAAAAAAAAAGAACAGGAAGAGGCAAAGAGAGCTATAATTTCAGTTTTGCAGGAATAGAAGCCCTGGAGTTTATATTTAACTGTTCTTGGAGAATTTGTTCATTATAGACAAGAACAGATTGACCTGATACAGGCATATTATCTTTGAGCATGTTAAAACTAATTGCTCAATTTTAGTATAACCCTAGTTTCTTCAAACTTGAATTAGTTGTGGGAAAAGAAACTTATGTTTTGTTAGTTTAAACAGGAAATACACTTGAAACCATACTTTTTGAAATGCCACTTATTATTACTATTCATTTCCATAGTGCTATTAGATAGACGCAGCTCTGCACTCGTACACATAAGGGACAGTTTCAGCTCCAAAGAGCTTAAACTCTGTTCAAGACAGACAAGCAACAAATAAGAGGTTAGGGAGTTTCATTTATTATGTGAAATGATTAAAATGAGATGAGCATGGGTGTAGTTTGCCTGTTTCATTTGGGGGGAGGGGGCAAAGGGTGGGGCTTGGTACATTAGCATATTCATTTGCAAATATACATATTTATACCAGGGGCGTAGCTACGGGTGGGCCTGGGTGGGCCCATGCCCACCCAATCTCAGCTCAGGCCCACCCAGTTTTAGGTGCCACCACGGTACCACCGGTGAAAAGTGCACAGCGCAAACTAGCAAAGCAGCAGCTGAGCACCGCGGGCTCGCGCCTTAGTTTCTGCCGGCGCGACCCGCTCAGCTGACGTCCCAATCCCACCACCCACCTGCCTTCAGCAGTTGGCACTTGCAGGCAGCTCTTTATTTTGGTCCTCCGGCTCCTCCTCCTCGGCCTCGTTCTCAGTCATGCTAAAAACGTAAGCAGTGAGCACTAAGCTAAGCAGCATGACGAGTTCTGCTGCTGCACGCGCCGCAGCCACACGGCACTGACTGCTTGCTTGTTGCTTGCTTCCTCGGCCCCCCCCCCCGGGCCCACCGTGCGCATGGCATGATGATAGCGTGCCGGGCCGGCTGGATGCACTGCTGGCGGGAAAGAAAGGCTGCTGCGCCTGGCAGCCCTGGCTGTGTCATGGGCACAGCTCTTAAGTCCATCGCTGTGTCTCTCTGGTGCCTTGGCGGCCAGGTCTGAATCTAGATGATTCACTGCCATTTGGGTCAATGTCACAGCAGCCAGCAGCAGTAGCCCTCCCTCGCGGCCTCACAATACAGTCTGAGACAGCTAGGATAACTGCAAGTAGCTGCCTGGCAGGTAATAAAATTTAAATGCAGTTAAAAACAATTTTTAACCTCGTGTAATTTTTGTACTAAAAAGTGCTGGCTGCTGGTGGTGGGCTTCTGGGTGGGGTAAGCACTTCACTGCTTAGGGCAAAAAAGGTATATTTAATGATTAAAATATACCTTTTTATTGCCTTAGGCAGTGAAGAGCCCACCCCCACCCAGACGCCCACCCCCAGCCAGCATTTTGATTACTCTTGTAATCAAAATGATGACTTGGTCTGGTGGTGGACTTCTGTGTGGGGGTGGGGTGGACTTTTCACTGCCTAGGGCAAAAAATAAAAAAGATATATTTAATCATTAAATATATCTCTTTTGCCCTAGGCAATGAGGAAGCCCATCCCCACCCAGAAATTCACCAACAATAAATTTTAATAGCACCCAGCTTAATTTTAAAAGTTGTCTTTCTCTCATTTTGTTGGGTTTTTTTTTTGGGGGGGGGGAGGGGGATGGTCTCTGCAGTGCTTAGGTTAAAGTTTTTTTTTTAAAGTGTAGGCATTTTTATCTGGGTGGACTTGTGCGGAGGTGGGCTCTGCATTGCCCAGGACATTAAAAAAAGTTTTTTTTATATTTAATTCCATGGGGGTGGGTAGGGAGTAGGACAAGGCTGACACTAGGCTACAGGGAGGGAGGGGTGGGATGGTAGGATAGGGCTAATGCTTAGCTATGGGATGGATTGTGGGGAAGGGAGGGATAGATGGATTGATACTGGGCTTAGCTATGGGATGGATTGATACTGGGCTACAGGGAGGGATGGGTGGGGGGTAAGAGAGAAGGGAAGGTGAGCTACGGGGATGATGGATAGGGAGCAGGGAATGGAAGAGTGAATGCCAGGCTGCTGGGATGGATGGGTGGGGGAAGGGAAGGTCTTTATGTTTTTGTAATATGTTTTAAAATTATGTTTGTTGAATTGTGATATGCTTAGAATTGCAGTGATAGTGTGGCATAGAAATTTAGAAATTAAATCTATAAATTTCTAATTTTTGGTCCATTATTCTGTAATTGATGAGGGTTGGTCAGTGGTCTGCATGTGACCGAGCAGGTGAAAGTTTCTGCTGGCATGTGGTTTGTAAGGGGATCTATGAGTCTGACTTGTCTGGCTTTTGCGTATTGCTGTTGTGTATATTCACTGCTGCTTTTTTAAAGGTACTGTTATTGGAACTGGTGTTATGGTTTGCAATATAAGCTCTAAGAAGCCTCTTTGCAGGATTTAGTGTTACTTCACAAAGTACCTGGCAGTGACGGAATTTTGTTGCTATTATTGAGGTACTACCAGAATTTGAATACATTGTTATATGTCATTGCTGTAATTATAATGCAGGATCCTGTCGTGTGCATTGAGATGTTTGCTATTATAGTAGACTTATGTCTGGTCAAGTTTGATATGGCATAATGTAACTATAATTACAAATATCATTTTTTAAGTATATATGTGGTATATATTGCTGCAGGACAGCTGTTGGGCAGCATTCTAAAGCATTATTTTGTAGTATCCCAAGAAACACTTCTCATACCTATATACATAGTGCCCACCCATATTAGCTCTGGGCCCACCCAAAAAGTCAGGTCTGGCTATGCCACTGATTTATACACACAGTATCTCTCCCCCTATATGGATCCAGTATCTTTCCCAATCTCCCCAACCCTCCCATCACAGAATCTGTCACTCTACTCCCCCATCCAGCTTTTCTTCACTTTCTTGCTTCCCTCTTCACCTCTCCTGGGTCTGGCATCTCTCTTTCCTGTCCCTCCTCCTCTCCCCGGCATGATGCAACATTTTTTTTACCCTACCTGCGGGTGTGGCATCTTTCTCTCTCCTTCCACCTCCCTGAGGTCCGGTATGGCTCTCCACATCCCTCGCCCCATCTGCAGTCCTCTAATCTTTCAGCTGCCATTCTGGCATTGTATCTCAGCTCATTGCCTTCAGCCTGACCCGGAAGCTCTTCTCTGTACAGCTTCCCACCTATGCGGGAACCAACAGATGTCATTGTATAGAGAAGGGCTTCCAGGTCAGGCTGAAGGCAGTGAGTTTTTATTGCTGAGGATGCTGGTGGCTGGAAGATTGGAGGACTGCAGATAGGGCTGTGGAGGGGTAACGGATAGCGATATCGGGTGTCGTGGGGTGGAAGAAAGAGAGAGAGAGAGAGGAAAATAGAGCTGTGCTGTGGCAACTGTTTTGGGGGGGGGGGCTTCAAGTTCAACTAAAGGTAGTTCATTTGGGGGGGACTGCCCCGTTTCCTCCCCCAATCTAAACCCATGAACATGAGTATAAACAGGAAAATAAGGGATTAAAATTTTAAAAAAGCATAAAAAGGTGGGCTTTTAGCTTGGATTTGAATAAGAGCAGAGAGGGAG